>NW_008707425.1:2159861-2186923 GCF_000327385.1 Lottia gigantea
TAACTTCCGGTGTAATTTATATAGAGCAACGACACAAAATATTGATCGGTAGTCAACTTTATTACAAAAAAACGAAGAAAAAAAAATTCGGACCGGAAGCGATATTTCGGCCGCCATTTTGATATGACACACTTTTGTAAAACGAAAAATGGGGCTTCTATGGAGAAGTTGGCGTATATAATTTTGATGTGTATATAAACTGCAATCGATTGCCAACAAAAACTAGGAAGCCCATGTTTGATTTTCCCCTTTCCTTTTTTGCAACTTCCGGTTGAAGTTTTTGCAAGTTCTGTCTCGTGACCTTGACCTTTGATGACCTTGATCTTTATAAGGTTAAAGGTCATTGACCTTGGCTATCAGTTGACACTTTGACATTTGACCTCCGACTAGTACTTCTGGTTTTATAGCGTTCAGAAAACAGCCAAATTTGCAAATTTGGACTGCTCTATCATGTGACCTGAATAACTTAAAGGGTCAATTTTTTCGGATTCTTGATATGCTTCTCATGCTCTTTCCAGTGATATATAACAATCGTATTTTTAAAGCAAAATTGAAATTGGTGATTTTTTCAAATTTGAGTTTTGTTTTACCATATTTGTGTCTTTTTGATCTTGGTGTATGTCTATCTTATGACCTATTTTATGTAGAACCTTGATATTTGGAACAGAACTAGACATGTTGAATATGAATTCACTTATGACAAAAAAGTTGAGGTGGGCGTGGCACATCCGGGTTGAATTACTAATTGTATACATTTAGGGGCAGGGGCATATCTCGCACAGGATACATTTGTTCAAAAAGGGACTTTGCACACAATTACCTCATTACCTCAATTACTCATTATTGACATTTTTGACCAGAGGCATAACTAGCAAAGAATACATTTGTTAAAAATGGAACTTTGCCCACAATTACATCATCCCGTGAGCCACTTTGTCTTAGAAGGTCAGTTAGTTCAGCTTCATAAATCAAAAAAAGGAACAGGTTTTGGAAATTCACAATTTTCAATTTTTGACCTTGACCTTTGATGACCTTGACCTTGATTGGGTCAACGGTCATTGACCTTGTCTATTAGTTTATGCTTTCATATTTGACCTCTGACGTCTACTTCCGCTTTTATAGCAGTCCAAAAACATCCAAATTCGCAAATTTGGACTGCTCTAGCTCTTGACCTAATTAACTATAAGGGTAAATTTTTGTGGATTCTGAATGTGCTCATCGTGCTCTTTCCAGTGATATATAATAATAATAATTTTTGAAATTTTGGTGTTTTTTTACAATATGTTCTATGTATTTCTTATGACCTATTTGCTGTAAAAGCTTGAAATGTGGAACACAACGAGACATATTAAATATAAATTGACGTATGACAAAAAAAGTTGAGGTGGGCGTGACACATTAGGCTTAAAATAGTTATTATTTACATTTTTATCAGGGGATATAACTTGTATAAAATACATTTGTTCAAAACAGGACCTTGCACACAATTACCTCACCCCTTTGGCCATTTGTGTGAAAAGGTCAGTTGTTTCCGCTTCGTAGTTCAAAAAAAGGAACATGGTTTAAATTTTGCATATTTTCATTTTTGACCTTTACCATTGATGACCTTGACCTTTGTAGGATCGAAGGACATTGACCTTGGCTAAAGATTTATTCCTTCATATTTGATGTTCATCGTCAACTTCCGGTTTTATAATGATTGTATTTTCAAAGTTTGATGACTCATATCTAGTGACGTTGACCTTAAATGACCTTCCCCTTAACATGGTCAAAGGTCATTGACCTTGGAAATCTAATCATACTTTCATATTTTATGTCTGGCTTCAACTTCCGCTTTAACAACCTTCCTAAAAAGCGAAATTTTCAAAAATTTTAACTGCTGCAGTACGTGACCTAATTGGCAAAGAACGTTGATTTTTTCAGATTCTCTAGCAAATTGGCACAAGAGCAAAGTCCCACTCAGTACCACGAATGGTTCTAGTATATCAATGTTTTGACAGAATGTTGTTTGTATTTCGGTGCCGAAATAGGTTTAGAGGGATTGGATCAGAGAACAATAGCATAGGGGTGTTTTGGTCGTATCACGGCATATCCTGTAGGTAAAAAATATCAAGAGTTGTTGGCAGCAAGGTAATTTCACCAGTCTCAGTTGACTTGTATATATATTGAACAGGTCTCATCTTGGTAAAATATTATGTACTCTTCATATTGAATATATCCATAAATTTATTTAATAATTTGAATTAATTGGTGTGTATAACAGATTAATCTTAATCTTTGAATTGATGTATTGTGTGTCAATGTTTATTATCGTTCAAATGTTGCTAAGATTTTTTAATAGTTTCCGTATACAATACAACTCTTACAGGTGTATTGAAACTCAGCCCCACTTTCAACCAATTCCATTTATTACTTGGCTGTCATGGAAACATTTGACTCGGTTTAAACAGTATTTATTTTAAAACAAATATACACATCATCACTTCAATAAGCTACAAACTACTGTACTTTTTCTTTCATTAATCATCACGTAAGCTACAAACTATTAGTCTTTGATAATCACTCAGATAAGCTACTAATTATAATTTAATATTTTTAAACTAGGGACATTTTGAATTTGAGGATGGGGGGGGGGGGGGATCATTTTGACCAATTCGTTAAAATCTGTAGTATCTGGATCAATTGTTAAAGGTTGGTTTGAATAATTTTCGTTATTCATTCTTACCTAAACTCTTTTTTATTTTAGGATCTCGAAAGTTGTCACCGGTTATTTTTAAAAGGTTATCATATTTTTTTGCGAATCCGGAAGAGTTTTGAAACCAAGTAATAAATATCTTGCTGGTTTTGTAGTGTTTGTTACTTGCCATGTGTAATTCTCACCTGTGATTGTTATCGACCCAATCGTGTTTCTTTTTAAAAATGCTATATCAATATCTTTTGGCAAACTATTGTTTCTGTTTCAATTGTTATTGCTGGAACATATAATTGAATATTTCCAATTTAGCATTTGAATTGTCTTCTCCAAAAAATATTCTATCATTATTTATTGTTCTTTGAAGATGGAATTTGACAGGAAGACCAATGTAAACCTTTCTATGTTCGAGTAAACCGAATAGTGGATATAGAAGCCAGTTAACATAAGTTACCCAACTGTTTTATAACCTTTATCATTTTAAAATTTTGAAACATTGATTAAATTTCTAACTGCAGTTCTACCTGTTCCTTCGTTGTCATCACGCGCTATGTCTTCTTGATTGCTTTGAATTCCTGCATCTCCCAAATCTGAAATCCAACCCGATGAGTAATAGTCTTCTTTAACAGGATAACTTATTTTGTCTTTGACTGGTATTGGTTGAAAAACAAACATATATTTTGGATATTCCAACCAAACAGAAAAATACCCCACATTGATCTAAATTTTTGTTTATTAAAAAGCTTCACGAATTGGTTGTTTTGGGATGTTCGAAAGCTCTTGCTGATTCAGCATTTGGATATTCACCATCACACATAGCAAAAGCATAAAGGCCATAAGAGTCAAATGCCATTAATTTAGTGGACTGCGAAACGAATTTTTTCATCTCTTCGTAAAGACCTAATAGATCTTTGTTAGCTTCTTTATATTTTTTAAGTAAGTGAATTATCTGAGAACTAGCATTCAGCTGAGTGTTTTCAACCGTCTCTAAATACTTTTTCAACTGTTGACATATTTCATTACTTCATTCGACCTGAATTTCGTTATGTTTGCTGAAACTCTACCATCTTTTACAGAGCGTCTAACATAGTGTCTTATATTAATATTACCAACCTTTAAGAGATAGACATTGGTGCTGTGACATTATTTATAATCTTTTCGAGATTCCCAATGTGTTTCGTTAAATACCGTGATTATCTTCAATCACCGACTGTTGGTTCTAAATCCCAATTGAATGATGGTGGTAGAATTACCTTCGAAATAAATTCATTATCGAATTGGTTGCTTCTTTCCGATGCTTATTTCAGATGCGATTTCAAAATTAAAGATGGAACTCAGAATCAATTACCACAAACTAATACAACTTTAGAAAACAATTTCTTTCCATCTTTATTTAGCGAGATGGTTTTGGAAGCTGGTTCAAATGCGATAGAAACAATCAAACACCCTGGGGAATTCGACACAATGTTGAAAACAGTTTTATATCCTAAAGATTTCAATTCAGTCTCGGGTTGGATACCCGATGTTGGTGATGGAAGTGTTTTAAAAGAACCGGTAAGAAATGTTGCAAATGATGCTGATTTAGATAGAGTGAGAGTTGTTGCTCGAAACACAATAGAAAGAGTAGCACGAGCAGCTAATCATGGATTCGAAAAGCGAGTACTTCAGTACAATAATATTGTTGAGAATAATAGGTGGGGTAATTACGTAAATTGGAAATTATATCCTTTATTCGGTCTGTTGGAACACAGAAAGGTTTCCATAGGGTTACCACATAAAATTCATCTACAAAGAGAAATCAACGATGATAAGATATTCTTTGGAGAGAATGGTTCAGATGCAAAATTAGAAAAAACGAATCTCCAACTTTTCATACCCGTAATAACACCATCATTTGAAGTAGAAACGAGAATATTCAACTCATTAACTAAAGATATTGAAATAGCTTTTCTTCTTCGTAATACGGTAGGTAGCATGACTTTAACGGGAGAATCCACTACGTGGCCAATCACTAACACTATTAAACCAGCAAGATATTTAATGGTTGGTTTAACCATTCCTCGACACTTGAAAAAGGATAATATTTCGAAAACCGGTTCGAGTCAATTGCGTAAGTTTTTGTTTTACTTGTTATAATTTTTCACATCATTGTTAGTGTTATTTATCACCTAAATATATATTTTTTTGCATTTTTCATCTTACTTTATATATCCCCAAACCCAGTTTGACTTATTTGCATAATTTGATCCCAACATTTTCACGCTAGCATATACAGTTTCCTCCTGTTACATCCGCTGTACATTCCCTTCTAACCCCAAGTTTTTTTCATTATGCTCCCCAACTACAACAACCACTGGCAAGAAGCCAGACAGAGAAACACTAATAGTCAACCAAACCAATATCACGTACCCTACAACGGCCCTGTCTTCCATCGACCTCTACCACCTTCCAATCGCCGACCACAACCAACCAATCCAGCTATATCCCACCCCATCGCCGACCTACCTACAACACAGCCTACCAATCAAGAGGTAACCATCGACCTGACCAACAACAGAAACGACTACCAGCCCACCGACGCCAACCAGTCCCCACTCATAAGGAGGAAGAACCCTTTGTGAAGGTGTTCTTCTAAGTTTTGCAGTGCCTCCGTCATTTGGCAATCCTTACCCTTCAACAGCAAGGCCAACCAGCGTTTACCTTCAAACGCAAAGTCTCTGAGTTGGATAGTTTTATCCGTCCAGCAATGAAAACATCAGCTGTCGACGCGAATATTAGATCCCTCAATCGGACATGGCTCTGTAAGGTTACGCAGGTCCTGATCGACCATTACCAAACCACACTTCAAGAGAAGCTGACCACCATTCGTACCAAGTCTTTATCATCACCTGCCGTCGACCGCATCGTTTCTCATGCCCTGTCCTGGGCCCGTCGCTCCTATGGGAAACGTCTCACTCAAGCTGTAATCTCCAAATTCTACCAAACAATCAACGAAACAAAAACCAGAGTAACCATATCTCTACCAACTGAAATGGTCACTACACCTGCACCATCTAGAGCCACCACTCTGCCGAACCAAACGCCTAAAACGAGCCCGAAGTTCACCTACTCCTAGTCCAGCAGACATAGGTAAACGCTCTCGTAGAGAGGGCACACCCCTTCTCTTTTCACTTTCAGACTCGTCTTCCCCTTCCACACCATCTGAATCTTCACCACGTGATCCAGGATCCGCCAACCTTTCTTCCTTCTGTGCGTTTTTGGACCAGCAAACCACCCCTCAGTCTCCATCCAAGTCGAGACGTGTATCCAGACCTTCCCCCCCTCGAACCAGATCCCAGTCCGTTCCCAATGCTACAATTCTAACAGCTACCAAACCAGTACCAATCACACCGTCGACGACCATTATATCCGCTACCAAACCGTATTATCACCAAACCAAGGACAAATCATTATGGAAACTACCTGCTCTAAAGAAATCTACCTTAATAATTGGATCATCTAACCTGAATCGAATTACCAAAACCAGTTCAGACACCGAAATACATTCTTACCCCGGTGCCCAAATCCATCACATACAGTCAATCCTGGAATCATACGACCATGATCCCAAACCGACTACCATTATTCTTCATGTAGGCCTCAACAACCGTGATTAGATACCAAAGACCTCCTTTAACCAAGCCCAGAAATTAATCGCCACAGCCAACAAAACCTTCCCAAACTCCAAGATCCTCTTCACATGTATACCCATATCAAATAAAATCTCGAAGAAAGCACAACAGAACCTCAGCACTCTCAACAACATGATGAGTCCAGTATCAACAGCGCAACAATCTTACCACCCTACGAAGAAGAATTCGAAACAGTTGATAATCTTCATTGGTCTCCAGAAACAGCAAACAGCATCTATTTGTTTTGGATACACCAGCTTCAAGCAACGAGTAAGTCTTTAAACTAATTACTGGGGATAAAAATACTGAGAGGCCACCGCTAGGCCAAACTGTAGTTAACTTGAGCCGCAAAATTCTCACACCCCTTCAGCATTCAATCTTAAACCGTGGACTTAAGTTTATTCCCGCACCAAAGATAGCTAACTTGAATTATCTCCGACGATCCATTGAACGATTTCAACGAAATCTTAGCTGCACATATTTTTTTCGAAACCACCCCCCACGTGGTGCTAGAACAATGTTTATTCCTAAATCCACGTGGACACCCCCTCAGGCCGCCATCCATCCTGAAATATTGAAAGCATTTGCGAGTATGAATAGCCAAACAGTGAACCTTTCCATAACACACGAAAAGCCTAATCTCACACGAGTGGAACGTGAAGCGTTAAACTTACTTAAGAAAGACGATAGCATTGTTATTAAAAAGAGTGACAAAGGTTCATGTTGTGTCATTCTGAATAGGGAGGATTACGTTTCAGAAGCAGAGAATCAACTGAATAATCCTAAACATTATGCCATTTTACCGAAACCAATTTTCAAAGAAACTGCTGACATGATTAATAATATTCTTGCCGATTTAGTCAAAACTAGTTATCTCAAACAGAAACAATATAACTATCTGTCTGCCAAACCCGATTGTCGCGAGAGACATTTGTACACTTTGCCTAAAATCCATAAGAATCCAACCAAGGAGTGGTTTATCTCGAATAAAATCCCTAAAGGCCGCCCGATTATATCTGACTGTGGTAGTGAGTCATATGCAGTGTCACAATACATTGATCATTTCTTACTACCTCTAGCATGCCAACATCGCGCCTACCTTAAAGACACAACCGATTTTGTCAATAAAATAAAAAATCTTCGAGTTCCCTCTAATGCTATTTTAATTTCTATCGACGTTTCTTCTATGTATACCAATATCGATAACACTACTGGTTTAACGGCAGTTCGTAAAGCTTTTAATAGAAACCCAGATCCAAACGATTTCACATTTAATGGTAAAACATATTTACAAACTTCAGGGACAGCAATGGGCAAACGATTCGCCCCTTCGTACGCAAACCTTTTCATGGCAGAGTCGGAACGTGAGGTGTTGCCCCTCTGTCCATTTGACCCACTTTTTTACTTACGCTTTTTGGGTGACATTTTTATGGTTTGGACTTATTCTATCGAACAGTTTTGGGAATTCTTTGAAATTCTCAACAACCACCATCCTTCTATCAAACTAACCGCAAACGTGAGTGACAAAAGCATAGACTTTCTCGATACCACAGTCTTTAAGGGAGATTCCATAGCAGAAACAAATAAACTGGATATTAAAGTGTATTTCAAAGAAACTGATACTCATCAACTCTTGCACAAGAGCTCCTTTCACCCAAAACATACCTTTTCTGGTATAATTAAGTCACAAATTTTACGATTTCATCGAATTTGTACAAGATCTTCTGATTTCAACCAAGCCTGTACAATTGTTTTCTCAAAACTGAAAGAGCGTGGGTACTCTAAACGATTTTTACGAAACATAAAAAATTCCACCTTAGCACAGATAGCAGCTAAAAACAGACTTTATGCCGAAGTTCCTCCAGGTTTAAGAAGTGCTCCATGTTTGTCCAGTAGATGCAAAACATGTCCCTTTATATCAGAAACTCATTATTTTGTAAGCAACTCTACGAATAAAAGGTACCCAATCCAGGAACATCTAACATGTGAAAATTCGAATGTAATATATTTAATTTCATGCAAGAAATGCCCCAAACAATATGTAGGAGAAACTAAGAATAATTTACGAACTCGCTTTAATGCTCATAGGTCAGACATCAAATTAAAGAAAGACAAGCCTGTTTCTAATAATTTCAACCTCGACCACCATTCAATAGACGATCTCACCCTAATCCCAATTAAGCGAATAGAAATTGACTTGCCCGAAGATGAAACTACCAAATTTCGTCAATCTAGGGAGGCCCATTGGATTGAGACATTGAATACAGCAAGACCTATAGGACTAAATATTCATCATAATGTAGGCATAGCACCCTTTGTTGTCCCGTTTAATACAACCAGCAATCGAGCAAGCAAGATAGTTCATGCCCACTATAAGAGCCTTCAAAAGAAATTCCCCCATGTCTATAAGCAGAAAATGATAGTTGCATATTCAAAAAATAAGAACTTAAATGTTAATATTGTTCATAGTAAACTAAAAACAATCAGTACATAACAGATACTATACTTCTCGCCCATCGGGCGAGTTATTTTTTCTAATCAGAATAAGAACAGAAGAAAACCCAATATCAAGACTCTTAATCCTAATTTCTAAATAAAGTGTCTGCTCCACCTTAGGCCTGTACATTTGGGAGAATCAAATCCTCCCTTCCCCGAAATCAAAATCCTTTAATCCATAAAGTTCAAGTAAGATTAAACAACGATAATTATACTAACCAACCTTTAACAATTAATCGAACCACAAAGGATTATAATGAATTGTATAGAAACTATAAAAATATGTGTGAATTATTTGGAAATCTACCTCAGTTTGAATATGTAGATTTTGCAATTAATCATCCAATCTTCTGTTTTGATCTATCAGCTCACCAAGAAGATCTTTTCAAAACAGGAGTCAACATAAATATTCATATTGAAAAAACACAAGGAGATGTAACAGGTTATTGTTTATTATTGGAAGAAGCAAAACATTTAATTAAAATAGCAGATAGAAGAATGATAAGAATTGAGTAAAAAATACACCTTTAAAAATGAAACCAGAAACTTTAGTCAAGAAAATAATAGAAGCTATAGAAACAGCTTCACCTACTACAATAACTTATAATGGTAAAAAAATCAGCATAACTAAAAAACTTATTGATAAATATAAATATTATAAAGTCAGAGACGATATAGACTTAGAAAGAATTGACGCGAACGCAAAAGAAGGTGGATTTATATTTTCCCTAACTTTAATATTTGCTGGTATTACCGCGGCGGCTACAGTGGTTGGTGCTACAGCTGGTGGAGTAAGCGTTGCCAACGAAAAGAAAGCTGCTATTGCAGAAGTTGCTGCTTCAAAAGCGGTCGAAGAAAAGAAAGCAGCCGAAGAACATAGACATAATTTAAGATTGGAAAAGTTGGCAGCAGAGGGTAAAAACCTAAAACGGAAAAGAAAGGTTCAGGAGTTGGAGATATGATAGGCACAATGAAAGAATTTGGAAAAAGATTTAGTGAAGAAACCAAGAAAACTGTTAAACAAGGATGAAATAAATTAGTAGATAGTATTCACACAGGAGAAATCAAAGTCAAACATAAGGGTAATGGAATATTTTTAAAAAAAATATACACACTGGAGAATGAATATTTCTTTCAAAGTATAAAGGAGAAGGAGTTATTTTTGGAACAAATTAAAATAATAAAAAATGGGCAAAAAATATAATCATTCAGAAATATTTCCTAATAACCCAATGTTCATGTATATATGCGGTAGTTCCGGTTCTGGGAAAACTCATCTCTCGTTTAACATGTTGACAACACCAAACCTTTTAGATTTCGATTCTTTGTATATCTACACAACAACACCAGAGCAATCGTATTATCAATTTCTCAAAGCTTTAACTACCAAAGAAGGATGTTCAAGATCTATTTAAATATTACGAAGAAAATGAAGAAGAAGTGGAAATAAAAGATATCTTAGATATCGAAGGAAAGAGTCCAACGGATATAGAAGTTTTTCTTACGAAAATTGTTAATGACCTAGACTTGTCTAATATTTATAGCAAACTAAAGAACTTAATATTGTTTGACGACTGCGTAGCGGAAAGAAATCAAGCTGTTCAACAAGAATTCTTCACGAAGGGAAGACATCATAACTGTCACTGCATATACCAATCCCAATCTTTTTACGGGATGGATTCTATGTTTATTAGAAAAAATGCAAATTGTTTTTTCATTATTTGAATTAAACGATAAAGATTTATCTCAAATCATTCAGTCGATAAATCACGGAATAGACAGATGCATTTAAAAAGGTTTGTAAAGCTCAATGGAAAAACCCAGATGATCATGGGTATATATTCGTTAATACTAGAAAACCTGCAGGTGAAAGAGTTATGCTCGGCATATGTTAATTTTATTTTTTTAAAAATGGATAATTGGAATAATATTTTAAAAAGAAATAAAGAATATATCAAAGCTAAGAATAAAATAAAGACCCAAGTTGAAAATAACTCGGATTAACGGAAAATCTACAAACTCTATTTCAACCCATATTAAAATCTCAAGGGGATATTAAAAAGAAATTAGAACCTAAACAAATTCAACAATCACCGGTTCCTTCTATAGAATATTCCCTTAAAGATGATGAAATCATGAAGTCATTATATGATATAAATCATTATTTTTCAAACCCTGACCCAAATTTACCAAAGACCATTTCACCAATTGTTGATAATGAAGGGCTATTGTTTAATGGATTTAGAATAAGATTTAGTGGAAATTCACCAATATTCAAAATCGATACAAAAGACTTTATATTTACATTAACAGAAGGATTAATAGATTTAATGAATGGCGGGGATATTGAGATTGCCAAACTCAAGGATTTAGTAGAATACTTAAAATTTCTGTATATGATAAAGAATAAGCGCAAAACAAAAAGATTGATGGCAGTTGAAACATTTTAAATAAAGTTATTCCTTATGAAGAGGAATCAGATGATTATGCAGAAGATTATCCACCAATCATACAAGAAATAGATGAATTCGAAGATATGGTATCTGGAGAAGGTATAACGTTTTTATCCGAGGAACTACTTAATAGATTACAAATTATATTAGCGGCAATGAAGGAAGGACATCGATCACACAGACAATATAATGAAGTAAATTGTATATGAAAAAGACTCCTAGAAAAAGGTATCATAGATAAAAGTGATTATAAAAGCGTGATTAAAGATAGCTTGCCAGGCAAGGTAACATACGCCCACTGGCAGCTGTCAGAAATGACAGAAATGATTAAACAGTCTTTAGTGACTACAGGGTTGCACAATATAGCTAATAGAGTGAAACATCAAGTCAGACACGATATTTCGGTGAAAAATTATCCGATCATCGCGAAAATCAATAGGGATCATCTTCATAATGACATTGACACACAAAATAAAAATCAAAAGAATCTGTAAAAAATTGTAGCCTGTAGAGTGAGCACGAGTTGCACAATATAGCTAATAGAGAAAATCGTCAAGTCAGACACGATATTTCGGTGAAAAATTATCCGATCATCACGAAAATCAATAGGGATCATCTTCATAATGACATTGACACACAAAATAAAAATCAAAAGAATCCATAAAGAACTGTAGCCTGTAGAGTGAGCACGAGCCAAATGTGAACGGACGGACGGACGGACGGACCGTCGGACCGACGGGGTGATTACAATATACGCCCATCTTACGTCTGGGCGAATAAAAATGTCAAATAAAGAACAACTATTCGTCATCACCTCAAATAAATCAGACACTAAATTATCTCTAGATTATGAGTACGAACTCGATCGCAATCAAGAATATGAATTGGGATTAAAGTATTTCTCTGTTTACAATTCCATTAGAAATATCAACGAAAAAAATAACCAAATAAAAATATCAATAGATAACGGAGTTACGTTCACAACCATACGTTTACTACCAGGAAGCTACGAATACATAGCAATTAACGAATACCTATCTGAATATGGAGGAAGTGTCAATGGTAAAAACAATATTGAATTCGATGGTAATTTGAATCTGAACAAAATAAAATTGATATTAAGAAATAATAGTCAAGTTGATTTCAACGTAGAAAATTCATTGAATACGTTACTAGGATTTGATAAACGAGTATACACCCAATCCACAGTAGCACCACACAAAGCTAATATCGAGAATGATATCCATGTGATAAATATACATTGCAATTTGATAAACGGTGGATTTTTCAATAAATACAAACGTCAGATTATTTACAGTCTTCCAACATTCACTGTACCGATAGGATATAGAATTATAGAGAAATCATTTCAAACGACGTATTTACCACTTAATTCCTTTATGATTAAATATATAAATCTGAAAATCAAAGATGGTAAAAATAGGTTTATAGATTTTGGTACGAGGAAATTGTTATTCAACTTCATTTAAAACAAAAAAATTAACACTCTTCATTCTCTTCTTGAATAGTTAGATAATCGTGATCATCAAATTCGTAGTTTTCATCTATGTTCAATTCTTTTCCGTCGTTGTAAGGATACATGATTCCTTCACTGTTTGGTGCTTTCCTCTTAACGAGATTCAGATAACTTCTAAAAACTTTCTTTTGTTTATCATCATCCTTTGGAATAACTACTCCATTGGTAAAACTTTTTACCCAAGGTTTCTTAAATTCATTCGTTACATCGAGTCCACTAGCTAATCGAATATAATCTTCTACGGATATCTTATCTTTAGATTTCGGGGAAGGGAGGGTTTGATTCTCCCAAATGTACAGGCCTAGGGTGGTATAATTCCACCATCACCGTAATCATTCTTTCCTTTACAATAAACATTTTAGGACACCAACCCAGCTTCATTTGATATATCCCAATTGCTAGACGAAATGTATAAACTCTCGGTATCCGTATAGTATATTTTCGGTTTATAAAATCCATCTTTCACGTGAATATTCATTATTTTTTTACTGTGGGATAAAACGAATGATCCCAAATGACTAGGTGTTAATCTTGTAGAATCCTTAGGAAGAATAAATTCTTTTGCTTCTTCATTTATCTCAACTATATATTGACTATCATTTACTTTTTCATAGCTTTTGACGTGTGAATCATAGTTGGCTTTTAAAGTCGCTTCACTCCATAGATGTCTCGATGTAGTTATATCCTTCTGAATAGATTTACCATACAACGAATTGCCTAATAATTTCATGCAATTACTACCTACCATATTACCTTCTCGTTTATATTTATTTCTTAGATCTCTCAAAATTAAAATATAATCTCTATAGGGTGGAGTTTTAAAATTTTCTTCGTAAACTATACCATTTAATATTTTAATAATTCGTCCACCGGCTTTCACTATTTCTTGAATATCGACCGATGTTAAAACGTCGTGACAGAAACCATTTCTAAACCTGATTTTAGTGCCAGTTTCCTTTTACCTTCTTTATTCGTGATGGTGATTTTATCTTTAGCTGGTATGGGTTGGAAGAACATGTTTTTGGGATATTCAAACCAGACTTTTAAAATAGCAGTTCTAGGTCTGAATTTCTGTTCATTAAAGAGCTTGACAAATTCTGTATTTTCTTTCGGTAGAAGTGGTCTACCACTTTCCGCTCTCGGATATTCGCTATCTAAATCCGACATGGTGGAAGCGTACAAACCGTTAGCATCAAAGGCCATTAGTTTAGTACATTTTATTTTTTTAAGTCTCGAATGAACCTCCGTTTTATCTTTCGTGCTAGCGCTATATTCTTTGAAACCAATTAATTATATTATTAGAGTCACTTGCACTGTATTCCTTTAATATATTACAAATTTCATCCATTTTATTCGTTTCAAATGATTTTCGATTTGCCGAAACTCTTCCTCCTTTAATACTTTGTCTGATGAAATATCTTATAAAAGGGTGAGTATGTGAGTAAACTTTTTCTACGTTTTCTTTTTCGGTGTGTTTCGGAACCATTCTAGTAGTTTCATACCATTCTTCTTCAATCATTTCTTTATCGTAATGATATAAATAATACCAACCCTTTAAAGATAAAGAAGGAGTCGTTAGATTATTGGAAATATTCTGAAATACAACTTCTTTCATTGCTTGATTGTATTTTATCAAACAAGCTCCGAGACATAACGTATCTCTTTTAGCGTAAGGTTCCCATTCGTGTCTTAAAGATTCTCAATTATCTTTAGTGTATTTTGCAATATTAACATCCTCGATCTTTCTCAAATTCATTGGTAGATTAGATGAATTCCCCCATGCTGCCAAACTAGATGATTACTGTTGATAGGAACATATGAAATTAATATTTTGCAAATAATTAGAGTTACCCTTTATTTCTTTCTGTCTTTTCCATTTTTTCTGTAAATCTTCGTCGGTGAATGAATTAGTTAAAGGTAGAGACAGAATTCCTCTGGGCGTTTTTAAAGGACATTGTGTTAGTTTTTTTACGTTTTTGATCTTGATCCAGTTATCAAAACCGTTAGCGTTATGAGCAATTAATGTTATTCTTTTTTGATCTATTTTTCCTAAACGTTGTAACATTTGACCGATACAATCTATACCTACAAATATTTCTACTATATTAGTCATGAGTTGGTTGTAAAATTCTTCTGGAATGGGATCTGTCGGCTTTAAATCTGGAAAGAGATTCTGTTTAACATTTTTCTTAGTTCTTCTAAATTAATTAAAGTGCAAGAATAAGGTATGGCTTTATTTTCGTTATAGATTTCGCAATCCCACGCGTATAAACAATCATCGGGAATGGTTGGAAAAACATTTAGTTTTAGAGGTGAAACTTGCGTTACCGCATTATCATCTTTACAAGTTCTCCATACATTTTCATCGTAATTATCTTCTATTTCTTTAATGCCTAAGGTTTTGTTATTTCTTCTTATCAAACAGAAATGTTCTTTGTGTAAATAAAAAACCCAATCTAATTCTTCGGATACTTTCTTTGGTTGAAAATGTCTATGTTTGGGCATATAAATTTGAAAATAAGTATTAAATTTCTTATTGAATTCGCAGATTCTAGCAGATGTCATAACTCCTTTTCGGTTTGATCTTGAAAAACTGTTGATGAAATCTTGAAAATCTCTCGTGTAGTCTTCGTTTAAAACACGATTAACGCACTTTACAAAGCAGTACCATCGCTCGGTATATAACAATTTATACCGATATATTCATTTATCTTTTTGAGTAGGGTAACACCACTACCTTTTTTTGATCTTTTTATTTCTTTGAAATTGTTTTTACGAAAAATCATTTTTCCTGTGAAATACCAATCAGAAGCATCCGATTTATTATCCACCGCAATGTAGAAATTGACAAAAGTTTTGGCATTAAAACCTACAAATTTTATGTCTTGTTTGAATTTTCCATCTTGAGTTATCTCTCCTTCTATTTCAATTTGACCTTTAAATGTTGTAAATTCATCAGAGATAAGATTAATAACATTGGAAAAACGTTCATTTGTTATGAATTTTTCATCGCCTAAATTTTCAATTTTATTCATATTTTTAAAGCAACTATTTTTAACTAGGAATTTTTAACTTTTATTGATGATATTTCTACATCATATTTATCTAAAATTTCATTGAATTTTTCTAATTCTTCAACTGTTATGTTTTTGTCTTCTCTCGATCTTTCGAAAAATATAAACAATTTATTAAGATATGTATTTAAAATTTCTGTTTTCCTTTTATAATGAGCTTTGTGTTTTGATGTAAAACCTGAAGTAATCAAACCACAAGATGAAGTTTGAACGGCAGTGAACGCGGCTAATACAGTTGGGAAGCATTAATCCACCGGTTACGGCTGTTGCCACCGTTATCCCTACTGTTAGAACTGTGCTTAATGTTTTGAAAACAGAATCGATTCTACTCCATGTTTTTCTGCATTTGATGAATTGTTTTAGTTTGTCTTTTAGTTCGTTTTGTTTTTCTATCATGTATTTTTGTCTACTTTCGAGTTCCATTTTTTAGGTAATTAAATTAAGTGAACTTCTGATAAAGCTGCTAGGTGTTTATTAATAACAACTTCTACAGTTACTAACGATAATTGTTCTTTCGAATCATTAATCTTATTCAGATGAACTGAAAATCTTGGTTTTTCAATATAGATTAATATATTAACATATGCATCATCTCTTATTAAAATTTTTTGATTTTGTTGACTTTTATGAATATCAATGAGGTAAATTTACCATTATCAACAAATATAGTTTTATGTATTCAAAGTCTGTCGTTCGTGAAAACATATAACTGCTTATATCTTTTTTTTGTGGTTCTGGATTTTTAATAATACTTTCTGATGGTGGAGTTTCAGTTTCCAATAACATATCAAAATTACTCAATGAAAGTTCATCTTCTTCATTATCTGGTATGATTAACATTCTAAACTTATCTATATATTTTCCACTTGTTTTAATTTCATATAAGTGATCTCTCTTGGTGTTTTCAAGGGTAATTTCTAATTCTTTAGTTTCTACATTTTTTATACCATTGTTAAACTGAAGAACTTTGCGAGCGTTAAATTTTTTAAAAAAAACGAGAGTTTTGTCTGAAGAATATTGAATCGACTTTTACCTGAAAAAGAAAATTAATTTCAATTAAAGTTTCCTTGGAAATTAAAAAATAATGAAGCATAAGTTTCATCATCTGAATCAAAAATACTATTGGGGTGAATAGTATAATTTGTAACAGAATATACTCTAATATATGCTTTAAACCCATATTTTTTAAATTCATAGTCAATATTATCAGTAATAGAACCATCACTAAGATTCAAACTTCCAAATGGAAGATTGAAATAATATGATTCTTTCATGAGAAACTTTTTTTCTAATGCGACTATATTTTTTTCCTGTTTCAAAACTAGGTTATTAATAGTGGTTATCTGTTGTTGAATAACAATGTCATCAATGTTCTGTATTTGTTGATGAATATAGGTTTTGATTTCGCTATCATCTATGTTTTGTATTTGTTGTTGAATATAGGTTTTGATTTCGCTATCATCTATGTTTTGTATTTGTTTTTTAATATTTGTTAGATCTTTTTGTAATTCAGTGTTAAGTTTAGTTTCCAGAGCATTTAATTCCTGTTGAAACGTATCTTCATTTTCATCTGGAATGTTATTTATCAATTGTTGAATGTCTAATTTTTGTTTTGCAATCTTATCCTCTAATTTAGATATTAATGAAATTAAATTTTGTAACTCAGTTTTATTCGCTACGTTGACCAAATCCTTTTGAATAAAACTTATTAATCTTTTTACCTCTTGTTGTAGTTTAGTATCATTAACAAAATTTTTATTATTTAGTTGACGTTTGAAGAATCTTTTCACATTACTTATTTTATCTTCTAAATGGTTTTTATTTACTTCAATTGAATTTATTTGATCCCGTAAATATTTCTTGTGAACGGCGTCATTATCGTTTTCCGGAGACTTTAAATTAGTTATGCTAAAATTGTTCATATCTAAATCACCTTGAAGAGTATCAACGATTTGATCCACAAAGTAAGGTTTCGCTTTATTTATCCATGTTGTACTGTTAGGTTTTTTGGTTTCTAAAGAACCTAATCCAAACTTATTCGCCATTTTTATTGAGTTAAATTTATTACAATTTCTTCGAACTGTTTTCCTAAACTCAACTGATATAAAACCCAAAGTGAAAGCTGACCACAAAACTTTTGTCCCGGTAATTGAATTTGAAATGTTGAACATTTGATTGGTTTATTAGTCAATTGGATTATCTCTTCAGTGGGTTCTAATCCACAAGAATCGAAGAAATAAAAGTCAGAGTCTTTGTACAAAGCAGAATGATGAACTCCTTTTTGATCGGAAGTATGTATATTTGTTATCGCGTAAAATTTACCTTTCTTATATTTCAGATCATTTATTTCATCTCTCATACAATAAATAAAACGGTGATATATTTAACTCATTCGCCCATCTCATAAGTTGAAAGTTTGTGGTTGTATCGGTTCCATATTTATCGAGAAATTCATTCATTTTTAAAAGTCGGTTTTTTTAAATATATACATAGTTTGTGTTTGAAAAAAATTGTATTACATTCTGATAAAACACATTCAATAATATTTTGAACATAAATTTAAATTTAAGAAAGCGAAAATACTTGTCTACATCTCTTAATCTTCTATCAAATTCATTCATTTTTTAAAAGTCGGTTTTTTGAAGTTCGTTTTGATAACACCTTCCTATGATTTGGTCTTTGTCTTGATCGATTAATTCATATGTCGGAGGTGATGTGGTGTTTACTTTATCAACGATAAATATTTCGTTTGTCCAATATCCAACGTAACCTTTTTCGAATTTGCTTTTATATTTGAAAATGCGAACTCGATCTCCGACTTTAAATTTGGGTTTGATATTTAAATTCTTTATTTCATTTTCGTAGTTATGTTGCGCGTTAATTGACTTTATAATATTTGGATTACTCGAGGCTTCTGTTGGTGTGACACCTATAGATGAATGAATTTTGTTATTGTATTCATCTACAACCTCTGGTATATTTTAAGCCATTTTTGAGATTTCAATTCCGTGAATTTTTTGAATAATTTATTTTTTAGAGTCCTGTTAAATCTTTCTATTACTACAGCTTTACCTTCATTATGCGTACTGTAAATTTCAAATCCCAGAGATTTCATATTTTTGTTATAAAATTCACTTCCTTTACCTACCCCATATGAATTAAATCGTCTGACCATATTTCATCTTTTTCAAACACTTTCACTTTTAAAAAGTTTTTAGTTTTTCTAAATTCTTTTTGAATTTCATCCGCTAATCCCATGCCCAATTTCATCTTTGCTTTTAACAGTTTAATGATTAATGCTCTTTCCATTCTCTCTTTGAAAATTGGATTTGGAATATTTTCAAGTTCGATTATCATTTGTCTGTATGCTTCGTGTCTGAAGTTTATGTCTTTGTTTCTGATTAGGGTTTATCGTGTTCGTCTAATCGCAGACCTAACCTAGTACCTGGACCGGTGTAATTATGACCGGGAAGATGTTTTTCTCCGGGATATTTCGCCCATGGAAATCCAGGAAGAGAACCCAATGATTTTTGTATATCTCCTGAACCGAAATAAGTTTTTGGAGCGTGAGCGACTATCATTTTTATCCTATAACTTTAAAACCATTTCCTTTCCTTTATTCTAATCTCCTGTTTCGAAGTTCTCTTATTAGTTCTAATTCTGTCAACTCGTTAGATTGTTTCACTGTGTCGCTTATACTCTTTCCCGCTTCCGCGATTGAGCCGATGGCCTTCGCTCCGGTATAACTTATGTCTGATTAACATAATAATTTATCTTAATATGTTTTTATAAATTTGTTTTTGTTTCATAATACATTATCTTTTTAGAGGTATAGACAGTAGTAATTAATCCACATGAGGATGTTTGAACAGCTGTAAGTGCTCCTAAGATAGCCGGAATAAATAACGGAAGGGATATATATATATATATATATATAGAGAGAGAGAGAGAGAGAGAGAGAGAGAGAGAGAGAGAGATATCATAACATCTTGTAAATTTTGTAATATTTCAATTTCGGTAGGTTTTTCTGTTTCAGTAGTATCCATTTTTTATGAATTGAATTAAGTGAATTTCTGATAAAACAATTTTTCTCATAGACAAATACTCTGTTTTATCTTCAACCGGTTGATTTAGGAATATCAGTTGAAGTAAACATTCTCAAAATCAAAATAAATTATTTCCATTTTAAAAGAATCATGTCTTTCTGTTTCTTCCCTTGTGGTTTACTAAGTATCAATTTACTAATTGGTGGTTTTCATCTTTTATTAATATCAAATCTGGGAAAAATAAACCATACATAAACATATGTTTAAAGTATTCGCGAATCTCTATTCTATAATTTTTTAATTTGATTTTTTTCTCTATTATTTGATATGGTCCAGCGTGAGATTGTACTAAGAACCAGATACTCGTTACTTGTCCATTTTGAAAAAATCATGTGTTTCTGTTTCTTCTTGTTGTGGTTTACTAAGTATCAATTTACTAATTGGTGGTTTTTCATCTTTTATTAATATCAAATCTGGGAAAAATAAACCATACATAAACATATGTTTAAAGTATTCGCGAATTTCTATTCTATAATTTTTTAATTTGATCTTTTTCTCTATTATTTGATATGGTCCAGCGTGAGATTGTACTAAGAGACAGATACCCGTTACGATCCCGTAGCTGAAATGATGAGGAGGAACAGATTTCAATTCATTTAAGAACCATCCATTTTGTAGACAACTCATCATGCAACTCCTGAGGAAAATCAATCGATTGATGAAATGATGGTTCCTTTCAAGGGTCGGTATAGCCAGATTAAACTAAATCTTCGTGGTAAACCCAACCCTTGGGTTTCAGATCTGGTGCCGCTTGAAGTTTACCAATAAGAGCGGAAACAGTGAACTTTGTGTTGCTATGGCTGATGGAGCAACTGAAGCAAAACGGGTTTCAGTATACCGACACTGTTCGTGCTAACCTTCTGCGTGGATGTTCTTTAAAAACAGAGAAAGAACTCTCTAAACTCGGGCGTGGTTTATTGGACTACAGGGTGGAGACACTGTAAACAACATTGTATGGGTGCGTTGGACGGATACTAAAATGTCTACCTGTGTTAATATGCTTCCTCTCGATACTGTTTTTAAACGATGTGATAAAACAACTAAGGTGTACGCAGATGTAACCTGGCCTCTACTCAAAAATGTGCAACCCCAATATGGGGGATCTTTTAGATTCATGTGTGGCACGCTACAAAGTCCTTCTGAAGTCACGTAGGTGGTATGTACCTTTTTGGCACTATATACACCTTGCATGTCGTCAAAGTATGGCTTTGGCACCGTCGTGATATTCAACTACTGGGATAAGATAAGCCACTCATTCTAAGGAAATTCCTGGCCACGACAGCGAGTGGATTAATAGAGAGGTCAATACTGCCAAGAAACGTGGGCGGTCGTCATGGAAAGACAAGGAAGCCCTGTCATTTTTAGAATCTACTCGCAATATCTGATATGATAACACTTTAAAAATTCGAAAATTTGTAGCACTTTTTCTAAGGACAAATTTTGCATTTTTTTCAATTTTTTTTTTGTCTGATTAATCTGAAATTTGGGGTGCACAAAAAAGATCACTAAAGTAAACAAAACGGTACATTCAAATTGTTTGCTTTACTTCCGGTTTAGATAGGAAATTCATTTAAACTCCCGGTTGTTAACTTCCTGTGTAATTTATGTAGGTCAACAAAATTTGGCTGATTTTTAGTAAATAAAATTCTACAGCCGATTATAAACTCTAGACCGGACGTGATTCTTTGGCCGCCATATTGATATGACACACTTTTGTAAAACTCAAAATGGGGCCTCAGGATAAAAATGGATGTGCGTAATTTTGATGTATTGTATCCACAAAAAACAGAATCGTTAATTTCACTTTTGCTTGTTGGCAACTTCCGATTCTAGCTTTTATTAATTTTTACAATTTGTAAATTCGTGGCCTTGACCTTTGATGACCTTGACTTTTATGAGGTCAAAGGTCATTGACCTTAGTTATCGGTTGATATTTTGACATTAGACCTCTGGTTTTATACAGCCATTCCAAATTCTTTGGACTGCTCTAGCACGTGACCTAAATAATCTAGAGGGATATATAAATATTGAAATTCGTAATTTCTTTAAAATTTGAGTGTATTTTGTAAAACTCAAAATGGGGCCTCAGGGTAAAAAGGTCATTGACCTTAGTTATCGGTTGATATTTTTGACATTTGACCTCCGGTTTTATACAGCCATTCCAAATTCTTTGAACTGCTCTAGCACGTGACTTAATTAACCTAGAGGAATATATAAATATTGAAATTCGTAATTATTTTTTTAAAATTTGAGTGTGTTTTTTTTTCAAAAATTCGTGTCTTTTTGAGCTTGGTGTATGTATATCTTATGACCTATTTGATGTGGAATCTTTAAATTTGAAAGACAAGTAAACATTTAGAATATGAATTAACCTATGACAAAAAAAATTGAGATGGGTATCATTACTAATTGTTTACATTTTGGGGCAGGGGCACATCGTAAAGGATACACATTTGTTCAAAAAGGGACTTTGCACAGAATAACCTCATCCATTTTGCGTTTGTTAAAAGCTCGGCTGTTTCTGCTCGATAGTTCAAAAGATAGCTTGCCAGTCAAGGTAATATACGCACACTGGCAGCTTTGATTTTGAATAAAAATATTTGGCAGTACAGTTACAATTACCAATATTCAACCTTCAGACATACACTTCTTTTGAACTTTTTGGCGCGATACTGAATTATATTACCAACTTTCATCAAAATCTGTCAACAATTAAGTCTTACAGGCTAAAACTTGTACGCGGCAATAATATTTTTCTATTTTCGTTAGGGTTCATCTTTGGATAATTACATACGCTCACACCAAGTTTCGTCAAAATCCATCAAGAATTGTGCCTTCAAGAGTGTTTACGTGCTACAAATTGAACGCATTTTCAAGAAAAAAGGCAATAACTCATACCAATTATTTTTCTGATTTTCAATAGGGTTCATCCGTAGGTGACAGCAAACACTCACACCATTTTCGTCAATATCTGTCAATAATTGAACGCGTTTTCAATAACAAGGGCAATAACTAATATTAATTCTTTTTCGATTATTCTGATTTTCAATTAGGTTCATCCTTGGGTGATTACTAACACTCATACTAAGTTTCAATCCGTCAAGGATTGCGTCTTTGAGAGTGTTTACAAGCTAAAATTGAACGAGTTTTCAAGAACAAGGGCAATAACTCCTACTAAATATTTTTCAATTTTTCTGATTTTCGATAGGGCCTATACTTGAGTGATTACAAACACTCACACCAAGTTTCATCAAAACCCGTCCAGAAAAAAGAGCGTTTTAAGAACAAGGGCAATAACTCATACTAAATATTTATAGATTTTTCTGATTTTCAACAGGATTCATCCTTTTCTTTACCAAATGTATATATACCACCCCCCAAATCTATACTTCGTCCGGCAATCTTAGATTCCTACAAAATGCAGCAGATTCCAAGAAGTCGTACACAATATACCTGGTCAGTTAAAATAGACCTACCTGACCTCACTGACCATTGGTCTATTAGAAATGACCATTGCCTTTTCGTCGAGAGGCTGTACAATTTTAACACCAGTGCTATGAGAGTATATTGGAATGGTGCTGACTATATCAAAGTAATCTACAATTACTAACATATAGATATATATATATCATTATAACATATTTAACCTTAAAGGTTGATTTTTCAGAGTCTCTAAAGTCCCACTCTGTGCCACATGTGGCTCTTGTTCTTTCTTTCCGATTTTTCCACAGGGCACACATCCGAGGCACTTACAGCTGGGGCAACATTTCTACATTTGTGGACCTTCTGTAGTGGCAACGTTGTTAATTTTGCAAACCCATATTTGCACATAACCAGCAGAAAATAGGCTTTAGAGGTCACATTATTTGGGTGATTTTCTTTTGGTTTTCAATTTAGGAATCTGCATGATGGCAGTTAAAAAATTTCAGAATTCGAAAATTTTGCCGCGTACTTTTTTCGGCCGAATTTTGCAATTTTTGACCAAAAGAACGTTTTTTGCTTTCTTTTCAATTAATTTGAAATTTTAGGTGCGAAAATAGATTACTAAAGTAAACAACATGGTACAGTCAAATTGTTTGCTTCACTTACGGTTTGATTTTAACTTCCGGTTAAATAACTACTGGTTTGATTTATGTAGGTCAACAAAATTTGGCAGGTCTTTAGGAAATAAAATTCGATTTCGATTTTAAAATAAAACCAGACCGGTAGTGATTCCCTGGCCGCCATATTGATATGACATACTTTTGTAAAACTCAAAATGGGGCCTCATGGAAGAATTGGATGAGTATAATTTTGATGACTATGTAATCTGTAAACAATAAATTGCCAACAAAAACTAGGGAGCCGATTTTTGAATTTCGCTTTTTGCTTTTTGCAATTTCCAGTTGATATTTTTCGAAGTTTAAAACTTTTATATTTGACCTCCAACCGGTTTAATGGCTGTCTGAAACAGCAAAATTCACAACTTTGGACTACTCTAGCACGTGACATAATTAACCTAGAGGGTTGATTTGTCAGATTTTTAATTAGTTATATATCGTGACCTTGACCTCTGTTGAACTTCCCCTTTACAAAATCAAATGTCATTGACTTTGGCTATTCGCTGATACATTGATTTCTGATGTCTGACATATACTTCAGGTTTCGCAACCTTCGACCATTAGACTGACTGGCACGTGACCTTATTAACCTAGAATGTTGATTTTTTCATAGACTTTTGCAATTTCCTACATAAGCAAAATCCCACTCTGTGCCATGTGTAGCTCTAGAGTATGTCTGGAATTAAATTTAAAATGTTTAAAAGTGATCAATAAAAGCTTACTTTTTAAAGTACATTCAAGATTGTGCTTTGTTGTTAACCCAATGGGTCATGGATGACCCCTCATTATACACTAGAATGTGTATAAAAATCCCAAATGTTTCATTTTTCCTTATATTGGACCTTAATGTAGCATAAATCTGTCTGGTATATATTTTTGACTTTAAATTGTTGTCATACTTTTCATGGAATAATAAATTTTCACGATAATTTAAGATATAAATAAAAATAAACTTACATAGAAATGTTATGTATGAAGCACTGTGGATAATAAACTTGATAAATGGTTTCCTTATTAGTTGACCCAGAAAACAGGTTGGTATAAGAAGATAACATAATGACAAAATCGGGAACATAAATCCAATCGCTTGGATTATACATATTTTAGCCACAACGTTTTTGCGTCTAAAGCCCGGCAATCCTTCATACCATAATGACGCAAGAAGCTGTTGACAATTTGGATGCGACACAAACTACAATGACAACAATGACAATAATGATAAACAAGTGGTTGCCTAGCAAGATACGCCCACTTTCCTGATACATTTTCAGTATATCAAAGCCGGTCAACAATCGTACCAAGATGTCGTTCATTTAAACAAACACCCAAAATTTAATAAAATTCTGACATAAACTGTCGCCTCTATCACTTTAACAAGCCAACAAATTTTGAGGTGTTTTTACTAAGTCAAGGGAAATAACTCCAATTCAATCTTCACTAAGATCTCATTATAATTGATCACACCAAATTTCATTTAAATCGGATGAAAATTGTAGTAACAATTGTGTTCACAAACAAATTTCAACGCGTTTTTCCTAAGTGCAATAACTGGAAAACCGTTTATCGCAAGATAGCCAAATTCGAACTTATCAAAGATTTCATCATTAGCAATATTCCCACAAATTTCAGTTAAATCGGATGAAAACTGTAGTCTCTATTGTGATCACAAACAATGTTAGTTGTCCTGTTCAATACAACCAACAATCGAGCAAGCAAGATAGTTCATGTTGACTATCCTCCACAGAGAAGGTCCCCCATGTCTTTAAGCAGAAATTGATAGTTGTTTATTCAATGAATAAGAACTTAAATGATAATATTGATCATAGTAAACTCAAAACAATAAGTACATAACAGATACTATACTTCTCGCCCATTGTGCGAATTATTTTTTCCAATTTCAGATAAGATTCAGAACAGAAGAAAAACCAGCATCAGGACCCTTAATCCTAATCTCTAAATAAAGTATCTGTTCCACCCTGTACATTTGGGAGAATCAAACCCTCCCTTCCCGAAATCAAAAACCGTTTATCGAAACTTAAACAAGATCGCATCACTATAAATTATCACACCAAATTTCATTTAAATCGAATGAAAACTGTTGTCTCTATTGTGTTCACAAACAAATTTTGACGCGTTTTTCATTAGACAAGGCCAGTAACTCAAAAACCGTTCATCGAAAGTCCTTCAAATTCGAACTTGTCCAATATCTCATAAATATAAGTGATCACACCAAATTTCCTTAAAATCAGATAAAAAAAAACTGGTGACTATGTTGCGTTCACCAATTGTGGACAGACGGACCGATGGACTATATACGACCACAGTATAATGTATAAAAAATAACCAAAGATGTGAATAGATTTGGGCAATGGGACACAGTTAATATGGTCACCCAAAATATGGTCACAGTAATACGGGCACACGGTATTTTGGCCACAGAAATAAGGGCACAAGGTAATTTGGTCATAGTAATAACTGGACAAGGTAATTCGGTCATATGGTCGTACGATTTTGGTATGTTGCGGCTTGGGACCGCACCTTCTATTCCTGAGGTGGAAGCTCTAACTTCTATACCTGGGACGGTCAAAATGTGTCTCATGTTCACCATTCCTTACTGCCAATGAATAAGACAAATCTTTTATATTAACCGTTTAATTGCTGTACCTCGGTTAAGTAACAAGACATGTATTTAAAATAAAGGCGTAATAAATAATAGGTACATTTCATCGAATTTGTACAATTTACGAAACATAAAAAATTCCATTTGACCCACTTTTTTACGGACGCTTTTTGGATGACATTTTTATGGTTTGGACTTATTCTATCGAACAGTTTTGGGAATTCTTTGAAATTCTCAACAACCACCATCCTTCTATCAAACTAACCGCAAACGTAAGTGACAAAAGCATAGACTTTCTCAATACCACAGTCTT
>NW_008707425.1:2186973-2208405 GCF_000327385.1 Lottia gigantea
GTCCAGTAGCAAAACATGTCCCTTTATATCAGAAACTCATTATTTTGTAAGCAACTCTACGAATAAAAGGTACCCGATCCAGGAACATGTGAACATTCGAATGTAATATATTTAATTTCATGCAAGAAATGCCCCAAACAATATGTAGGAGAAACTAAGAATTATTTACGAACTCGCTTTAATGCTCATAGGTCAGACATCAAATTAAAGAAAGACAAGCCTGTTTCTAATCATTTCTACCTCGACGACCATTCAATAGACGATCTCACCCTAATCCCAATTGAGCGTATAGAAATTGACTTGCCCGAAGATGAAACTACCAAATTCCGTCAATCTAGGGAGGCCCATTGGATTGAGACATTGAATACAGCAAGACCTATAGGACTAAATATTCATCATAATGTAGGCATAGCACCCTTTGTTGTCCCGTTTAATACAACCAGCAATCGAGCAAGCAAGATAGTTCATACCCACTATAAGAGCCTTCAAGAGAAATTCCCCCATGTCTATAAGCAGAAAATGATAGTTGCATATTCAAAAAATAAGAACTTAAATGATAATATTGTTCATAGTAAACCAAAAACAATCAGTACATAACAGATACTATACTTCTTATTATTTGTTATTTTTTCTAATTTCAGATCAGAATAAGAACAGAAGAAAACCCAATATCAAGACCCTTAATCCTAATTTCTAAATAAAGTGTCTGCTCCACCCTAGGCCTGTGCATTTGTAGAATCAAACCCTCCCTTCCCCGAAATCCATTATCTGTTGATATTTTTATTTGCTTATTATTTTCGTTGATATTTCTAATGGAATTGTAAACAGAGAAATACTTTAATCCCAATTCATATTCTTGATTGCGATCGAGTTCATACTCTTAATCTAGAGACAATTTAATTTCTGATTTATATGAGGTGATAACGAATTGTTTTTCTTTGACATTTTTAATCACGTTTTTATAATCATTCTTATCTAAAATACCTTTCTCGAGAAGTCTTTTTAATATGCAATTTACTTCATTATATTGTCTGTGTGATCGATGACCTTCCTTCATTGTCACTAATATTATATGTAACTTATTAAGTAGTTCTTCTTTGTTGTCGAATAATAACGATATACCTTGTCCAGATACTATCGATTCGTCTATTTCTTGAGTTATTGAATTGTCTTCAGCATAATCATCTGCTTCGTCAACTTCATATTTATCATCTGATTCTTCAACTTCACATTCATCATCTTGTTCAATAACTTTTATTATATATATTTTAACTTCTTTCGATCTTCTTGTTTCGGGTCCTGACTTTCTTATTCTTAGTATGAGAAATGCGACTTTAATGTTAATGAATGATTTATCTTTACAGCAAAAACTTATTACTAATCTCCTAGTTTGTTCTCACTTTCTATTTTCTCTCTTACTATAAACTCTGTTCAGTGATCTTTCATCACCTTGTTGTTACATTCTTTTGGGATATTGGGATACCTGGATACATAGTCATTAGTTACCTAGCTTTTGTATAGTCAAGTCAGTTTGTACTTTCACCAAATTGATGTGTTTGAATTTCATATGGTAATCTGGATTCTATTGGATATAGTTTAGAGGTATGTTAAAGTGTTTTATAAGTATAAGTTTAAGTTTCATGCATAAAATTAAAGAATGTTATTAGTAATTATAGTAAGTTTTCATAAAGTAACCATATTTTTATATTTGTAAAGATAAGTACCATTTATAGAAGTCAATTACATAAGTGTTTTAATTTTATTTATTTGAATTAATGTCCTGTTTCAGGAATAAGTTGTGTGGTTATAATAATAAGGTGTTATTTACAACCTATGTATTATAAATGTATATCACTTTGCATAATTATTTATTTCAAATATTAATGCATTAGGTTTTGTATTATATACAGTTGGCAATTTCGTTTATTGTAAAGATTTGTATTTTATTTGTATTTGTTATATTTTATAATTGTTATAATTGTGTATTGCAGGTGTTTTGCACCTATAATAAAACCATAAAAGAACCCTGTCTGGTTATTTAAACTACCCCAGGCCACTATAACATTATGCTACTAAATCCTTGTAATCGGCAATACCAACATCCCCGTCATTCATTAAATCTATTAATCCTTTGTTAATGTAAATATAAAGTCTTTTGTATCGATTATAAATTCGGGGGAATTTCCACTTAATATTATTCTAAATCCATTAAACAATAACCCCTCATCATCAATAATTGGTGTAATACTCTTTGGTAAATCTGGTTCAGGTTTTGAAAAAAGACGATTTATATCATCTAATGTCCTAATTATAATACCACTATATTCATTCGTTTTTGGATCGGGGTGATCTTTATGAGACGTGGGTTCTATACGAGTCGTGGATCTATATTCTAAAGCTAATTTCTTTTTAATATCCTCTTGAGTTTTTAATATTGGTTGAAATAGAGTTTGTAAATTTTCTGTTAATCCAAGTTGTTGTAATTTGTTATTTTCAACGTGTGACTTTATTTTATTTCTTTTTAAAATATTATTCCAATTATCCATTTTTAGAAAAATAAAATTAACATATGTCGATCATAATACATCTATCACTCTTTTTCTAGTATTAAGAAATATGTATCCATGATCATCTGGGTTTCTCCATTGAGCTTTACAAACCTTTTTAAAAGTATCTCTGTCCATTCCATGATTTATCGACAGAATGATTTGAGATAAATCTTTGTCCTTTCATTCAAATAATAAAAACAATTTGCATTTTTTCTTATAAACATAGAATCCATCCCATAAAAAGATTGGGATTGGTATATGCAGTGACAGTTGTGATGTCTTCCTTTCGTGAAGAATTCTTGTTGAACAGCTTGATTTCTTTGTGCTACACAGTCGTCAAACATTAATAAGTACTTTCGATTGCTATCAATATTAGACAAATCTAAATCATTAACATTTTTCGCAAGAAAAACTTTTATATCCGTTGGATTGGAAGATGGATTCTTTGCTTTAATGAAGTTCTCTATGATATCTTTTATTCCACTTCTTCTTCGTGGTCTTCATAATATTGAAATATGTCTTGAACATCTTTCTTTGGTAAATATTCTAAAGCTTTGAGGAATTGGTAATATGATTGCTCTGGTGTTTTGTTGTGTAGCTATATAGAGAATCGAAATCTTAAGGGTTTGGTGTTGTCATGATGTTAAAAGTGAGATGAGTTTTCCCAGAACCTGAACTACCGCATATACACATATGCAATGGGTTACTAAGAAATATTTCTGAATGTTCGAATTTCTTTCCCATTTTTTATTATTTCATTTTGTTCCAAAAATCACTCCTCCTTTATACTTTGAAAGAAATAATCCTTCTCCAGTGTGAATGTTTTTTTTAGAAATATTCCGTTACCCTTATGTTTGACTTTTATTTCTTCTGTGTCGATTTTGTCTATGATACTGTTTAATCATTGTTTAACAGTTTTCTTGCTTTCTTCCCCAAATCGTTTTACTGTTTTTCTTTAACTATACCTAATATATCTGTCACTCCTGAACCTTACTAAATTATGTCTACGTTCTTCGGCCGCTTGTACTGAATCTGTTTTATTTTTGTTGGCAGCTTTTACTGCGGCAGCTGTACCACCAGTTATTGCACCCGCTGCGGTAAGACCAGCAAATATCAAAGGTTGGAAAGGGAAAGATCTATTTCGTCTCTGTCTTTACAAAAAATCTTCTTGGTGAGCTGATAGATCAGAGCAGAAGATTGGATGATTAAGTGCAAAATCTACATATTCAAACTGAGGTGGATTTCCAAATAATTCACACATGTTTTTATCGTTTCTATACAATTCATTATAATCCATTGTGGTTGGATTAATTGTTAAAGGTTGGTTATGATAATTATCGTTGTTTAATCTTACTTGAACTTTATGGATGATAGGATCTTGATTTTGATTCATTGCCACTCTGAAGACATTATTTTTATTCGTCTGAGAGTCTGGTAGCTTCTTGAAACCAAATATCTTGCTGGTTTTAATAGTATTGGTGGATTCTCCAGTTTAAGTCATGCTACATAGTGTATTACGACGAAGAAAAGCTATTTCATTTTCTTTAGTCAACATGTTGAATATTCTCGTTTCTACTTGGTGGTTGTTTGTTCCTTAGCAGTGCTATCCTGATAAATTTCAACAGTCTTCCGGCGTCGAGAAATATTTTCATGTTCTTCGACTCATGGCATTTTGGTACGCCAGGGAACAATACTCGTCTCCCACCGAAACTGATCATAACAATTCAACTCCTGATTCACCTGCTCTCCACAATTAACTGATTCTGGTGCCTTTGATTATTTACCAAAAAGTTCATCTTTATTCTTACCTAAACCTGGCCAGTTCCCTACCCTAGAATTGTATATTTTGCAATGTAAGGAATACAATAATTTAAAACCTAATCCTATTCCACATTTAATTTAAATAAAGATGAACGTGAATGGTAACGCTCATAAAGAATAGAGAAGACATTGTCATTAAGAGAGCTAACAAGGGAGGAGGGGTTGTCGTTTGGCGTAAGATCCTTATATCCAAGAAGCCACTCGACAACTTGCTAATATTCACTCGTATGAGACTTCTTCTATTAAAACCTATCTAGAGACTACAGCTATGAATCGCATTAAAACAAGCTGAATGTTACATTTTTTGTCAGTTTAGTGTGGTTCTTCGTAAAGATTGCACCTTCCTCGCTTTTTTTTTTTCGCTTGATAAAGGAATTAGTCCCGAAACGTAGCTACATTTACTCTAATTGTATCGACCTTTTACCTACTGTGTGCACGTTGTCGTGTGATTTATTTTTTCCTGTAATAATACAGGATGAACTAGCAAAGTCGGAAATACTACGAAATAGCTATAGCTGAACGAATTGCAATGTGGAGCGTATAATGTCGTCACCCATGTCCGTCCGTCAATGCTCGTAAACACACTGGAAGACACAATCTTCAAGTTAATTATCACCAAAATTGTTATTGACCTTGTTCTTGAAATTCTTTAGCACGTTAACACTCTAGTATGAACAATTCTTTATAGATGCAGATAAAATATGCTTTAAGTGCTTATTGAATATCAGATGAATCGAAATATTTCATATCAGTTATTGCCTCAATTTTAGCTTGTCAACACTCTAGAAGACAAAATTATTTCCAAATTTGACTTAAAAGAAAAGTTCGCAAGAAGTTTACGACTAAAGTTTGAATATTTCATACAAATATTGTATATCGTATGTATGTATATTACCTTGCCTGGCACGCTATCTGGTATTTTATGTTTATGATTGAATTTTAATTCTACTTCATTTTCTCAGATAAAAATAATATTAAAATTATTTTCCGATTTCTCAGTAGCAGGTAAGCACTGGAACCTCTAGAACGAACGCAAACATTGTGGTCAGGTATGCTATGGCAGACAAACTTTTTGTCAAGCTAGTAATTAGTAACATTTTGTCATTATCGAATAATGAATTAAAATTTGTAAATTTGCCCTCCTGGAAATATAGAAATCAAATGTGATCCAAAGAATACTTTCGGATAAATCTTATATTTAAATGCAATGTTACACAAGCTTGTAATTGCTGTCGTGGGAGTGTTACATTGCCTGGCAAGCTATCTTAAACAAATCGGTTCAATCGAGGATTCCCGTCGACTTGATTTGAGTACCACACTCCTAAGTTGTGCATTCAGATATGTGTCCATTGACACAAGCAATTCCCCTCACACATACAACCCCTTCCAACATACATATGAAAGATGTGCATGGAGTAACATACCTTTTTTTGTTTGTATTTGATCGCCACTTTTAACCTTGCCAATCTCTGTCGTTCTGTGTAATTTTCGTCTGCTGTAGAATTAGTATCATGATTCAGTATAATATGTAGTTCACTTGAACCTCGGGTTTGTTCTAATAGGTCAACAGCAAACTCTTGACACTTTAAACTCAGTTTCTCATAATCTATTTTGAATTCATTTTCCAATTTACTTAAACGACGTAAATCAGCACATAGTTCAAATGCAGTAAGTATGGGATCTTTACTCGATAAAGAAATTAAAGAAGGGCTAGCCAATGCTTTATAAGAATTAATTCTGGATCTAGAATGACGTAAACTATCGTCATCATTTCCAGCTACACATTGTTTACAATTACAGCGTATATCATGAGGTTTAGTAATTCTACAGCCCAAACTTAATAATAATTTGATAATTTCATAATTATCACGATGACCAGCAAGTATTATTGGTGTTATATCAGCACTAAACGATGTTGATGGTCTTGGATTATTCAATGCCTGTAAAATACAAGAATATTTATAGTTTTAATTTATTTTACAATTTTAAAATTAATAACGTGGATATTTGTGCATGACAAATGTCCATGTCAGGATACAAATCATAGGACCGAATCGCTTTGAATAAGACGGCCACTCTCGACCCCTTTAAGCGAAAGCAAGCACTAATAATCATAATCAATATTCGATGAAAAATAATGGCCCGTATGCACCAAATAACATAAAGCCATTCTTCCCGAATCGTATTTGGAACGCACCACATAGAATCATCTCAAATATATTTAAAAAAATAGCGATGGCCCATCGTAATACGCCCACCATTGCTTTATTCAAACTTATTTTTCTATTTTCAACAAGTTACGTCTAAATCAGGTTTAAGAACAGGGGCAATAGCCCATATTAAATATGTTTCGATTCACTACTTTTCAATAAGGTTCGGGCGATTCAACCAAGTTTCTTTGAAGTCTGTTCAGAATAGTGCCTAGGACGTGGACAGAACAAGGACAACTAGATCCACAGGCTTCGCGAGGTTCTGATGCAGTGCGTAACAGTTTTGATTTTACGCTTAAAACTGTGCCGCAAAGTATCGTAACAGAAACATAATTTTCTATCATAATTAACTGGATATAGATCGCCCAAACGCAAAGCATGTTCGACAGATCACTTCAACTCACATTGTATTCAAAAACAGTTGAAGGAAGCAAACTACCTTTATCGTTTAGACCCCAAAAAAACTTACAAGGGTAAAACCGACTTTTTCAAGATAAAATTCATCAGTTTCAAATGGCGATAAAATCGGAAGTAAACACCGTACAATAAACGTTAATATACCATTGGGGAGATCTCGTCGAGAGCTATCAAAATTGTTCTGGTCACATGATCACCAAAGGTCTAGGTCACGATAAACGACCCTTCAAAGTATTCATATTTTTCAACCGGAAATAAATAAAGAGCAAAATCAAAATTCAAAAATCGGTTCTCAAATATAATTTAGCAATCGATAGTAGATACCATAGATATCAAATTTACACCAATTGGATTACACTCTGAGGCCCCATTTCGATTTATAGAAAATTACGCACAGTTACTATAGAAGAAAGTACAAAATTTTGAAATATTAAAAAGCGCAATTTTGATTGAAATATCTAGTGTTATATATCATTACAAAGGGCAGATGAACACTAGTAAGATTCAATAAGAATTTTTGGTGTATGTAAATTAGGTCACGTGTCAGAGCTCTTTGAAGCCAAAAAATCGTAAATTTCAATCGGCTATAAAACCGGAAGTAAACATTGCATAGCACAAATGAGTATATCACTGGATAGATATCATCAAGGGCAACAAATATTGTTCAGGCCACAAGGTCACCAAAGGTCAAGGTCACAAAATAGGACCCTTTGAAATTTTGGACATTACCGAAAAACTTTAACCGGAAATAAAAGAAAAGCAAAATCGAAATTCAAAATTCGGCTTCCAAATTTCTTTTCGCAATCTAATGTGATATCCAGATATACCAAAATTATGAAAAGCGCTTTATACCCTGAGGCCCCATTTTGAATTTTACAAAAGTTTGACATATCAATATGGCGGCTACTCTGTTACATCGGGGTCGGATTTTATGATTTTAAGTTTTTTGTATGGCCATTTGTAACTTATTGCAAAAAGAATTTTTGAAATATCTTCAAAATTCCGGAAGTTGAATTTTATATTTTAGAAGCGAATAGCGTCAAAACCGGAAGTGATATCGAAATTTCGAAAATTTATTTTCGTTCGCAATAAAAGTATCTATGCCTGTGTAAGTTTTCAAATTGTTCGAAATAGACTTGTAGAAGTTAGAAAAAAGGTTAAAAAACTCTAAAATTGGAGCTAAAAATGTCAGCGACAAAAGTCAAAATTGTCGATTTTTTCAATTGCTATCTTGTAGTCATTAGCGAGAAGTAATAAACAGTACAGTATAAGCAAATTCAGATCAGTATTAAAGCTGATTACTGGAAAAAATCGAAAAAGAGCCATTGTCCACAGCTCAATTCCGGTTGGTCAAAGTGGTACCAATTTATATTTAACAAATAATTGTCCAATATTTTGACTAAAAAACAGCAACAGACAGTTTGAGGCATGTTTCCTTCTTAGAAAACAATCAAAGGTAAAATTCGAAAAAAAAAAAAAAAAAAAATATTCATTTGCAAAACTGTAATAAGTCATATTAAATACTCTTTAATCCTTTAGTGACATGTAGGGGTATAGATCACATTGGTGGGTTGGTCGGTTTAGAGTCACCGGCCACGCTATTCTCGTTTAGGTAATTAATAGCGTAGACGGTCACTAGTCGGTTGCCGGAAGTATCGCTTTCCATATACAATTGATGAATAGTCGACCATTCCCGAGGATAGAATCAGATGCCTGTGTATTAAACCCGACAACAAAATGGCGGAGTCGTCAGAAGAAGAACTTTTAAGCAAAAGGGAGCAAACCAAGGGGGGAATTCAACCATATAGATTTGAATCTGCTCGTCAAAACCACAATGAATCGGAAGAGAGTGAAGACACTGAAGAGGAGATTGGGGACGACCCCTTTGGCAATAAAATCGACTTTGGTAGCCGTGTTGAGCAACCTGTCAATGTGTGCTGTATTTGTGATGGTTGTGCTGCCATGGACAGTCCAGTTATGAACTTTTGTTGCCATGAGTTTGAGGAACTACAGAATAAACTTTTTACCGACGACTTGGACTGCATATCATTGCACACGGATTTTAAAGTTGTAGTTCTGGAAGAGGCTGTATTGAGAACGGCATTAGTGAGAATGAAAGATGCGCAAGATGGCGGACTGAAGTAACACTGTGAGATCTCTTGAGAAAGTTTTTCAAATTATGTGCTTTTGATCAATTTGTACCTTCTAATTTTATATCTACGGATTGCAATACTTGCAAGGATTAATGACAATAACTATCCTGTATCTTTCGCCATATTATACAGCTGTAATTTAACATTTTGTGTGTGAGGGTGATTTTTAGTTCACCAACGAAGTACAAACTGTGAGTAGATTTATAAAAGTTTTATCTACAGTATCAATTATATTCTACAAAATGGCCAGTAACAATAATCCTAAACGTAAAAAGGGAGATTCTTCTAGCATTAGTGAGTTCTGGATACAATGATGCAAGAGGACGATTCTCTGAAAACTTTGATAGAAGAAATACTCAATTGTGACGTAATAATGACGAGCATTATCAACGTGATAAAACCCGAACTATCTAAAGATGTATCTACCCGCATAGAACTGTTGGAGAACCGGATTGATGATTTGGAGCAATACTCTCGCCGAACTTGCTTCAAATTATCTGGAATTGTTGAAAAACGGCAAAAAACACGGATAAAATAGCTTTGGACATCATAAACAATCATATCTTAAACTCAGATGATCACCAACCTCAGATGTCGACAGAACACACTGTGTGGGTTCCAAATCAGCCTCTGGATCACGCGATATTATCATCAGATTTCTTAGTTACAGGAACAGAGCACTGGTTTAAGAAACGTTAAGAAGTTTAATACTGACAACAGAAGCAGAATCTATGTAAACTTCCCTAACGAAGAAGGGAGTCCATCTTTATAAATTAACCAGAGACGCCCTTAAAAGGAAAGAGATCCTGAATTGCTGGACATATGATGGTAAGATTTTCATAAGGCCCTTGTCATATGACAAAAGTGCAAGGATTGACAAAGTAAATGACCTCGAACAATTTTCTAAAGGCAACCGTTGCAATCTTCGCACATTCTGTAATGTTACCAACGTCATTAACAATCCGATGGAGTGTGATCCAAACACAAACCAAGCATATAGCATTGTTCCCTCAGCAACAACATTGTCTACGCATGATGACCCCACTACACAACTAAGACAACCATCTTCAAGGATTTTTCTTACATCAGTTTTGAACTTTTAGGCATATATGTCTGAACTAGTAAGTCACGGTTTGATATTGTACTACAAAATGGAATTCATAGAAAACTCTATTCTTACGTTATTGATACTGAAACGTCTATTTATCTAATAACAAACTTTTATTTAATAGAATAGAAAACTAATCAAAGTAAATTGAAATGATACTTTATTTAAGTCAGAAACTCCAATCTATATAGTAGAATATACCTCTATATATTAGAATACAAATCAAAGTAAATTGAATTGATAATTTATATTAGTCAAAAACTTCCAATCTATATATTAGAATACAGAATACTAATCAAAGTAAATTGAAATGACATTTTATATTATCCGATACTTCCAACCTATATATTAGTGATATGCCTCTATATATTAGAATATAGAATACTAATCAAAGTAAATTGAATTTATATTTTATATTCGTAACTTCCAATCTATATATTAGAATATAGAATACTAATCAAAGTAAATTTAAATGATATTTTATTTTAGTCAGAAATTTCCAACTTATATAATAATAATATACCTCTATATATTAGAATATAGAATACTAATCAAAGTAAATTGAATTGATGTATTATATTAGTCAGAAACTACCAATCTATATATTAGAATATAGAATACTAATCTCAACTTTAAATGATATTTTATATTTGTCAGAATTTTGCAACCTATATATTTGTAATATACTTCTATAAATTAGAATATAGAATACGAATTAGAATCAATTAAATTGATATTTTATATTAGTCATTAACTTCCAACCTATATATTAGTAATATTCCTCTATATATTAGAATATGGAGTACAAATCAGAATAAGTTGAAATGATATTTTATATTAGTTAGAAATTTCCAGCTTAAATATGTGTAATATACTTAAATATAGTAGAATATTGAATACAAATCAGAGCAAATTTAGTAAATGTCCAACCAATAATTAGTAATAAACCTAATTCTCCATGTCTCAAAACCAAATGTGTCAATCAGTCGTCAAAACTTGCACTATAAACTGTATATATGTACGTATTTTTTGATCATTCTGTTTGCATACTATTACTCTCGAGCATACACATACATTTTAACTTTTATTCTAATGAACAGAGTAACTTTATATCTTTTCAGAATTATTTTCTTCAGTCAACTGTCTTAAAACTTATCTTGGTACTTTCTGGTGATATTGAAACCAATCCTTGCCCTTCAAACATTTCCATGGTGCATCTGAATGTAAGGAGTAGCAAAAAAACAAAAGAAGCGAGATCTTATAGTTCTTTATTCTACTAACTGAAACATGGCTTGACAAAACAATTTCTTCCAACACTCTTTCTATCAAAGGTTTTCTTGCACATATTAGGAAAGACAAGACGGACAGAGTAGGGGGTGGGGAAGCACTATTCATTCGCAATAATATTTTGGTAAAACGAAGACTAGATCTTGAAACCGACAATACAGAGGGTATATGGATCGAGGCCGCAATTAACAAAACTAAATTTTTAATTGGAACATTCTACAGACCCGATAACAACAGTAAAGTGGATAACTCTATTTCTGATTCAATAACAAAGGCTGCTTCAGATAGCATTGATACAATTTTAATATTTGGCGATTTTAACATTGATTTCCTCCAACCAAATCACACCTTCCTTCATACAGCATTAAACCTTTTTGACATGAAACAAATAATAGAAGATCCTACCCGAATTGACACTTCCAAAAATATTCGAACTCTTATTGATCTTATTATCCCAAATTGTTCTTCACTGATTATAGATTCTGGATGCCTAGACAACATTTGCAGTGACCATTGCCCTGTGTATTGTCGGTTGACACTTAAAAATCCTCAACGCATATCATATAAACGTACCATTAGGAATTATGAATCTTTAAACAGAAACATTGACAGACTACGAAATGACGTACAGAGTAAAAGATGGGATACCATAGTTGACAAAGATAACATTAACATATCCACTGCCCTTTTCACAGAAGAGTTGATAACAATTGCCGCACATCATATAGATCATAAACAGGTAACTACAAGACCGAGAGACAAACATTGGATGAACAACACTATCAGATACATGAGCAGAAAGAAAAATAGGATTCATCGAAGAGCGGTCAGATCGAATTCTGAAAATGATTGGAAAAATGTTAGGACTATAAGAAATCAGTATACCAAACTGATTCGAAAATGCAAAAAAGAATATTTTGAGAAAATTGATAACAAAATAAATGAAAATGAAAACTTTGGTTCTAAAGATTGGTGGAATCTTCTCAACTCTTATGTGAAAAAGCAACGACAATCCAAAAACGACATACCACCCTTACTTCATAATGGTGTCCCATCCTTTACTCCAATGGACAAGGCGAACTGTTTGAACAATTTCTTTATGAAGCAAGCACATTTAGACTCTAACAATGCACAACTTCCCCTCCTTGAACACAACGCGAACTCTCTCAACCACATTATTCTAACACCTCAGGAAGTTAGGGATATGCTTCAAAATTTAGACACATCAAAAGCAACTGGTCCGGACAAAATAAGTGGTAACTAATCAAATCTCTTGCAAATGAAATAGCAATTCCCTTATGCAACCTTTTCAATTTATCACTTACTCCCAAACATATACCTGATCTTTGGAAATCTGCAAATGTAACAGCTATCTTGAAAAAGGGTGATCCTTCTGAATGTGGAAATTACTGATCAGTCTCTCTTCTCAGTATTGTAATCAAAACACTCGAAAAGTGTATTTATAAGCATGTCTTTACTTTCCCGAAGAAAACAACCATTATTACTAATCTGCAAAGCGGTTACATACATTCTCCGATTCAACAACTTACCAATTATTAGATCTCTCGCACTTTTTTGTCAAGCCATAGATCAGGGTCAATATACAAGGACAGTATTCTGCGACATCAGCAAGGCTTTTGACAGAGTCTGGCACGATGGACTCGAGCTAAATGCTGCTGTTATCAGAGGAGACCTACTAACTTGGTTTAAAAATTATCTTACTGATAGAACTCAGCGTGTAGTTGTACATGGGGTCTCCTCTGATGTCAAAACCGTGCCTGCTGGTGTTCCGCAGGGCTCTGTCCTTGGTCCTTTACTCTTTCTGATATGTATTAACGACATTGTAGAAAATATAAAATCAAATATCCGACTCTTTGCTGACGATACGAGTCTGTATATAAGAATTGAGGACCCGGTAGCATCTACGACTGTCTTGAAAAATGACTTAGAAATAATTAACAACTGGGCCTAAACATGGCTAGTTTCCTTCAACCCACTGAAAACTGAAACAGTGGCACTGAAACCCCACACTTACCAACTCTTAATTTAGATAATATACCTATCAAAGAAGTAATCTCTCACAAACACTTAGGTCTATCTTTTCAATAAAAACTGTCAATGCGATGTTAGTAGAATTGTTTTTAAGTGTTTAAGAGTAATTGTGAATTAAGAGTAGTTGTTTTGTGTTTGCAATAATATGCATAAAATGTCAGGTGGTCGAATTTAATTTCCGTAATATTCAAGGTACAACACAATCCAAAGATTATGATTCAGCGAACAAGATCTCATGTAGAAGTTCCAAAGATTACGATTCAGCGAACACATCCAGTGTAAAAGTTCCAAAGATTTAGATTCAGCGAACACAATCCAGTGCACAAGTTCCAAAGATGACAATTCAATTGATAAGTGGTGAAGTTCAAAGGTTACAATTAGCGTTTTATACGATTAGTCATTTCTACCTACCTTAAAAATGACCACGCGATTTAACGAATTTATACAATCGGATTACAAGCGCCATAAATTCAGCTAATTAATTAATACAATTATTTCTTTGAAATTGCCATTATTTGTTACTACTGTTGGGGCGTCTATTCCTAAAGCGAGAATTTGCAAGTGTTGCTTGGATGATTTCGTTCTTTGCTGGCCTTTCAATTGAAGACATGTTCTGGCGGACTCCAGGAAGCTCCTCGTAAGCTTTTTCCAATTCATTTGTGCGTATTCATCCCTCATCATGTCTTCACGATATCCGTGGGCCTTCCATTTCTTCTTGTTAGTGAATGACTTGGGCACAACCATGTTGTACCTAGGCTGGTTTGATTGGGTTGTAGCCTGTTGACGACAAACACAATTGTTGTGGTCTATGGCAGCTAATTGGCTCCTGCTGACCATACGTTCATAAGAAAAGTGTTGTCTCTTATGGACGAACTTGAGCACCAGAGAGTGGTAAACTTCAAGATCTCCAGTATGGCAATACAGTGCACAATACTTCAAATCGCACAAGATGTCACGGTTTTTGACAATCTTAGTGAGGGCATCATGGGCGCGGTGACCCTACTGTCAGCAAAGATTTTAATCTGCAATCTTCTTCTAGTGGGGGAGGGGGGGGGGGGTGCTCACAAGAGTAGAATAGTTGTTTATCCTTCCCAGTTGGCAGTGTGATAAAGGATTGATTCCCTTTTCTCTTTAAGAGCATCTACATTGCCTTGGCATGACTCTGCACACCACCAGAAGTGGTTACTTATGGACTGTAACCATTCATGGAGAGAGGCAAGGGCTGTATATATACTGAATCCACATCCTGAGAGTGTACGTCCCATACTTTGCACAGTGGCCCGGACTGTCACAACGGCCATCACCAGATAGAACAACCTTGTCCTCCCTGCTCAACCCATTCACAACACCTAACTGACACCACATCCATGTTTCATTTATTACTGGGAAAAGATAACGCTTCTGAAGGGCGTAGAACTAGCAATGACAAAGGATTGGTAATTTCAGATATGCAGAAATATCTTGAAGTCTGGCATAGGTATTACCTGAAAACAAGGTGGCTGCAGACAAAAGCAGGTTACTAACTCCCATTCTATCTAAAGTAGGTTGTGATGACCAAGTATATTTGCAACTAGCAGTACATTTTGTGCTCGCTATCAGCCCAAACCCTACCACCATCTTTTTAAACTCTAAAATAAATGTTTATTCCTAAATCCATGTGGACACCCCCTCAGGCCGCCATCCATCCTGAAATATTGAAATCATTTGCGAGTATGAATAGCCAAACAGTGAACCTTTCCATAACACACGAAAAGCCTAATCTCACACGAGTGGAACGTGAAGCGTTAAACTTACTTAAGAAAGACGATAGCATTGTTATTAAAAAGAGTGACAAAGGTTCCTGTTGTGTCATTCTGAATAGGGAGGATTACGTTTCAGAAGCAGAGAATCAACTGAATAATCCTAAACATTATGCCATTTTACCGAAACCAATTTTCAAAGAAACTGCTAACATGATTAACAATATTCTTGCCGATTTAGTCAAAACTAGTTATCTCAAACAGAAACAATATGACTATCTGTCTGCCAAACCTGATTGTCGCGAGAGACATTTGTATACTTTGCCTAAAATCCATAAGAATCCAACCAAGGAGTTGTTTATCTCGAATAAAATCCCTAAAGGCCGCCCGATTATATCTGACTGTGGTAGTGAGTCATATGCAGTGTCAGAATACATTGATCATTTCTTACTACCTCTAGCATGTCAACATCGCGCCTACCTTAAAGACACAACCGATTTTGTCAATAAAATAAAAAATCTTCGAGTTCCCTCTAATGCTATTTTAATTTCTATCGCCGTTTCTTCTATGTATACCAATATCGATAACACTACTGGTTTAACGACAGTTCGTAAAGCTTTTAATAGAAACCCAGATCCAAACAGACCCGACGATGCAATTCTACAGCTTTTAGAGATTTGTCTTAGTCGAAACGATTTCACATTTAATGGTAAAACATATTTACAAACTTTAGGGACAGCAATGGGCAAGCGATTCGCCCCTTCATACGCAAACCTTTTCATGGCAGAGTGGGAACGTGAGGTGTTGCCCCTCTGTCCATTTGACCCACTTTTTTACGGACGCTTTTTGGATGACATTTTTATGGTTTGGACTTATTCTACCGAACAGTTTTGGGAATTCTTTGAAATTCTCAACAACCACCATCCTTCTATCAAACTAACCGCAAACGTGAGTGACAAAAGCATAGACTTTCTCGATACCACAGTCTTTAAGGGAGATTCCATAGCAGAAACAAATAAACTGGATATTAAAGTGTATTTCAAAGAAACTGATACTCATCAACTCTTGCACAAGAGCTCCTTTCACCCAAAACATACCTTTTCTGGTATAATTAAGTCACAAGTTTTACGATTTCATCGAATTTGTGCAAGATCTTCTGATTTCAACCAAGCCTGTACGATTGTTTTCTCAAAACTGAAAGAGCGTGGGTACTCTAAACGATTTTTTCGAAACATAAAAAATTCCACCTTAGCACAGATAGCAGCTAAAAACAGACTTTATGCCGAAGTACCTCCAGGTTTAAGAAGTGCTCCATGTGTTTGTCCAGTAGATGCAAAACATGTCCATTTATATCAGAAACTCATTATTTTGTAAGCAACTCTACGAATAAAAGGTACCCGATCCAGGAACATGTAACATGTGAACATTCGAATGTAATATATTTAATTTCATGCAAGAAATGCCCCAAACAATATGTAGGAGAAACTAAGAATAATTTACGAACTCGCTTTAATGCTCATAGGTCAGACATCAAATTAAAGAAAGACAAGCCTGTTTCTAATCATTTCAACCTCGACGACCATTCAATAGACGATCTCGCCCTAATCCAAATTGAGCGTATAGAAATTGACTTGCCCGAAGATGAAACTACCAAATTCCGTCATTCTAGGGAAGCCCATTGGATTGAGACATTGAATACAGCAAGACCTATAGGACTAAATATTCATCATAATGTAGGCATAGCACCCTTTGTTGTCCCGTTTAATACAACCAGCAATCGAGCAAGCAAGATAGTTCATGCCCACTATAAGAGCCTTCAAGAGAAATTCCCCCATGTCTATAAGCAGAAAATGATAGTTGCATATTCAAAAAATAAGAACTTAAATGATAATATTGTTCATAGTAAACTAAAAACAATCAGCACATAACAGATAGTATACTTCTCGCCCATTGGGCGAGTTATTTTTTCTGATTTCAGATCAGAATAAGAACAGAAGAAAACCCAATATCAAGACCCTTAATCCTAATTTCTAAATAAAGTGTCTGCTCCACCCTAGGCCTGTACATTTGGGAGAATCAAACCCTCCCTTCCCCGAAATCTAAAATCTCTGCCGCACATCCTGTTTTCTGGCATTTCCTAAACAAATTTACAACACAGGATTCAAACACAAGGAATTTTCTTTCATCTGCAGCATTTTCTGGTACACTGAAAGATTCAATATCCTCAAAATCAGTGGCAAGTGGTTGCTTATCAGATGGGTCTTGATCATATTCACTGTCTGATTCACTTCAGTGTCAGGAACAAAATCTAAGTCATTGGCATCTTCTATATCTAAACTTTTATCAATCATAGTAATCTCGGCATCATCTTCGTATTCGATCTCTGGTGGGATAATTGGAGGGCATATGGCTCCAGGATTGGAGATCTGCAAAGAGAAATTGGGTGAAATGAGTAAAATAGCTTGCCAGGCAAGATAATATACGCCTACTGGAAGCTTTGTTGGAAAGAAAACATTAAGCAGAAAAACCATAGCATTGTTTTAATTAACGGAATTGTCTTTCTTCAAAGATTTACCTTAAGTGTTTATGACCTTATTCAAATGCTTAATGAATAACAAGGGCTATAATAGGGTCCAAACTAAAAATGGAACGGGTTTTGAAGAACAAGGGCTATAACACATACTAAATATTTTGCGCCATGGGTGATAATAAATGATTTCAGCAGGTTTTCAAAATCCCTAAAGAATTGCGCCTTGTAGAGTGTTTACAGCTAAAAGTCAAACGTGTTTTGAAGAGCAAGGGCAATAATTCATATTAAATATGTTTGAGTCTTTTGATTTTCAATATTTTGTAGTTAGTAATTATGACATAATTCACTTAACTTTTCAATATCAACAGTGATGAAATTTCCCTTAAAGAGATTGTAAAGAAGTTTTCTAAACTTCATTGGAGAAACTAATCGCATCGATTTACACAATTCCAATTTTCATTCCAACATCTGTTCTTTTTCTAGAAAAAATTCTAGTACCAAACTTGTTATTGCAAACATCATGTGAATGCTTATGTTTTCAATACAATGGAATCAGTTGCGTAGCGAGAAATTTTTTCATTTTTTTTTATAGGAAAACAATCTTGTAAACTATCATGATATAATATATCTAGCCTTACCATTTGTTGACACTGGATTTGCATGTTTGCAACATCTACAGTGCAACTCTTCATTTTTGTGTTCCTATAACCTAACTGGCACAGACAATGGTGGTTCAGCGACACCAGTTTCACATTCGACTGTTTCAATTAGATCTTGTTCAGGGCTTGACACAGTTGCTGGGACTACTTCGCTACTTTGAGGAGAAAGCAAGTTTCTGAAAAACCTGAAATAATAAAAAAAAACATTATGGGATGGCTTTCAAATAGGACCTCTCTTCTCAAGTTAGATGGTTTTTCGAATTTTGTCGATTATTTCTATGAGAATTGGAATATGAGATTTACATATAAACATGAGCAAAAATTATGACTGAATTTCAGCTGAATACGTAAACCGTGGCAAGATGACCCGGAATTAAAGGATTGAATACTCTTGGAGATTTTACTGAATATATCATTTATCATCATCAAGTGCATATCTCAAAACTCATCAAGTTATACAATTATTCTGGAAAATAAGCAAAAACCAATAGGCCCTGTTATTAATTGAATCAGCACAACATAATGACATCATGACATTTTGACTAATAAACCTAATCTAATCAAATCAGAAACTGGTTTCATTCCTTTAAATAAACTGTTTGCACAGTTACCATTATAAATTGAAAATAAACATGACATTAAACAAATACATTTTAACTATATTAAAGCTTCTGAACTTGTTGTGTCTTTAATTCAGCAAATGGGGCTTAGAATAAAATGGCGGAGGGAAAATTACTAGGGAGCGGTTATTATACACAAACATATAGGGAGAGGCTTATTGTAATACATTAACCTGTAAGACAAATGAAGATGGCAAAACCAACCGATAATGGTTGGGGTTCGGTCGGGTATTATTGCGTATTCCAAGGCCCTACTAAGCCCAGATGTAAACTTTGTACACTATCTCTTCAATGTCAGCTTCATTTTTAATTACCGGGTAATAGTTATATATTTGTTTTATTTTATCTCGTGAGTCGCAGACGTAATATTTAATATGAATCTCTATTATGGAGAGAAGTCAAAACTAACCGATAAAGTCATTGTGCTAGAATGATATAGGCCTGCTATTTACACACAAACTAAGCCTTGCCGAGACAATTAGTCATAAGTGTGACACAATACCGGTATTTATTGTTTTAGCTGCCAATCTTATAATTAGTTTATTCAATTTAGGCCTTCACTATGAACATAAATTTATAACAAACAGTACTAAATTATTGAAATAATATTCGGTGGTCTTCAAAATAGTGACCACAAACGCATGCAGGCTGTTTCGAAACGTGACTTTATGGCCATTTAGATCACTACGTACAGGTAAGACGCAAACGGCAATGCAGTATTTGATTTTTTCAAGTTCCTATATAAAAGTATGATGGTACTGTTTGATGGTCATTGATTTTGAGAGAAGATTTGAAAGCGGATATAGAATTGATAGATTTTTGGGTTTCAAGTATCCGATTCCAATCACGGATGATGGAAGGAATGAATTATAAAAAAATAAAAAGGTTGGTTCTGCAATTACATTCTAAAAGTTGTCCATTGTTTCTGAGATTGAATTCGAAGTGAACAAATAACTGACTGTCCGATACTGGATATGGCTGATCGAATAAGGTTAGCTAGCTTACGATTTACATACCTTTCGTTTGCTTCGAGCTGCATTTCTGATTCGGCAAGGCTTCACACTCGTAGATGGTGACTTTTCGACAGGCCTTTTTGATGTTGGAGAATCCAAAAAGATTGAAGGCACAGCATCGGAAGTTAGCACTGGTTCAACAAGGAAGCCTAAGTTATATTTGACGATACTCTCCGAGTAGTCTTCAAAAGATTTAAAATGTTTACTACAAACACGGCAGTGGCTATTGCTTTCTTCGCTTACCAGTTGGTAAAAGATGAAGTCGTGCTTTTCGTGGATTGTTTCTATCCGAATTCGTACAATGCTTGGCGATACAGTAGGGCATGTAGAGATGTATCGGCGATAGGCCTCGAGTCCGTATGATTTAAGTCAATATGGCGCTATTCTCGGAATACGCACATTTTGCGCCACTTCTGTTCAAATAAATCACGTGATTGGTCAAAATGGCTGCGGCAAGGTGTTTTTGTTAATGAATCAGCTTAAAAATATTGATAACGTCGTCAGAACCTCCTGAAAATTTCCTGGTAGATTGTACTATATATATTTTACTGGATTACATTCTTTCATTTTTGGGTATCATGAGACTTGATTCCCTTTAAATAACGGACACAATTTTATGGATTACTACTCCTTAGTTTCATTACACACTACGTTTCAACAATCTATATCGTCATCTTCAGGTGAAATAAAGGAAATATGGTAAAAAAAGTTATATAGTCAAGTAACCTAATTTCGTGCTAACCTATTTTTCTTGCATTTCCGGAAATGATTAATAATTTACATGTGTGACCTCCGCATTTGCCTGTTTTGATAAACGTGTTATGTCTACAATATCAGCTAGTAGAATGAATCCAGTAGTTTCAAGCAAGGTAAAATGTATTAATTTTCGGGAAAGGGAGGGTTTGATTCTCCCAAATGTACAGGCCTAGGGTGGAGCAGACACTTTATTTAGAAATTAGGATTAAGGGTCTTGATAATGGGTTTTCCTCTGTTCTTATTCTGATCTGAAATTAGAAAAAATAACTGAATATTTAGTCCTATAGATTGGGTTTAGGGTGAGATCGTCTAGTGAATGGTCGTCGAGGTTGAAATGATTAGAAACAGGCTTGTCTTTCTTTAATTTGATATCCGACCTATGAGCATTAAAACGAATTCGTGAATTATTCTTAGTTTCTCCTACATCTTGCATGAAATTAAATATATTACATTCGAATGTTCACATGTTGGATGTTCCTGGATCGGGTACCTTTTATTCGTAAAGTTGCTACAAAATA
>NW_008707425.1:2208563-2245231 GCF_000327385.1 Lottia gigantea
ACTGTTTTGCTCTACTGGACAACATGGAGCACTTCTGTTTTTAGCTGATATCTGTGCTAAGGTAGAATTTTCTATATTTCGTAAAAATCGTTTAGAGTACCCACGCTCTTTCAGTTTTGAGAAAAACAATCGTACAGGCTTGGTTGAAATCAGAAGATCTTGTACAAATTCGATGAAATCGTAAAACTTGTGACTTAATTATACCAGAAAAGGTATGTTTCGGGTGAAAGGAGCTCTTGTGCAAGAGTTGATGAGTATCAGTTTCTTTGAAATACACTTTAATATCCAGTTTATTTGTTTCTGCTATGGAATCTCCCTTAAAGACTGTGGTATCGAGAAAGTCTATGCTTTTGTCACTCATGTTTGTGGTTAGTTTGATAGAAGGATGGTGGTTGTTGAGAATTTCAAAGAATTCCCAAAACTTTTCGATCGAATAAGTGCTAACCATAAAAATGTCATCCAAAAAGCGTCCGTAAAAAAGTGGGTCAAATGGACAGAGGGGCAACACCTCACGTTCCCACTCTGCCATGAAATGGTTTGCGTACAAAGGTGCGAATCGTTTGCGCATTGCTGTCCCTGAAGTTTGTAAATATGCTTTATCATTAAGTGTGAAATCGTTTCGACTAAGACAAATCTTTAAAAGCTGTAGAATTGCATCGTCGGGTCTGTTTGGATCTGGGTGTCTATTAAAAGCCTTACGAACTACCGTTAAACCAGTAGTGTTATCGATATTGGTATACATAGAAGAAACGTCGATAGAAATTAAAATAGCATTAGAGGGAACTCGAAGATGATTTTTTATTTTATTGACAAAATCGGTTGTGTCTTTAAGGTAGGCGCGATGTTGGCATGCTAGAGGTAGTAAGAAATGATCAATGTATTCTGACACTGCATATGACTCACTACCACAGTCAGATATAATCGGGCGGCCTTTAGGGATTTTGTTCGCGATAAACCATTCCTTGGTTGGATTCTAATGGATTTTAGGCAAAGTGTACAAATGTCTCTAGCGACAATCAGGTTTGGTAGAGAGATAGTCATATTGTTTCTGTTTGAGATAACTAGTTTTGACTAAATCGGCAAGAATATTGTTCATCATGTTAGCAGTACCTTTGAAAATTGGTTTCGGTAAAATGGCATAATGTTTAGGATTATTCAGTTGATTCTCTGCTTCTGAGAACTTGAGAATTTTGCGGCTCAAGTTAACTACAGTTTGGCCTAGCGGTGGCCTCTCAGTATTTTTATCCCCCGTAATTAGTTTAACGACTTACTCGATGCTTGAAGCTGGTGTATCCAAAACAAATAAATGCTGTTTGCTGTTTCTAAAGACCAATGAAGATTATCAACTGGTTCGAATTCTTCTTCGTAGGATGGTAAGATTGTTGCGCTGTTGGTACTGGGCTCCATCATCGTGTTGTTTGTTGAGGGTGCTGATGTTCTGTTGTGCTTTCTCCGAGATTTTATTTGAAATGGGTATACATGTGAAGAGGATCTTGGAGTTTGGGAAGGTTTTGTTGGCTGTAGCGATTAATTTCTGGGCTTGGTTAAAGGAGGTCTTTGGTAGCTGATCACGGTTGTTGAGGCCTACATGGAGAATAATGGTAGTAGGTTTGGGATCATGGTCGTATGATTCTAGGATTGACTGTATGTGATGGATTTGGGCACCGGGGTAAGAATGTATTTCAGTGTCTGAACTGGTTTTGGTAATTCGATTCAGGTTAGATGATCCAATAATTAAGGTAGATTTCTTTAGAGCAGGTAGCTTCCATAATGATTTGTCCTTGGTTTGGTGATAATAGGGTTTGGTAGCGTTGACGGTGTGATTGGTACTGATTTGGTAGTTGTTAGAATTGTAGCATTGGGAACGGACTGCGATCTGGTTCGAGGGGGGGGGGGGAGGTCTGGATACACGTCTCGACTTGGATGGAGACTGAGGGGTGGTTGGCTGGTCCAAAAACGCACAGAAGGAAGAAAGGTTGGCGGATCCTGGATCACGTGGTGAAGATTTAGATGATGTGGAAGGGGAAGACGAGTCTGAAAGTGAAAAGAGAAGGGTAGTGCACTCTTACGAGAGCGTTTACCTATGTCTGCTGGACTAGGAGTAGGTGAACTTTGGGCTCGTTTAGGGGTTTGGTTCGGCAGCGTGGTGGCTCTAGATGGTGCAGGTGTAGTGTCCATTTCAGTTGGTAGAGATATGGTTACTCTGGTTTTTGTTTCGTTGATTGGTTGGTAGAATTTGGTGATTACAGCTTGAGTGAGACGTTTCCCATAGGATCGACGGGCCCAGGACAGGGCATGAGAAACGATGCGGTCGACGGCAGGTGATGATAAAGACTTGGTACGAATGTTGGTCAGCTTCCCTTAAAGTGTGGTTTGGTAATGGTCGATCAGGACCTGTGTAACCTTAGAGAGCCATGTCCGGTTGAGGGATCTAATATGCGCGTCGACAGCTGCTGTTTTCATTGCTGGACGGATAAAACTATCCAACTCAGAGACTTTGCGTTTGAAGGTAAACGCTGGTTGGCCTTGTTGTTGAAGGTTAAGGATTGCCAAATGATGGAGGCACTGCAAAACTTGGAGGAACACCTTCACAAAGTGTTCTTCCTCGTTATGAGTGGGGACTGGTTGGCGTCGGTGGGCTGGTAGTCGTTTCTGTTGTTGGTCAGGTCGATGGTTACCTCTGGATTGGTAGGCTGAGCTGTAGGTAGGTCGTCGATGGGGTGGGATATAGCTGGATGGGTTGGTTGGTGGTCGGCGATTGGTAGGTGGTATAGGTCGATGGAAGACAGGGCCGTTGAAGGGTACGTGATATTGGTTTGGTTGACGATTAGTGTTTCTATGTCTGGCTTCTTGCCAGTGGTTTTTGAAGTTGGGGAGCATAATGAAAATAACTTGAGGTTACAAAGGGAATGTACAGCGGATGCAACAGGAGGAAACTGTATATGCTAGCGTGAAAATGTGGGGATCAAATTATGCAAATAAGTCAAACTGGGTTTGGGGATATATAAAGTAAGATGAAAGTTATGATGAAAAATGCAAAAATATATATTTAGGTGATAAATAACGCTAACAATGTGAAAAATTATAACAAGTAAAACAAAAACTTACGCAATTGACACGAACCGGTTTTTGAAATATTATCCTTTTTCAAGTGTCGAGGAATGGTTATTAGCAATAAATCACTCTACGTATCTTATGTTGTCAGTCACTATTTTTTTTTAAAATCGTGGTTCTTTGAAGGAATTGCCACTAGTTATAATGAATTGATATTAAAGATAAATACGTTGCCGAGTTGGTTGCTCATGAAATATGGGTCAAAGTGAAGGATTCATGAAGAAAATCGAAACAAACCAATTTTAATTATTGTGTAAAGTATCTGAGGAAACATCTAAGACATACAAAAAAAATATCGTTTTTTTTAACTTTGACGAAATTCGGTTTTGAATCCTTATATGCACGAAAATAGGTAACGCCACTGTATATACACAAAAAATATAACGATAGCAACAATTAATTAGGGATTATTAGGAGTGGCAGTAAACAATGTTGCTATCGTTATATTTTTTGTATATATATATAACTTCTTGTACCATATTTCCTAATTTTGTCTTAAATGACAATAGGGTTAACGCCCTTTCTAAAATAAAATTCTATTTTTTTTTACCTTGTATTAGCCTGTAAATTATGTAACAAACTTACGACAAAAAAACGAAAAAAAATTCAGACCGGAAGTGATACTTTAGCCGCCATTGCTCACAAAAACTAAGAAGCCGAATTTTGAATTTCGTTTTTGCTTTTTTGCAACTTCCGGTTGAATTTTTTTTTGAAGGCTCATATCTTTTGACTTTTGATGACTTCGACCTTTATTGGGTCAAAGATTATTGGCTTTAACTATCAGTTAATACCTTGTTATTTGACCTATGACATGTACTTCCGGTTGTATAGCTGTCCAAAAAGCAGCAAAATTTGCAACTTTGGACAGCTCTCGCACGTGACCTAATTAACTCAAGTTCATTTTTTGGATTCTGAATGCGTTTGTCAAGTTCTTTCCAACAATATATAAGTTTTTTTAATTCTAAATTGAAATTTGTGATTTTTTAAAATATTTTCGCTTTTTTGATATAGTGTATGTGCATCTTATGACCTTAAATAACAAAACACAAGACAATATTATGGAATATAACACACTTCTTTAATAAGGTTGGTCACATAACGTTTGAACACAATATACACGTGTCGTCATCAGATGTAATGACAAGAGAATAAAACATAACAAAATATATACCAACAAGAAACAATATAGAGATTAAAAGGGACTCCCCATCTCTTTTCACTGTATGGAGGACCGCACATGTCATAGATGTGATAGATGGAATGTTTCTAATTATAGGCCAATCTCGTTGTTAAGCACTTTGAGCAATTGAAAGAGTAGTTTTTAAACATCTTCATAATCATTTTAATCTTCACAACTTATTATACAAGCCTTAATCAGGTTTTAGTATTCAACTGTACATCAGCTGATTGAGGTTTATCATGATATTCTTTTAGCCATTGAACAATTAAAAGTTAAAAATAAAAGCCAGGTTTTTCCTTTGAGATCAGACTTCAAAATATAGACAAAAATCAAAGATAAACAGGATTTCTAATTATACAGTTGAATAATGATGTAAAATAAATTAGTGGTCAGTGTCCATCACAGAGGTCCTTGGGGAGAAGTTATTGTGCATGATTTGATATTGCCGATAAGCTCCGTCCACAAGTCACAAAAAGATAATGCAGTCGAGATAAAAAAAAAACGTTCGCTAATGTAATGTAGAAGATACTAAGATGCAGATGTTATGTAACTAGTGCAATGTAAAAGACGCAAAGACAATTATACTTTGTTCAATGTGCAATGTCGAAAGTGAAAGGACACTGCACGTATCATTTTAGATATTGTGTCTGTGGTTTTATGTAATCTAACATTTGCATTATGAATTAGACGTATTATGACATAAGTAAAAGAGGTATTTTGTCTTTGAACATTGCACAGATGTATCGTGTCTTATGTACTAGACATAAGTACGTAGCATCTAATTCTGAATACGATTGAACTCCATAAAATTTGAATCATATTTTATCATTTGTTGAAAACAGTGTTTACTTTTAAATTGAGAAGCACACCCATCTGACCAAATATGAACAGTGTCAATTAAATAGGCTTCATAATAATTTCTATAATATAATCATTTAATCCAAATGCCACTGATCGGCTGTGCTCTTTGATTGATTTAACAAGTACAAAATTGTCATACTGAATTTCACCATTTGTGGTATACACATGCTGTGAAAAGTGTAAAGGAATCGTACCCAAAATATGCGCTTTGAATGGCATTTTGTTGTGTATTGTTATAATTTTCTGAAAAGTCAACATGGATAATACTTTCAGAAGTTTTAAGATTTTCTTTTAAATGGTTAAAAGCGGAAGGCTGATTTCTTTTCAGAAAATAGTGCAATTTAATTTTGGCTAATTTTTCAGTAAAAAGTTCAACGAACTCTCCCCCGTTCAAATGGACAGCTACCTTTTCGGGGTATTTCATCCCAAAACATTTTTTCCATTGATAAATGGTTAGAGATTCCATTTCTATGATCTCGTTAACTTCAAAATCAGGATATTTGCCACTATTGCCATGTGCACAGTTTTCATTTTTAATGTCACATACCACAACTTTCAACAAGTCTTGAATATTTTGGGGAATTATATTTGTGTGTTTTTTTAGGGTATCTAACATAAGATCAAAATTTTCACATGTATGGCATAAACATGACTGGTGTGGAATATTGCTTTGATATTTTATGTGTTTTATTGAGGCAATAAGACGATATAATGTTCAGTATTTCATTAAATGTAGTGACATAGGTGTTTAAGAGATTAATTGTATCATTAGAATTTAACATGCCTAATATTTCCTTTAAATTCCACAGGAAATAACGCTTGCCCCTCTACTGTCTTTCTCTATTTATGATGCCAATATAAACTTGGTCCTTTTTTCCTGACAACGAATAGGAAATGTCACCCCTTTCGAGGAAATATATAAGGAATTCTTTCTTATCAGTATTAAGGACTACAGGTCTGCCTACCAGTTTTGGTGCAGGTTTTAGCTTGATATTAAGGAAAACTATATTTTGTCTTTTAGGGGTTAATGTTTTAATCAATTCACTAATGACTTCACTCTGTTGCTCTGCTTTTCTGGGTAGAATATTTCGGATTTTCTTGAGTGATCTGGATTTTGATTGTTTTGTAGAGAATGGAGGTTGGATTTCATTTTTTTCATCAGACAATTTTCTTTTCTGTTGTTTCCGATTTCTGTCTTTGGCTTAAAATAATTTATAAGAATGTTTGTCCAGCTTCCTTAAGCTTCTTTTCCTATTTTTATCCTTTAGTTTTTGTGTCTTTTTCTTCAATTCTGATTGGCTTTCTCTATATTTTCTACATTTTTCAGTTTATTGGGTTTTTAGGACGAGCCATTATAAAAAGGACAACTTTAATTCGAAGTTTTATTTGGGTGTCTATAAAACTAAGACCTAAGACTCAACTATAAAACTAAGACCAAATTATAAAACTAAGACTCAGCTATAAAACTAAGTCGTGAGTTTGGACAATTTAAAGCTCATGTTATGTAATAAGGCTGCAAATTGCTATTATATAATTTACTTCAACTTGCCCAAACTCGCAGATACTCATGTTGGTTTGCCATTTTGTATTTATCTCGATCTTCCTGGCTCTGTATGCGTGAATCTGCGCAGTGTCCGATAATTTTACCCACACACTTTTTTTTTATTGAATTTAATTATACTTATGTGTTATTGTGTTTGTCTCATTTTAAGACTGAGAATGTTTGTATTACCCCTCGCTCATTTTACCTTATTTTGTCAAGTAATCTTTTAGATGCGAGTATCCATTGGTTTAACGATTTAAGAATAACGCCCAAACCTTTGCCTATGTTTTAACGAAGAGTATATTTATGATTAAAAGTTGAAACTAGTGTTCAAGGCTCACCGTCACAATTTGAACTTCAAATCCATGTATATATCCAGAATAAACCACGATTCGTCTTTTCTCGAGACTCTGTGATATAGAAAAGGCACGATAGAAAGTGAAATTCCTAGTTTGAGGTATTTTCAAGAATTACACATTTTTTGTACATTTCTATTTCTCTGAAGATTGTACAATAAGTATTTGACCAGCTTGGAAAGGTTTTTTTCAGCAGCAGACAGCGAGTATCTGGTTAAAATAGATTTGTAAAGATTTATCTGTATTCTATGATGTCTATTAAGCTTGAGCTGGAAGCCAGAACTATAAAACTAAGACCCATAGGGCAATAAAACTAAGACCCATAGGACTATAAAACTAAGACCCATAGGACTATAAAACTCAGACCCATCTAGAAAAATTAAGACCCAACTAGAAAACTAAGACACATAGGGCTATAAAACTAAGACCCAACTATAAAACTAAGACCCTAAATTTCGATGGAGGGCACTTCAAGGTATGAGTCTGCCGTGTAATAAGGGAAACGTGTCAAGACACAACTGACTCTACAACTATGTAGCCTAGACAATGACATAAATAGTGTTGTGATAGGCCTATATATGACTAGTGGTGACTTGGTTTCTCAGACATTCTCCCATTGCTTCGACACTGACGAGTCAATATGAGTCTTGACAATTGGTCTTGATATTAGCGGTTTGGAAAACAGGGTTTTCTTGAAGCTGGCTACAATAGACAGTTAAAATGTTCTTATTATGTTTGGTGATACGAAACAATAACTAATCTTTTCATTTTTCAACATGAAATTTTGTGACTATATAGTAAAAATCCGTACAAGCAAAACAATTCCGTTAATCAAAATCGCATCCAAAAACATGGAAAACCGACCATGGCCCAACAACCCTATTTCCACTTTTTGTTTGACTAATCGAAATAACCACAGGCACCCCTCGCAATACCGCGTCGTTTGTGCTCATGCACCCTCCCATACATTAATCGAAGCATCGGCCACTATAACATTTAATGCAGTCACAAACTTTTCTAAGAAATCTGAAATTACATCTTGTAGTTTCGAATTGAAATTTCGAAATGTCCAAAATATATTTAAACGGGCAGATTTTTTAGGTTACTTTTAGTCTTGAATCTTCAAAACTACTAAAACTATGCGCAAATCGGATAATTAATCATTCATTCAAATAGACATAAACAAAAAAAATAACTTTTTCTTTTATTTCACACACAAGCTAATCTTCTTTCTAAAAAATTCGTGTATCCAAATTTGAGCTTCTTGCTGATATAGCCTCTGACGCAAGGAATTCTTCCGTCGCAGCTGTGCGTAGACGAAATGGGACAGGATAATTAAGTCTACTGTATACACATGACGTCATTGTTGAGTCATTGAAATATTCAAGTCTCTTAAAATCGAATCGATGAGACCACATTCTAAAAATTTATCAAGGAAGTCGGCGTATCTTGCTAGGCAACTACTACTACATGATTTACAAGTGAGTGGAGATTATGTCCCTGACAACAAAAGCCTTTTAGGCTCACATTTAATTTTTTAACGCATACAAAGGATATAGTCACAAAATTTCAAATTTCAAATAATCATGATTATTCATTGTTTCGTATTTTCATACATTATAAGAACATTCCAACTTTTTATTGCAGCCAGTGTAAAGAAAACATCAAGACTTTACTAGACCTAGTTGAAAGAAATAAAGAGAAATGTAAATGGCCAAATTTCGAGGCAAATCATTAAGTTCCAGTGTTTGTGTGCAAGAATCTCTATATCATCTCTAAAATACTATATCCATAAATTAAACTTACCGGATACTGTGTGTGTAGGTCTTAAGTAAAAAGTCGTTTCGGAGTCGTCACGTCCTTGCCGACAAAAAGTCTCATGATTTGACGTCACGTGCCTTTATTTTGGGCTTAAAAAAGAAGACGTCAACAACGTTGTCGTTAGGCTACTGCTGTGCCACAACAGTTGTATGCGTTATCGGAAATGAACTCGATAATTTGCGAAGCAACAATGGGGCTTGATGGTAAATTTGGGTCGAGGCACAAAGGGAGAGGGTATTAGGGGATTCTAGGAAATTTACACCTAACAACACCTCCCACCATAGAATCTTCTACAGGAATTCGAATTAAGTAATTTTTTAAAACTGTTGTTTCTGGGCAACAGCGCAATTGGCGCTTTCCCCTTCCAAAAGGTTTCAGATATTCTCTCCCAAAAAAATGTTGGGTCTTAGTTTTATGGTCCTATGGGCCTTAGTTTTCTAGTTGGGTCTTAGTTTTATAGTTGGGTCTTAGTTTTATAGTCCTATGGGTCTTAGTTTTATAGTTGGGTCTTAGTTTTATAGTCCTATGGGTCTTAGTTTTATAGTTCTGGCTTCTAGTTCAAGCTTAATAGACATCATAGAATACAGATAAAACTTTACAAATCTATTTTAACCAGATACTCGCTGTCTGCTGCAGAAAAACACCTTTCCAAGCTGGTTAAATACTTATTGTACAATCAGAAGAAATAGAAATGTACAAAAAACGTGTAATTCTTGAAAATACCTCAAACTAGGAATTTCACTTTCTATCGTGTCTTTTCTATATCACAGAGTCTCGAGAAAAGACGAATCGTGGTTTATTCTGGATATATACATGGATTTGAAGTTCAAATTTTGACGGTGAGCCATGAACACTAGTTCCAACTTCTAATCATAAATATACTCTTCGTTTAAACATAGGCAAAGGTTTGGGCGTAATAAAACTTTATTCTTAAATCGTTAAACCAATGGATACTCACATCTAAAAGATTACTTGACAAAATAAGGTAAAAGGAGCGAGTGGTAATACGAACATTCTCAGTCTTAAAATGAGACAAACACAAGAGTCAATAACACATATAAGTATAATAAAATACAATAAAATAAAAATAAAAAGAGTGGGTGGGTAAAATTATCGGACACTGCGCAGATACACGCATACAGAGCCAGGAAGATCGAGATAAATACAAAATGGTAAACAACATGAGTATCTGCGAGTTTGGGCAAGTTGAAATAAATTATATATGTGACCGAGTACGTTGTCGTCGTGTGTACTGGTCACAGAAATAGTTCCATATTAAATAAGATACACTTTATTACACAATCAGTAAGCAGATACAGAGCAAATCAAGAAAACAAAGCTATAGTACTAGGGAACAATGGCTCAGCAGTGCTGGTTTACCTAAGACCCTTACTCTTCAATGTCTGCTTAATTCTGTCATATCACACCACCTGCACCAGAGGTCATAGGTCATGATACTATATTTAGCAACTTATTCAGGCTAATAACAACATAGTAGAACAAGATCAAAGACAATGACATCTGCATGATGAGTGATATTCACTAGTTAAAGTGAAGGTCTAAAGCTTAGTTTAAAGGGACATTATTATGACACACTGTTACACTCTCCCTCACTTTGAAATAAATGCGTCCCTGCATTTAGTATGATTAAAAACTAAACAAAAATGTGAAGAAAAGAAAAAAAAAATACAGAAAATTCACAAACAATAGTAGAAAGCAACCATTGCAGAGTTTTGTTTAAGTACCAAACATTTGCGAATTAATCACTTTGTTGTTGCAATAGCGTACCCAATTCTCTAATAGTTGTAGCAACTAAGGAGTTACTTAATTTAATCATAGCTTCTGAGAAATCTACTGAAATGTTACTGTTAATAGCACTTGTAGGTAATTTATGAATGTTACGATGAGTTCCACGAGTAGAACGAGTTGATCTTCGTACAGTAGTATCTATTTGTGGGTTAGGAGGAGGTTCGTCTATAATCATAGGATATTCCTCTTCGGTGGTTTCATTATCAGGATCCACTATGAACACCTGGATTAAGATTGTTACTGTTCACTGGTTCACTTACATCATCATCACTTTCATTTGAGTCAAGTATTGGATTATCGTTAACTGTGTTGTCTTCAACAGGATCAGGATGTTCTTGTTGCTCTCGTTCAATCGGAACATGTTCAGGACATAATTTAAGTTCGGATCTATGAAGAGTTTTACTTATTGTATGATCATTAACTGGGCTGACAATATACACATGGTTATCATCTTCAACTCTCTCCATAACAGAATTAACAACAGGGGACCAATGATCCTGAATCTTGTTTCTTCCTAGAATACCCCTTAATTTGCAATAAACCAGCTATCCAACTTCCAAAGGTGCATCGTGAGCATTCTCATCAATGTCATTCCTTTCATCAGCTGCTGCTAACAATGACTCGTAAGCTTTCTCATATGCAAATTGGAGACGTTTTTGATGTTCTACCACCCATGATTCACTATATTGATCATTTGAAGTTTTACCCAATAAAATGTCTATTGGCAGTACAGGATTCCGTCCAAATAGTAGAAAATATGGAGTATCCTGGCGATAATGTTCGTAAGAGATAATGTAAGGTTCTATTAAACCTTTCAGTTTGTCCATTACCCTGTGGGTGATAAGGGATGGTGCGACTTTTCTTAATACTATAAATAGCGCAAAGATGTTTAATTATTTCCGATTCAAAATTTCGACCTTGGTCGGAGTGCAGACGTTTTGGTACACCATACTTGACAAACCATTCCTTAACAAACACTTTTGCAGTTGTACTGGCTTTCTGATCTTTAGTAGCTATTGCCATGGCAAATTTCGAAAATACATCCGTGATGACTAACACATTTTCCATTCCATTAGATGCCTTATCTAACAACGTGTAATCAATGGCAACTACTTCTAACGGTTTCGAAGCTAACAAATTTTTCATGGTGATATGTACTTTGGTATTTGGTTTGGAAACAGCACATCTAACACAATTTTTGCACTTCTTTTGAATGTCTTTCCACATTCCAGGCCAATAACATCTAGATCTTATAGAATTAAAAGTTCTCTCAATCCCTTGATGACCGGAATTATCATGCAAACTCTGTAAAACAGTGTCTTTAAGTTCATCAGGTAATAAAAACAGTTCAATCTCTCCAGTATATGGATCAACAATTTTTCTAAAAAGTAGAGCATTCTTTAAATAGAGTCTTTTCGATTGTCTGAAAAGTGTCAGAACAGGTTTTGATAGTGTTTTACGTTGACTTTTTGATGGAGATTTACCTTTATCCCAAAACGATCGGAATGTTTTGATAGTGGTATCATTATTTTGTAAATACTGTAAATTTTCTTTAGAATATGACGGAAGCATTTCTAAACTTTCACTGTAGATAGGTGTCGGAAATATTATCTCTTGTTGTAAAACATCTGGTATGAAAGTTGATTTTGTTACTTGTTCTATTTTGGGTTTAATATCTACAGATAAATGATTAGTTTCGACGTCTCTGGGTTTCCTTAATAGTGCATCGGCGTTACTGTTGGTCTTTCCAGTTTTATACTTCATTTCAAAATCGAAGACAGCCAAATCAGACATCCATCTTTGTTCTACAGCACTCAACTTAGCTGACATTAGGTGACACAGAGGGTTATTATCAGAAAATACTACAAATTTACGACCTAACAAATAATCCCTGAATTTTTCGCATAGAGCCCACTTGAGTCCTAACATTTTAAGTTTCCTGGAACTATAATTCTCCATGTTCTTTTCAGATCCACGTAACGCTCTACTTGCGTACGAAATAACTCTAAGTTGACCGTTTTGAATTTGTGAAAGTACGGCTCCTAGTCCTTCATGACTAGCATCAATTTCAACTTGAAAAGGTTCGGAAAAATCAGCAAATCCTAAAATAGGTGCACTCGTCAAAGTTTGTTTAAGTGTTTCAAAAGCATTATCACAATTTTCATTCCACAAAGAAAATAAATTTGATTTCTTAGCCTGATCTGTTTCTTTTAAAATGTGTTTTCAAATATCTGCCTTTACTGTCACTTAATAAAATCGGAACACTGATTTGGTTTTCACTAGCTCTGATTGGTAAGGGTTTTTCTAAAAACTTGTTTAATTTTGATAAACTCATAGTTGCCAGAAATTGTCATAATTTTAAAGTTGAAAATAGTTCCAAAATCAATTATATGATACAAAAATACTAGAACGTTCTCACCGTTTTTTCTTCTTTCAATGAATGTTGAATGTCCTGTCTTTAATGTTGAATCACACAGAAAAATGTTCCAAATCAATATCCAAAATCCAGTAGCTTTAAACACAAAATTCTATCCGAAAATCCTGTAAGTTATCCTATCGGCGACGCCAATTGTGACCGAGTACGTTGTCGTCGTGTGTACTGGTCACAGAAATAGTTCCATATTAAATAAGATACACTTTATTACACAATCAGTAAGCAGATACAGAGCAAATCAAGAAAACAAAGCTATAGTACTAAGGAACAATGGCTCAGCAGTGCTGGTTTACCTAAGACCCTTACTCTTCAATGTCTGCTTAATTCTGTCATATCACACCTCCTGCACCAGAGGTCATAGGTCATGATACTATATTTAGCAACTTATTCAGGCTAATAACAACATAGTAGAACAAGATCAAAGACAATGACATCTGCATGATGAGTGATATTCACTAGTTAAAGTGAAGGTCTAAAGCTTAGTTTAAAGGGACATTATTATGTCACTCTGTTACATATAATAGCAATTTGTAGCCTTATTACATAACATGAGATTGAAATTGTCCAAACTCACGTCTCAGGCACGTGCCGGGTCGAGATTATACATTAGGATTTTTCAACCCGGTTTACCCCCTTTCAGTGATGCAGGTCGGAGAGGCTGACATGGAAAAAGCGTCTAGTCGTTCGGATGAGGCCATAAACCGAGGCCCCGTGTACTATTAGCTGTGCACGATAAAGATCCCTCGACAGTTGGAAATCGAAAATAAGAGTAGGCTAATGCCATTGCCCTGGCAAAATTCCCATCATTGCACACTGCATGGCGTTTGCCCGTCCTCATTAGCCCATACAGGTGCCAAAAAGCTGGACGTAAAACTCCATTTCATTTCAGGTTTTGAAAGGAACAGTTTCATTTACTCTAAATTATAACTTATTTAAAACTTGTCTAAAAAATCCAAATTTTGGGTCTTAGTTTTATAGTCCTATGGGTCTTAGTTTTCTAGTTGGGTCTTAGTTTTATAGCCCTATGGGTCTAAGTTTTCTAGTTGGGTCTTAGTTTTATAGCCCTATGGGTCTTAGTTTTATAATTGGGTCTTAGTTTTATAGTCCTATGGGTCTTAGTTTTATAGTTGGGTCTTAGTTTTATAGTCCTTGGGTCTTAGTTTTATAGACACCCGTTTTATTTGTTGTCTGCTTTCCAGTACATGGGAGTTAACTCTTATTCCTTTAACGTAGTCCTTGACGTCATGACGTAATCTATTGAACAAGTTTAGTAGTCATATTTTGGATCATTTCAGTATTAGACCTAAAACTGAATATTATTTGTTACAGTCAAGATCTATGTTTTATAATTATGTAATTTTGAATGAACATTTTACCAATATTACAGACACTATAAAACTTCCATATAAACCTCTCCAACAACCAAATATCATTCAAAATTACATCAATGACAAAGTTCCTCATGGTTTCTTATTCAATTTACCCCTTATCACAGTCTTAGAAGTAATAAGATATCTCAAAAACCTTGAACCCAAAAAGGCTGCGGGTTTAGGCAGTCTAGGCCCAAAAATTTTAAAAACGTCAGCTGAGGTGATTTCAGGTTCACTTACTCATATTACAAATTTATGTCTAACTAATTGTATTTTTCCAGATAGTTAAAATAGTCCTTCATAAAAAGGTCCCAAAGAAATTATTTCAAATTACAGACCAATTTCCATTTTACCTACCATTTCTAAAATCTCATATCAACATATATCAACCAACAATAAGTCTTTCTTCGAAAATTTCAATTTATTTTATGTAAACCAGTCGGGTTTTAGAGAGAACCATTCTTGTTCACTAGTTAAAATCACAGATAATTGGCTTGAAGCTTTAGACCAAGGTAAATTGACAGGTGTTGTCTACCTGGATTTTAGGAAGGCTTTCGATCTTATAGACCACCAGCTCCTTCTTGATAAACTTACTTTATATAAATTTCACCCTTATTTGTTATATTTAATTAAATCGTATTTATCAAACCGTACCCAAAAAGTCTGTCTTGGTAATTTCAAAACAATACATAAAAAAATAAAATTTTTATTTCTTATTTTCATTAATGATCTTCCCCTTGTTATAAAAAATTCTACTTCTGAAATATTTGCCGACGATACTACCATATATTATTCTGATGAAAAACTTGGCTGCATTCAGAGTTGTCTTCGGAAAGACTTAGACATTATCAGCCAATGGTGTCATGATAACGGTATGGTAATAAACACAAAGAAAACTAAAAGTATGTTAATAAAAAACGTAAGCGACAGTAAAAAGTCTTTCTCTGTCTATTGGTAAGTTAGACAATGTATCCGAAGCTGTCTTACTCGGAATTACAATAGATGATCACTTAGACTGGGGAAAACATTTAACAAAACTTCACTCGTTCGTGTCATCTAAAATATATCTTCTTAATAGAATTAAAATATTATTTTTACAATGCCTATGTATTATCACATTTAAATTATTGTAATAATGTGTGGGGTAATGCTTAAACTTGACTTCCTATTTAAGCTACAGAAACGGGCAGCGTGCAGTATCCTTGACGCGAACTATGATGCAAGATCGGCAGACTTTTTTTCTCAATTAAATTGGTTAACTCTTGAACAACAAATTAAATATAAGACTGGGATACTGACATACAAAATTATGAACGGAAAATGTCCTCATTACTTTCAAAATTATTTTCGGTTACAATCTTCAATTTCTACCACAACTCTCTGTCTACGTTCGGAATCGAAAAATTCATTACATCTACCCAAGTGCCGGATTGAGGCCATGAAAAGGACATTTAAATACAAGGCTAGTTTACTTATTCATTACCTCAAGTACTTAAACAATCCAAAAATGTTTTAAAACAGGACTGAAAAGGGAACTACAATAATAAGAGTGACTAGACTTATTTTACAAATATCCTATTATCTTTAATGTTCTAAAGATTACTTTTATTTCATTTCCTTTTTACATATATTTGAATCACTTTCATGTGACCCCTAATTTTCATCATTCATTTTGTATCTTATTTCTATTTTCCATTTTTATTACCTTATCATTTTGTAAATATGTTATTCTAGTTGTATGTAGAAAGATCCCAGGGAGGATTGCCTTGTTCAACTGGGTTTCTAATAAAGTTATTATTATTATTATTATTATAATATAACTGTACTAAATACACTAAATTCCAATGAGAAACTCCATGTTTATAAAATATTACTGAAATTTCTAAATATTTTGATTATGTGATGATTTTCTTTGCTTTAAGGGTTTTGGTGTTGGATGGAAATCTCTTTTGGTGTAGGATGGAATTAAATACACGTGGCACAGAGTGGGGCTTTGCAAATGTAGCAATTTGCTAAAGACCCTAAAAATATCAACCTTCGCCGATAATTAGGTCAAGAACAGTCTAAAGTTGAGAAATTTTCATCATTTAGAAGATTCCAATACCGGAAGTAGACGCAAGGCCTCACAAATGAAAGTATCAGCAGGTAGCCAAGGTCAGTGACCTTTGATCTCGTAAAGGAGAAGGTCTAAAGTGATCAAGATCAAGAGATATAAGTCATCAAAATTTCAAAATGCACACGGCTATAAAACCGGAAGTTGACATAGGACAGCAAGTATAAATAGATAGCCAATGCCAATGACATTTAATCCTACAAAGGTCAAGGTCAATAAAGGTCAAGGTCAAAAATTGAAAATTTTCAAAACCTGTCCCTTTTTAGAACTATGAAGCTGGAACAACTGACCTTCTAAGACAAAGTGGCTCAAAACATGAAGTAATTGTTTTTAAAGTTCCATTTTTAACAAATGTATTCTTGGCGAGTTATGCCTCTGGTCAAAAATGTCAATAATGAGTAATTTAACCCGAATGTGCCACGCCCATTTCATTTATCTGATTAAGTTAATTGATATTTTAAATGTTATGTCGTGTATCAAATTTCAAGCTTCTACATCATACAGGTCAAAAGATATAGGTCAACAAAAGTCAAAAAAGGTCAAAATCGCAAAATGAAAATATCCAAATTTTAAAACCCGTTCCTTTTTAGGATGTGCCACGCCCACATAACTTTTTTGTCATAGGTGAATTCATATTCACAGTGTCTAGTTGTATTCCAAATTTCAAGGTTCTACATCAAATAGGTCATAAGATATACATACACCAAGCTCAAAGAAACACATATATTGTAAAAAAAAAAACCTCAAATTTGAAAAGATCACGAATTTCAATTTTGATTTACAAAAGCGATTGTTATATATCAATGTAAAGTGCATGAGAAGCACATCAGGAAACCGAAAAAATTAACCCTCTCAGTTAATTAGGTCACGTGCTAGAGCAGTCCAAAGTTGCGAATTTTCGGACAGCTATAAAACCGGAAGTACATGTCTGAGGTCAAATGTCAAAGTTTCAACTGATAGCCAAGGTCAAGGTCACGTGGTATGAGCGTTTAGAAAAAAATTCAACTGGAAGTTGCAAAAAAGCAAAAGCGAAATTCAAAATTTGGCTCTCAACGTTTTTTGCGCAATCGATTGCATAATACATACACATCAAAATTGAGCATATCAACATTTACCATGAGGCCCCATTTTGAGTTTTACAAAAGTATGTTTTTTCAAGATGGCGGCCAAAGTATCACTTCCGGTCTGGATTGTTTTTCTTCGTTTTTTATAATAGCATTTACTTACGATCAGCATAAATTTCAATTACACCGGAAGTTATTCGACCGGAAGTGGATTGCACTTTCAATTGATTTCCCGTTTAAAACCGGAAGTAAAGTTAAATATTTGACAACTACATATTATTTACTTAAGTGATGCCCATTTGCATATTAAATTTCAAATCAATCGATGCAAAAACAAAAAAGTCGCCAAAAAATTGCAAAATTTGATCGAAAAAAGCGAGTGACAAATTTTCGAATTTCGTAATTCTGCAAGTGCTATCAGATCAGAAATTACAGACACATTCTATAAATGAAAGTCCGCAGAAAATCGACGCAAAAATGCGCCTTCTAGAGCCGATTTTCGACATGTTGAAGTGGGCCACTTCCAGTTTTGCAAAAATGTTCCAAAATATATTTATGCAACACGTCCCCACTACAGAAGGTCTAGGAAAGTTGAATGATTGCTGCAGCTACTTCAGTCTAGGCTCAGGAAGGTGTGTAAAAAACAAAAAGTGCGTATTACACCTGTAGCATTGAATGAAAATCGAATGCAACATAATCACCATTCGGCAATTCCCGGACAATTCGGCAATTAACGTTAAAGCTGAAGACACATACATGCGGCTGCGATGCCTGTTTTGCGATTATGCGGTACCGTTGTGGCAGGTATGACTTTTTGGTCCGGTGAAACGCAGCGGGGAAGTATAGCAACGCTATGCAACAGCATGTATGTGTCATGTCAAATGTATACCCTTGTTTGTTTCGATCCGGTGAAACTCTGTGGTGAAATGAACGCATCGCATCGCATCGCCGCACCGTACCACGAACCGCATGTATGTGTCTTTAGCTTAAGATGAATGTCATTCGGCAATTGATAGTGAATTTCGCTTTGTGAATCGGCGAGACTCTTTACATCCGGTATTTAGCAGTTATTAGTCAAGTCATAGTAAAAATGCGACCTAAATTTAGTCCAAATATCAACTTTAAGAGCGAATGACGTCAATACCGGATGTGATACAGAAATCAAAATGTTTATCAACTCGTAAATTTTCAGATCGATCGAAATAAAATTGTAGAGGTTGAAAAAAACCGTTATTATTAAAAGAAAAAAGTCAGCGACAAAAGTCAAAATCTTAAATTTTTTAAAGTGCTATCCTTTAGCCATTACTAAAAAGTAAAGAACAAAACAAAAATTTGATCAAAAATTGATTCAGTAATTCGAAAGATGTCAAGAGTGGCTACGTCCTACGTCATTTCCGGTTGAAAAAAATGCGTCATTTTACATTTAAGCAACAACGACACGCTCTTTATGACAGATAATGATGTCAGTTAATGTGTGACATGTGCAGTTTTGGCTTGGCGCTCTTACCAGAATAGAAAAAAAATACAGCGATAAAACGTTGCATTTTAAAGTCACAGTGGGATTTTCTACCGAAAAGAAAAGCATGTAAACATTCAATAGTCAAAACATCGTTTAAACCGTTTAACATTCGGCAGTGAAAAGACGTTGGAATTTGATACCATTCGGTACTAAAAGATGTTAACATTCGGTAGTAAAAAGTCGAATTTTCAAATATCTGTAAAGTTAAAAGTACAAATCGAACAACAAAAATGAAAATATTTTTGGAATGGTCTCGTCAAATACAATAACTTGTGTTACGGTCAAGAGGTCAACAAAGGTCAAATAAAAGAGATATAAGCCTTAAAAGTGTTGAAAATTACTGTATATGGACGTGTGTAAAAGCGTAAATATATGTCGGTCATCAAAGATAAAAGTATGAATGGACATCATAGATCAATAACCTTTGACATTGTAAAGACCAAGGTCATGCATGCAAATGGTCAAAATATGACAATTTTATGAATTGTAAAACCTATTCCCTTTTTTAAAGAAAAAGGCCCAAAACAAAATGTAACTCTATCACTTATGGTCCCAAATAGTGATTTATTTTTATGTAAAATTTCGATGACGACAAATACAAACTTTGCGAGTTATAACAATTTGAAATATTTAAGTTAAAGGTAAAAGTAACCCGGATTTCTCTAATAATTTGTACAATGTCAAATAATGTTCAAAATTTCAAGTGTTTACAATCATTAGAGTCATGAGATATTCGTGGCTTAAATTTTTTTAAGGCAAAGGTGACTGTCAGTGGATTATAGACACCATTAAAATTACGCACAGTTTATAGAAATCAATAAAAAAATTTCAAATTTGAAAAAGCGCAATTTTAATCAAAATACCAATTGTTATATATCATTTGAAATAATAGATTGCATGTAGAAGGACATAAGAGAAATTTTCACGTATGTAAATTAGGTCACGTGACAGAAAGTAAAAAATCGCGATTTTCAATTGGCTGTAGAACCGGAAGTTAACGATGCACAACAAAAGTGAAGATATTATAGGATATATCTCGTAATGGGCAACAACTTTTGTTCAGGTCAAAAGGTCAAATTAAAGTAATATGAGCCTTTGAAGTTTCGAAAATTGCTGTTTTTGGACGTCTGCAAAACCGGAAGTATATATCGGACATCAAAGATCAAAGTAAGAATGGTCATCTTAAGTCAATGACCTTTGACCATGAAAATTTTTAAAATTGTTAAACCTATTCCCTTTTTTAATGTAAAGAACGCAAACAACTGTGATCTTATCACAAATTGTCCTAAGTATTGATCTATTTTCATGCAAAATTTCTAGGGTGACAATTGCAAATATTTCAGGTAACTGTAAATGCACACCGGATGTGTCACGCCTACTTCAAAAATTTCAATTTGTCTGTGATGATGTGTACATTGTTAAATAATGTTCAAAAAGTGTTTACAATCATTAGATCATGAGATATTCGTAGTTAAAAGTTTTTTTTAAGGCAACGGTGACTGTCGGTAGATTATAGACACCGTGAATTTACGCACAGTTACTATAGAAGTCAGAACAAAATTTTCAATTTTTAAAACGCGCAATTTTGATCAAAATGTCAAGTGTGATATATCACCAAAAAGAAAATTCCATGCACTCAAAGAATATATAAAATTTTTTGTCGTATGTCGTTGTCCGGCATTAAATTATACAATGACTCGTGTTACAAAATTCACTATCCAGAGATGAATTTTGTTTTGAAGTTAATTTAGTTAAATTCTGTTTTCGGTTCATTGAATTGGTTATAGAAATTAATGACCCAGGAAAAAGTATAAGGAATGACACATGATATATATATATATCTTTAAGTTTGGAAATAAAGGCTTAAATGGGTCTAAAATGTCAATAGTGTGTTTTAAGTACCTACATTAAGGGGATAAGGAGATACAAAAGACATTAATATGGAAATACTTCTTCCAGAATTCAGTACTCAACATAACGTTAAGTAAACGTGTGTATACACTAAAGTCTTCTTTTTTGAATTCTTTAAGATTTTCTGAAGGTTCTTGCTTCCCTGGAACCTGGTCTTTTTAAAGTCTTAAAATCACAATCATGAAGCAATATAACAATTTTGATCATGCACGAGTATGTCCTATTAATCCGCAAGGTAGCATACGCACACTGGCAGCTGTCAGAAATGATAAAACAGACTAAAGTATGATTTGTTTTCATGTCAAAGAAATTTTAATAGTTTGAATTCAATGATATATATATTTACTGCCAGTTATTTATGCTTAGAAATTCCACCAAGGTTTTAAATATAGCTTTTGAGTGAAACGTCAAGTCAGACACGATATTTCGGTGAAAAATTATCCGATCATCACGAAAATCGATAGGGATCATCTTCATAATGACATTGACATACAAAATCAAAAGAATCTGTACAGAATTGTAGCCTGTAGAGTGAGCACGAGTTGCACAATATAGCTAATAGAGTAAAACGTTAAGTCAGACGCGATATTTCGGTGAAAAATTATCCGATCATCACGAAAATCGATAGGGATCATCTTCATAATGACATTGATACACAAAATCAAAAGAATCTATAAAGAATTGTAGTCTGTAGAGTGAGCACGAGTTGCACAATATAGCTAATAGAGTAAAACGTCAAGTCAGACACATATTTCGGTGAAAAATTATCCGATCATCGCGAAAACCGATAGGGATCATCTTCATAATGACATTGACACACAAAATCAAAATCAAAAGAATCTGTAAAGAAGTGTAGCCTGTAGAGTGAGTACGAATCAAATGTGAACGGACGGACGGACGGACTGAACGACAGGGTGATTACAATATACGCCCATCTTATGTGTGGGCGTATAAAAATGGTAAACAACTTACCTCCTCTCCTTTGTTAGATATTTCATAATGTAAAATCATTTCAACAGCTTCAACATTCTCTTCGTTAATAGCATGTAATAAAGCATCACCTATTTCAATACCGTTATTCAGCAATAACTCTATCATTTCTATATTTTCATTTTCTATAGCTATTAATATCGCAGTTCGTCCAAGTGTATCAATACAGTTTATATTAAAATTATTCACTTTAAATTGTTCTACAATTTGTCTAGTCGTTGGTACGTCACCTCTTTCGACCGCTAGCAGGTATTGTTTTTCTTTGTTAGTCAAATCAACCTCTTTACGTATAATTCCAAAAGATTCAGTCTCGTCTAAATTAGGATTCATGAAATAACCTGTATTCATTACAGATTTCTTATATTCAGAATATACCTTATCCATTTCGGTTGAACCTGAAATAATACCATGTATTCCAATATTATTGGCCTTAATTAAAGAAAAAAAAGCTGGGCTGCATGATAAATACCAATAATGACTAACCTGTTTGATACTCAACATTCGAATTCCTATCTATATCAATAATTTGCACTAACTAGTTTCAGACTATCCAATAGAATGCACAAAGGAAGGAACCATTGTAGAGTAAAAACGTCGGTTGATAAATTAGTTATTGATTTAGTTCATGGGCGTCGGCTCTAGTATATATATAGTGGTGTTAAAATGGATTTTTAAATGATACAGGATAGTAGTATGACAATCTTTAAAAAGATGGTACATACCTTGTAATTCAATCTATGATTAGAATTATAACCAAAATATAATGGACAACACTACATACATTAAGCTGTGTGCACAATCATTATATTGGTTTTCCACTCTCTTCATTGACCGACTATAATCGCGCGTGCCGTGAGTGACTTCACTACATTCCTGTTCAAATACATTATCTTCAGCAAATTCCAAATACTTAGCCTTTACGAAATTATATCGACTTTCTATTGCGTTTTCGGGGGAAAATTGCAAATAAAAAATTTCTGTTTAGATGTGCAAAATCACCAAAAATGTTCGAAAGGTAGTGGGGTGTGTTATTATTGCTAGTCTATCTGAACGATTTCCTGATTATTGAACTTAAATTTGAGAAGTTTTATTCAAATTCTTGTCACCTACAACAGTCGACAGCACCATTTTTCATGCCCCGTCTAGGGCTGTCGTTACCAAATTCTACCAGACCATCAAACCAAGACTAGAAATATCATATTCGACTGAAAACATGATGATCAACAGACGCCACTACCAAATAGAGTCACCATCCTATCTTAACAGAGTCCGTAGTTCTCTCGCAGGTAAACGCTCTTTTCACTTTCAGATTCTCCATCTCCAAATTCACAATCATCCCCACGTGATCCAGTCTCCCGTTGATATATTTTACCATTTCACTTGTCACCTACAACAGTCGACAGCACCATTTTTCATGCCCCGTCTAGGGCTGTCGTTACCAAATTCTACCAGACCATCAAACCAAGACTAGAAATATCATATTCCCATCGACTGAAAACATGATGATCAACAGACGCCACTACCAAGTAGAGTCACCATCCTATCTTAACAGAGTCCGTAGTTCTCTCGCAGGTAAACGCTCTTTTCACTTTCAGATTCTCCATCTCCAAATTCACAATCATCCCCACTTGATCCAGTCTCCCGTTGATATATTTTACCATTTAATGAAAAATCATTGCGACTTAGACAAATCATCGGGTTAATTTCACAATATATTATTATTATGTGTCATAATATCATAGCTTTCCAACGATTTTCACAAAATATTTCACTTTATAATTTATCACCATTTTTCTGTTCCAATATTAGACATAACTTAGTTATAGGTCGTGTTAAGGTCGTTGATTTGGTTTTGATTTTAACACTGCGTACATCTCCATGTTTGTCTTGGAATGTTTCTATAACGCGCCCTTATAGCCATGAACCTCGCGGAAGAGTCTCATCGACGCTTAGTGCGAAATCACCTTCACGAAAGTTTCTGCGAGAATTAAGGAATTGTTCATTTAATATTGATTGAAGTACTTTCCTAATAGTCCTTATTTGGCGCTTCCACACGCCACCATGGTGTGAGGCTGCAGGCGGATTAAAATGCCACCTTAATCCTACTTTGATTCAACTAAGATTTAACACTTTGATGTTCAGTTCACTGTTTGCCCCAACAAAATTGGTGCCATTATCTTTCACTAGTCCACGTCGAGCTATAAACCTTCGAATGGCAGTAATGCACGTGAATACAATCCCATATCGTTTCTTTAAAGATCGACCACATTTCACTTGAAATGGATTGAAATAGTCCATTCCCACACTATAGGATGCAGGTTCATCTGGTTTCTAATGGACTTCTGGCTGAGCAGCAGAGCTTGACGGACGTGTGTAAGATCGCTCTCGGATTCATTTAAATGTATTGACGGGAGTTTTGAAAAGTTTGAAAGCTATTTACTTGGATATATAGATCCTTTGGTGAATACGGACCCAGTCCTATATAAGGGCGCCATGGCCTCTTCATTTAGTCAACGACGACAAGGGTAATACTTTACGAATATTTGCATCAATTATCGTTCAAATTGAAGAATTATGTGGAATTGACTTGGATTATATAGATATGAAGTTACATTATGTGATAATGAAGCCTGTAATATTGTATGTAAAGAAAGATTATTTATTGATGAAAACCAAGTGAGCTGTTATCATGTTGACAAAAAATTGAAAATTGTGAGAACAACATCGAAGACTCAATGTTAGAAGAGAAATTAAAGAAATGGAATGTTTCGTTAGATGGTCCTACAAAAGAGAGGGTAGATAGGGCCGCATGGACATTTTAGAAGAAACTGTAAAACCAAAAAATGGGATATTTGTGACTATTTCGGTGATGACATTTCTAAACCGCGAGCTATTAAAAGAAAACCCGCCCAGACGATTACACCAGAGAAATCGGACAATAAAAAATGCAAATCCCAAGGTAATATTGCTTGTGAAAACCCCAGAAAGTGGGAATGTGAACAGAACGTGGAACCTGTCAATGATAATCCGTCTAGCCGAGAGAACCATTTGGAAATTGTGTAAAACGTTGTGGAATGGTAATGTGCATTTTAGTTATTATGGTGAGAGTTGAAGAGGTGTTGCAATTCTTGTTAATAAAAAATTTAAATCATGTGTTAATTTTGATCTTGAGGACAAAAATGGAAGAATAGTTAAAATCAATGCCATCATTAATGAACGAATAGTCCATATTTATTCCATATATGTTCCCAAAAACCATTCTGAAAGGATTGAATTTTTAAAATATTTTAGTAGCCATTTCCTTCATAATTCAATTCATAATATCGTTTGTGGTGACTTTAATGAAGTTTTGGACCCACGCCTAGACAGAGGAACCGGAATGGTGACAATTCGTGTCAGCTCAGTATATTTAATAATTTCGTTGAAAAATATAATTTTTTTAGATGCTTTTATATACGTTCACCCCCCAAAAAATACATTTCACTCGTGTACAGCATTGAGATTGATCTCTTTAACTTAGCCGTCTAGACTATATTTTATATAGTGATTCTTTAAACGCCTTATGTAAGCATTCCTATTCCTAGTGAATCCTAATATAGGTTCTTTTCCTAACGCAAATTCTCCTGGAATAAGTCAAAGAGAACCAAACGAACCAAATCAATCTGTGGTCAATCCTAACATATAGCATATCGGTATTGGTATGGAACGTTAATGGTTTGCGGTCAAAGTATAACGATTCTGATTTTTCGAAACATATTTCAAATTACGATCTACTATTGTTGTCTGAGACATGGCTTAGTGATTCATCTATTTCCCTATTAGATTTCTCCCCGGGTACATTTATTAATCGCAGTAAACATTTTCGAACGGGAAAAGAAAAGGCTACATGGGGAGGTATAGCTGTTTTCATGAAACCAGGCACGGAGAGTTATTGTAACATTGTATTCCAACTCCTTTGGGGTCTCTGCGTCATCCTAGTACATGGTGATTGTGCTCCTTTAAAAGATGATTTGTATATCATTTTTGTGTATATCCCACCAGAAAGTAGTAATTTTCATAACATTTGTGGTCTTGATTTATTCTTGGAACTTGAGCAAGTGTATGCTAAGTATTGGAAACTGGGGAAAGTGATTATGTGTGGTAATCTTAACAGCAGAACTCGAAATGAAAATGAACAAATTGTCAATGATATCATTCTATCTTATATTCGCTCTGATATTGATTTCGATGATATTGAGTATGATGTGGAGACCCGGTCTTCTGAAGACACTGTCTTGAACAATTTTGGTAAAAAACTTATAGGGTTTTACTGGCTGTAAATTCTTAATGGAAGATTCTAATCGTGGTTCCAGTTTAATTGACTATGTTCTCGCTGATATAAGAGCTCTAAGCAATATAACCAAGTTTGGTGTAAATACATTCAATGAGTTTTCTTACCATGCATCATTATGTTTTCGAGTGAAACTTGAACATAAGCATAAGTGTGTGACTCCCTTAGTAAAAAATTCAAAAGATCACCAACGATTGAACAGGTGGAATCCAAGTAAATCTTCCGAATTAAAGCAATTGTTATTGAGTGAACTGGATTCTTTAACTAACTTAGTTAACTCGTCGCCCATGAGTGTCGATAATATAGCAAAAAATATATCGTGTGTATTGCAGGATGTAGGAGCTAGGTGTCTTGGTGTCAAGACTGTTAAATCTTCCACTCGTAGTTCAACAAAAAAATCATATAGCAATGAATGGTTTGACTCGAAGTGCAGGCTAGCCCGTCAAGATTTTAATCGTGTAAGAAACAAATATCTTCGTAAACGATGTTCTACGAATCGTAAATGTTTTTGCTCAGCTCGTAGTTATTACAGTAAAGTTAAACGCCACGCAAAATTTAAGCTGTCAAAACTGAAAGCTAGGAAGATTAGTTCTCTTCACAAGTGTGATCCTAAACAATTTTGGAACGAGATAAAATCGAGTTATCATCAAGTCCCCAAAACCGATCTCTGTGTTAATGATTTCTTTGAACATTTCAAGGCCGCCTTTGGTAACGAATTGAATAGTTCCTCTAATACTCTCAATGATGTATCTGATCATAATGGTAGCACTATTAACATTCCGGACCTCGATTCGACCATAACGATTGAAGAGGTAACTAAAGCTATCCACAAGCTAACTGTGTGGTGAAATCTTCATAGAGGGATGTGTTACATTAGCACCCGTTCTGTGTTCCTTTTTTAATATTATTTTTGACACTGGATGCTATCCCACAGAATAATAATAATATTATTATCGTCCCTGTTCCAAAGAAGGGCAATTTAAATGACACTGATAACTACAGAGGGATATCAGTTATGAACATAATCGCAAAATTGTTTTCTACTATTCTAAACTGTAGACTTATGAAATGGTCTGAATCCAATTATAAATTTGATGAAAGCCAATTTGGGTTTCGATATGATCACTCCACAATCGATGCTATTTTTATTCTCCAAAGTCTAATTAGTCGTTTTCTTGATAATAAGAAAAAGTTCTTCTGTGCATTTATTGATTGGAAAAAAAGCATTCGATTTGATTGATAGGGATCTTCTCCTTACAAAACTGTTTGTGTTCGGTGTAAGTAATAAAATGGTTAAAATGATTCAATCGATGTACAAAACAGCTAATAATATCGTGAGATTCAGAGGTATGCTATCTGAGAAATTTGCAACTTTCTCTGGTGTAAAGCAGGGAGAGCCTCTCTCACCATTACTCTTCTTAATCTTTATCAATGATCTACACGACTTCCTTACCTCTAGTACGGCTAATCGGGGATTTGTCAATCTTGGTAATCTTTTTATCTTTTTGTTATTATTCGCGGATGATACTGCTCTTTTTGCTACCACCGCTGACGCACTTCAGATTCTATTAGATAAGTTCAATATGTATTGTGAAAAATGGCATCTTGTTATTAATGTACAAAAAACTAAAGTTATTTTTAGTTGTGGTAAACAACTTGATAGTCCTACATTCACTATTAATAAGAAACCTCTTGAGACTGTATCTGAATTTGTATATCTAGGGATTTTATTCTATCAAAATGGTACCTTTCATAAAGCTGAAAAAAGGTTGGCTTCTCAGGGTAGAAAGGCTCTTGGAGCTGTGATTAGCCGTGCTGGCTCACTTTGTCTTGACATCCGAAGCAAATGTACACTATACAACTCATGTGTGGCTTCAGTCCTTTTGTACGGATGTGAGGTATGGGGCTTTATTAAAGGTCGAAATATTGAAATTATCCAGAATGACTTTGTAAGATACACTCTGTCTCTGGGTAAAGCGACGCCTTTAATAGCCGCCATCTCTGAAATTGGATTATACCCTTTATCGGTTATTAGAAAATGTCGTATTCTGAAATATTGGCAACGGATAGCCCTGTCTAATAACCCGCTACTTCGTGCTGTATATGAAGCTCTATGTAGCGATGCCCTTAGTGGCAAACATAATTGGTTATATAACGTGAAAATTCTGTTAGATCAGATCGGTTTTTCTTATGTATTTACTAATCCAGGTTCTGTTTATTTTAAGTCTTTAAAATCACGTATTTACGACCAATATGTTCAGGAATGGTGGTCGTCCCTCGTTGAATCTAGCAAATTGAGATTTTTTAGAAATTTTAAAATTAATTCTCAATATGAAACATACCTTGATGCAAATATTGCAACGAAATTCCGTAGTATCATTTGTAAATTTCGTTGCGGTAATCTACAGCTGCGTGTCGAGACTGGTAGATATACTAAGATACCTCGTGACAAAAGAATCTGTGAATGTTGCAAGTCAAAACATTATATAGAAGATGAATTTCACTTTTTGCTTTGTTGCCCCATCTATAGCCATCTTCGCCAGAAGTTTTTTCATAAACAATTTTGGTCATTTCCTTCCCTTCTCAAAATGAACATTCTAATGAATCCGAAATCCCACTCCCAAGTTCTTTCACTTGGTAGATATCTCTACGAGGCTTACAAACTCCGAGAAACAATCGTAATTAATCTGTAATGTATTAAATATGCATTAGCTGAATGCTATTTTAAATGTATTGTATTGTTCGTGTGTTACTTTTCCAGCTTGTCTTACCATATTTGCATTTATTGTATACCATGTATATATTTCATGTATTATTTTCCTATTAGGAAAGCTATACTACCTATGTTTATATGTTTTTCTGTATTGTAACTCGAATGTATGTAAATTTAATTATGCAGGCTACGTTTTTTTCTCTGTATTTGCTATAGCAAGTATTTGCTTGTCAATAAAGTATAGTAGTAGTAGTAATATACAGCCAACATCCTTTTCAGACTACAATTTTTTCGTTACTCGAAAGAGGCCCTGGCCTGTGGATTATCAATAACACTTTATTTAATGATTCTGTGTATAAAAATATGGCCAAGAATGTAATCAGGTGAGTAATGTTGTATATATGGATGCTCCAATCGTCTAGTGGGACACTTTAAAATATTTAATTAAGAAAGAAATAAACGGTCATGTATGCCAAAATTATATCTCAATTAGAAAAAAGAGAGTTTTGGGATATTTCCAATAAACTCTTTAAAGAGCAGGAGAAGGTCAGTAAGAATTTAAAGTTTGACCCATTTCTTATTCAATTAGAAAGTAGGATTGAAGCACATGAAATTAAAAAGTGTCAGGGTGCTATACTTAGAGCTAAAGCTCAAGACACATTGAAAAATGAAAAAATGCATTCTGTATATAATAATCATAATATACTTGTAAATGACCCTGCCAATGTTATCCAAACTTGTACAAACTATTATAAAATATTGTATACTATTGACACACAAACCAACCCCACATCAGATCAAAACTCAGAATATTTGTGATACTTGTTTGAGTGAGACTGATAGAGGCATTTGTGATGCACCCATCACACGTCAAAAGGTATATACAGCCCTGTAGGTATGAAAAAGGGAAAATCCCCAGGCTCAGATGGTCTAACAAGAGAGTTTTATATACACTTTTGGGATGTGTTAGGCCCTATTTATATGTATATTTTAGATAAAGTATTTGATAAAAAGTCCTTAACAACTACTATGATGAATAGTGTCATAAGTATTTTTTATAAGAATAAAATAGATAAAATAGATTTGAAAAATTATCGTCCCATTGCTCTTTTAAATGTAGATTATAAAATATATACCCACTTAGTAAAGTTGTTGGTTCTTTTGTTCATGTGTTCCTGGCAGAGGTATTGCTGATAATATAGCCCCAAGAAGAGACTAAGCTAAGCTACATATAGCAACACTACATGCTATTTATTGAAACTTGACGCACTGAAAGCGTTCGATCGTTTACGTTTTTCTTATCTCTTTCAAATATTAAAGCAATTTGGATTTTATTTCACATATACTTTTGTTTTATAAAAATATTCGAATCTGTGTAAAAGTTATATATCAGTATGCAGATGATTGTACTATTACTGATCCAACTTTAGCCTCAGTTGATAATTGTGGGGCTTTGCTTTCATCTGAGTTGCGTAATTTTTGTGTCATACGATACGTTTAATGTCCATCTACAATCCTTAGGAAGCATAATTTTGATTTTCGGTTTTGCCTTTTTTGTACAACCTGATGTTTTTTTTCCAAAGTTTGAAGGCTTTTAACTCATGACCTTGATCTTTGATGACTTTTACATTGACCATGGTGATAAAGGCTGTCCTTGACCTTCTCTTGACCTTTGGGGTCAAACAGCAAATTCTGATTTTATAGGGGTCTAAATATGGTCAATTTGGCATTTTTGCAGTGCTGTATCTCAAACCCTAATTGATTTAGCGACATACTACGTTCAGATTAATAATGCACTTAATAAATGGATTCAATTTATATGGCATTTGATCGTGTCAAAGTCACCTTAAAGGAAATGTTGCAATTTCCTTCAAACTTTGAACGCTTCTACCAAATGAACTTGGCCTCGGATGTCGTTGATATTTACATTAATAATTACTATTGACTTCAGCTTTTACATGATGTTAATTTTTTTTATGTCCGACACGTAGTTTCGGTTTTATGGGTGTCACTGAAAGTTGAGTCTGCATCTTTAAAGTGTCCTAACATGTGCCCTATTAGAGATAGAGAAATAATTCTGTCGGATTCAAAATGCTGAGATCTTGAGCTTTTCAGTGATATATAACATGCATGCCTTACATGCAAATTCGAAAAACCCATTCACTTAACATGGGACTATTATTAGATAAATCGGCTAATTAGATTAACCTGGCTGTCAACCCCAATATAAATCAAAGTTTAAGTAGTTTCAGAGACACCCTCCCCTCTATATTTCTTTAAAATGATTTGTGTCCAGTTAAGGTATATAAATAAGCTCTAGGATTGATTGAACCGTGTTATACTGTAAGTTGGGCTTATGAAAGCACATTAAAGGTATACCCCCACTTAATTTTCCAACTTTCTTATTTCTTACCCGATTTTCACCAAACCTGGTATGTATGTGTATAATCCAATTCTAAATTTGATGGATATATCGAATTTGCGTAGTGCGCATGCGCATTACTAACTTTCTTATTTCTTATCCGAATTTCATCAAACTTGGTATGCATGTGTATAATCGAAATCTAAATTTGATGGATATATCGAATTTGCGTAGTGCGCATGCGCATTGCCAAATTTCTCATTTATTATCCGATTTACATCAAACTTGGAATGTATGTGTATAACCCAATTCTAAATTTGATGGAAATATTAATTTTTGTTGTGCGCATGCGCATTACAAACTTTCTTATTTCTTGTCGGAATTTCATCAAAATTGGTACGTATGTGCATAATCCAATTCTAAATTTGATGGAAATATTGAATTTTTGTTGTGCGCATGCGCATTACCAACTTTCTTATTTCTTATCCGAATTTCACCACACTTGGTATATATGTGTACAATCCAATTCTAAATTTGATGGAAATATTGAAGTTTTGTTGTCCGCATGCGCATTACAAACTTTCTTACTTCTTATCCGAATTTAATCAAACTTGCTATGTATGTGTATAATCCAATTATAAATTCAATGGAAATAACCAATTTTTGTTGTGTGCATGCGCATTACCAATTTTCTTATTTCTTATCCGGATTTCATGAAACTTGGTCTTTATTAATTGACAAACATTCTTTTATTCCTAGTCAATACATATAAAACTCTATGCACTTTTGGATTTTTGAATTTAGAGATGCAGAAAAGTATTTACATCAATGTAATTGCAATAGACTATCTTCGTATGTACCTCAATGTCGTAACCCGCCCTGCATCAGTACTGTTATTAGAACAGTTCCAGGTTTTGTTTTAATTTTAGCGTTTTTTTCAACTTCTACAATTTCATTTGAATTGGTCTAAAAATTTAATAATAGATAAGCATTTTGATTCCTGACAAAAATCTATTTTCAAAATTTCGATATCACTTCCGGTTTTGACGCCATTCGCCTCTAACCTTGAAATTTTAACTTCCGGAATTTTGTAGGTATTTGAAAAATTCTTTTTGAAATTAGTTAAAATTGTCCCTATAACAATTTTGGAATGAACAAATTTGAACCGGAAGTAACATGTTAGACGCCATCTTGATGTGACCAATTTTTGTAAAAATCGATATTAAGCTTCAGGGGTAAATCTGATTTGTGTGATTTTGGTGTCTAAAGAATCTGCAATCGATTGCTAACAAAACTTAGGAAGCCGATTTTTGAATTTTGGATTCGGATTTTTTATATTTCCGGTTTTATGTTTTCAGTAATTGTCAAAAATATTAAGGCTCATATCTAGTGACGTTGACCTTTGGTGACCTTGTGACTTGAACAAAAGTTGTTGCCCCTGACGAGATATATCCGATGATATCCTCACTTTTGTTGTGCATCGTTAACTTCCGGTTCTATAGCCATTGGAAAATCACGATTTTTAACTTTGAAGAGCTCTGTCACGTGACCTAATTAACATACGACAAAAATTCTTATATATTCTTTGAGTGCATGAAATCGCCTTTTTGGTGATATATCACACTTGATATTTTGATCAAAATTGCGCGTTTTAAAAAGTGAAAATTTTGTACTGACTTATATAGTAACTGTGCGTAAAATCACGGTGTCTATAATTTACCGACAGTCACCGTTGCCCTAAAAAAAAGTTTAACTACGAATATCTCATGATCTAATGATTGTAAAGACTTGAAATTTTGAACATTATTTAACAATGTACACATCATCACAGACAAATTAAAATTTTTTAAGTGGGCGTGGCACATCCGGTGTGCATTTACCTTTACCTGAAATATTTGCAATTGTTATAACTCTCATAGTTTGCAATTGTCACCCTAGAAATTTTGCATGAAAATAGATCACTGCTTAGGACAATTTGTGATAAGATTACAGTTGTTTGCATTCTTTACTTTAAAAAAGGGAATAGGTTTAACAATTTTATAAATTTTCATTTTTGATCTTTAACATGAATGACCTTGACCTTTGCATGGTCAAAGGTCATTGATCTAAGATGACCATTCTTACTTTGATTTTTGATGTGCAACATATATTTCCGGTTTTACAGACGTCCGAAAACAGCAATTTTCGAAACTTCAAAGGCTCATATTACTTTTATTTAACCTGTGTTGACCTTTTGACCTGAACCAAGGTTGTTGCCCATTACGAGATATATCCGATAATATTTTCACTTTTGTCGTGCTCCGTTAACTTCCGGTTCTACAGCCGATTGAAAATTGCGATTTTTAACTTAAAAAAAAGGTCTATCACGTGACCTAATTTACATAAGCGAAAATTTATCTTTTGTCCTTATTACCCACAATCTATTCTTTCAAATGATATATAACACTTGGTATTTTGATTAAAATTGAATTTGAAAATTTTGTATTGACTTCTATAGTAACTTCGCGTAATTTTAACGGTTTCTATAATCCACCGACAGTCACCGTTGCCTTAAAAAAAACTTTTAACTACGAATATCTCATGATCTAATGATTGTAAACACTTGAAATTTTGAACATTATTTGACATTGTACACATTATTCGCAAATCCGGGTTCCTTTTACCTTAAATAATTCAAATTCTTATAACTCGCAAAGTTTGCATTTTTCACCATCGAAATTTTACAAAATATTAAAGCACTATTTGGGACAATATCTGATAGAGTTACATTTTGTTTGGGCCTTTTACTTTAAAAAAGGGAATAGGTTTTACAATTTATAAAATTTTGATATTTTGACCATTTACATGCATGATTTTGGTCTTTAGAAGGTCAAAGGTTATTGATCTACGATGTCCATTCATACTTTTATCTTTGTCCGACATATATTTTCGCTTTTACAAACGTCCCAAAACAGCAATTTTCAACACTTTTAAGGCTTATATTCTCTTTTCTTTAACCTTTGTTGACCTCTTGGTCGAAACACAAATTATTGTACCTTTCCAAAAATATTTTCATTTTTGTTGTGCGAATTGAACTTTTAACTTTACAGCTATTTGAAAATTCGACTTTTTACTACCGAATGTTAACACCTTTTAGCACCGAATGGTATCAAATTCATGCGTCTTTTCACTACCGAACGGTAAACGGTTTAAACGATTTTTTCTACTATTTAACGTTTACATGCTTTTCTTTCCGGTAAGAAATCCCATTGTGACTTTAAAATGCAACTTTTTATCGATGTATCAGGTTGGATGCGCACTGCTTCGGTACCGTTATAAAGGTTCTATTTTTCTGAACGCACTGCATTGTTTTGCAAATGACTTTTTTTTTTTTGTCTACTTCTGGTCACGCTCCCCAGCCAAAACTGCACATGTCACACATTGTCTGACACTATTATTTCTTATACTTTGCGTGTCGCTACTGTTTAAATGTAAAATGACGCATTTTCTTCCAACCGGAAATGACGTATGGCGTTAACCATTCAATATCCAAATGTTAAAACCCGTTCCTTTTTTGGAACTATAAAGCTGAAACAACTGAGCTGTTAACACAAATTGGCCAAAAGGATGAGGTAATTGTGTGCAAAGGCCCTTTTTTAACAAATGTATCCTATGCGAGTTATGCCCCTCCCTTTAAATGTAAACAATTAGTAATTCAACCCGGATGTGCCACGCCCACCCCAATTTTTTTGTCATAGGTGAATTCATATTCAAAGTGTCTAGTTGTATTCCAAATATCAAGGTTATACATAAAATAGGTCATAAGATATACATACACCAAGATCAAAATGACACAAATATGGTAAAACAAAACTCAAATTTGAAAAAATCACCAATTTCAATTTTGCTTTAAAAAAGCAATTGTTCTATATCTATGTAAAGTGCATGAAAAGCTCATTAGGAAACCGAAAAAATTAACCCTCTAGGTTAATTCGGTCACGTGCTAGAGCAGTCCAAAGTTGCGAATTTGGCTTTTTACGGATAGCTATAAAACCGGAAGTACATGTTGGGGGTCAAAGGTCAAAGTATCAAAAGATAGCCAAGGTCAATGACCTTTGACCCTATAAAAGTCAAGGTCATCAAAGGTCAAGGTCACGAGATATACGCCATCAAATATTGAAAAAATTCAATCGCAAATTGCAAAAAAGCAAAATCGAAATTCAAAAATCGGCTTCCTGCGATCTTTCTTAATTTTTATGTTCTTTCATTTGACACCAAAACTTTGAAATTCGGTTCAGCCAAATTGGCTGAATAAAAATCTAAGAGTTTCAGGAAAATCAAAATGGTGGCCAAAGTATCACTTCCGGTCGGAATTTTATTTTAAAATCGGCCACAGATTTTTATTTTATATCGATCAACGAAATTCCGTTCATTTTAATAAATTTCACCGGAAGTTATTCGACAAATTCGATTTTGTACTTCAAGTGACTCAAACTCCGAAACCGGAAATGACGTAAAAAATCTGACTGTATCATATCATTTACTTAAGTGATGTCTATTTGCATTTTAAATTTCAGATCAATCGCTGCAAAAACAAAAAAGTAGCAAAAAAATTGAAAAATTTGATCGCAAAAAAGTTTGCGACAAAGTTTCGAATTTCGAAATTTTTCAAGTGTTATCTAGTCGACATTAGCCACCGGATGTTAAAATTGAAAACCCCGGGAAAATCGACGCATAAATGCGCCTTCTAGTGCCAATTTTCGAGTTTTGCACATGTTGAACTGTAGCACTTCCGGTTTTGCAAAAAAGATCCAAAATATATTTATGCACATCGTCGCCTATATCTAAGGTTCGTGAATGTTGAATGGTTGCTGCAACTATTGTAGTCTAAGCTCAGGAAGGTGTGTAAAAATCGAAAAAAAAAAAAAAAAAAAAAAAGAATTGACATTTCGATAACAAACTGGGACTTCGCGGTAGCAAAGTCCCACAACTAGAGCCACACGTGGCACAGAGTGGGACTTTGCAAATGTAGCAAAATGCAAAAGACTCTGAAAAAATCAACCTTCTACGATAATTACATCACGCGCAAGAACAGTCTAAAGTTGAGTAGTTTTGATTCTTTGGAAGATTGTTATACCGGAAGTAGACAGACCTCACAAATGAAAGTATCAGAAGATAGCCAAGGTCAATGACATTGAC
>NW_008707425.1:2245281-2246476 GCF_000327385.1 Lottia gigantea
TTAAATGGTTAAAAGCGGAAGGCTGATTTCTTTTCAGAAAATAGTGCAATTTAATTTTGGCTAATTTTTCAGTAAAAAGTTCAACGAACTCTCCCCCGTTCAAATGGACAGCTACCTTTTCGGGGTATTTCATCCCAAAACATTTTTTCCATTGATAAATGGTTAGAGATTCCATTTCTATGATCTCGTTAACTTCAAAATCAGGATATTTGCCACTATTGCCATGTGCACAGTTTTCATTTTTAATGTCACATACCACAACTTTCAACAAGTCTTGAATATTTTGGGGAATTATATTTGTGTGTTTTTTTAGGGTATCTAACATAAGATCAAAATTTTCACATGTATGGCATAAACATGACTGGTGTGGAATATTGCTTTGATATTTTATGTGTTTTATTGAGGCAATAAGACGATATAATGTTCAGTATTTCATTAAATGTAGTGACATAGGTGTTTAAGAGATTAATTGTATCATTAGAATTTAACATGCCTAATATTTCCTTTAAATTCCACAGGAAATAACGCTTGCCCCTCTACTGTCTTTCTCTATTTATGATGCCAATATAAACTTGGTCCTTTTTTCCTGACAACGAATAGGAAATGTCACCCCTTTCGAGGAAATATATAAGGAATTCTTTCTTATCAGTATTAAGGACTACAGGTCTGCCTACCAGTTTTGGTGCAGGTTTTAGCTTGATATTAAGGAAAACTATATTTTGTCTTTTAGGGGTTAATGTTTTAATCAATTCACTAATGACTTCACTCTGTTGCTCTGCTTTTCTGGGTAGAATATTTCGGATTTTCTTGAGTGATCTGGATTTTGATTGTTTTGTAGAGAATGGAGGTTGGATTTCATTTTTTTCATCAGACAATTTTCTTTTCTGTTGTTTCCGATTTCTGTCTTTGGCTTAAAATAATTTATAAGAATGTTTGTCCAGCTTCCTTAAGCTTCTTTTCCTATTTTTATCCTTTAGTTTTTGTGTCTTTTTCTTCAATTCTGATTGGCTTTCTCTATATTTTCTACATTTTTCAGTTTATTGGGTTTTTAGGACGAGCCATTATAAAAAGGACAACTTTAATTCGAAGTTTTATTTGGGTGTCTATAAAACTAAGACCTAAGACTNCACTATAAAACTAAGACCAAATTATAAAACTAAGACTCAGCTATAAAACTAAATCGTGAGTTTGGACA
>NW_008707425.1:2276493-2279577 GCF_000327385.1 Lottia gigantea
GCACTTCCGGTTTTGCAAAAAAGATCCAAAATATATTTATGCACATCGTCGCCTATATCTAAGGTTCGTGAATGTTGAATGGTTGCTGCAACTATTGTAGTCTAAGCTCAGGAAGGTGTGTAAAAATCGAAAAAAAAAAAAAAAAAAAAAAAAAGAATTGACATTTCGATAACAAACTGGGACTTTGCGGTAGCAAAGTCCCACAAAAAAAGAATTGACATTTCGATAACAAACTGGGACTTCGCGGTAGCAAAGTCCCACAACTAGAGCCACACGTGGCACAGAGTGGGACTTTGCAAATGTAGCAAAATGCAAAAGACTCTGAAAAAATCAACCTTCTACGATAATTACATCACGCGCAAGAACAGTCTAAAGTTGAGTAGTTTTGATTCTTTGGAAGATTGTTATACCGGAAGTAGACAGACCTCACAAATGAAAGTATCAGAAGATAGCCAAGGTCAATGACATTTGACATTGAAAAGGAGACGGTCAACAAAGGTCAAGGTTACGAGATACAAGTCATCAAAATTTTGAAATATATACGACTATAAAACCGGAAGTTGAGATAGGACAGCAAATATAAAAGTACAAATAGATAGCCAATGTGAATGACCTTTGATCCTACAAAAGTCAGGGTCAAAATAGGTCAAGGTGAAAAATTTAAAATTTTGAATTTTCAAAACCTGTTCCTTTTTTTGAACTATAAAGCTAAAACAATCGAACTTCTAAGACAACGTGGCTCAGCAGATGAAGTAAATGTATGCAAAGTTCCATTTTGAACAAATGTATACTCTGCGAGTTATGCCCCTTGCCAAAAATGTCAATAACGAGTAATTTAACCCGGATGTACCACGCCCACCTCAATTCTTTTTGCATAGGTTAATTGATATTCTAAATGTTATGTTGTCTGGAGCTGGAACAACTGACCTTCTAAGACAAAGTGGCTCAAAACATGAAGTAATTGTTTTTAAAGTTCCATTTTTAACAAATGTATTCTTTGCGAGTTATGCCTCTGGCCAAAAATGTCAATAATGAGTAATTTAACCCGAATGTGCCACGCCCATTTCATTTATCTGACTAAGTTAATTGATATTTTAAATGTTATGTCGTGTATCAAATTTAAAGCTTCTACATCATACAGGTCAAAAGATATAGGTCAACAAATGTCAATAAAGGTCAAAATAGAAAATTGAAAATATGGAAATTTCAAAACCCGTTCCTTTTTTGGAACTATAAAGCTGAAACAATTGACCTATTAACACAAACTGGCCAAAATAATGAGGTAATTGTGTGCAAAGTTCCTTTTTGAAAAAATGTATCCTATGCGAGTTATGCCCCTTCCCCAAAATGTAAACAATTAGTAATTCAACCCGGATGTGCCACGCCCACCTCAAATTTTTTATCATAGGTTAATTGATATTTAAATTGTCTTGTTGTGTTCCGAGTTTCAATGTTGTACATCAAATAGGTCATAAGATATACATACACATAGCTCAAAGAGACACAAATATTGTAAAAAAAACTCAAATTTGAAAAATTCACAAATTTCAATTTTGCTTAAAAAACGATTGTTATATATCACTGGAAAGAGCATGAAAAGCACATTAAGAATCCGAAAAAATTAACTCTCTAGGTTAATTAGGTCACGTGCTAGAGCAGTCCAAAGTTGCGAATTTGGCTGTTTTCGGACAGCTATAAAACCGGAAGTACATGTCAGAGGCCAAATGTCAAAGTATGAAATGATAGCCAAGGTCAATGACCTTTGACCCTATAAAGGTCAAGGTCATCAAAGTTCAAGGTCACATGGTGTGGGTGTTTCAAGTTGGAAAAAAAATTAACCGGAAGTTGCAAAAAAGCAAAATCGAAATTCAAAATTCGGCTCCCAATGTTTTTTGCGCAATCGATTGCGGAATACATTCACATCAAATTTGAGCCTATCAACTTTTACCCTGAGGCCCCATTTTGAGTTTTACAAAAATGTGTTTTTTGGCGGCCAAAGTATCACTTCCGGTCTGGATTTTATTTTAAAATCGGCCATAAAATTTTATTTGCCAAAGATCAGCTAAATTTTGTTGACCAACATAAATTACACCGGAAGTTATTCAACCGGAAGTAGATTTTAAATTCAGACCGTTTCCTGTTTAAAAGAGGAAATGACGTACAAAATTTGACTGTACCATATCATTATCATTAATGAACTCTCTTTGCATTTAAAATTTCAGATCAATCGATGCAAAAACAAAAAAGTTGCAAAAAAATCGAAAAATTTGATCGAAAAAAGTGAGCTACGAATTTTCGAATTTCGGAATTTTTCAAGTGCTATCAGATCAGAAATTACAGGTAGATTGTAAAAGCGAAAACCCGAAGAAAATCGATGCAAAAATGCGCCTTCTAGAGCCGATTTTCGACTTTTTGCACATGTTGAACTGTGGCACTTCCGGTTTTGCAAAAATGTTCTAATTTATATTTATGCACATCGTCGCCTATATACAAGGTCTATGAAATTTGAAACGTTGCTGCAACTACTGCAGTCTAAGCACACGAAGGTGTGGACGAAACGAAAAAAAAAAAAAAAAAAAAAAAAAAAAAGAATGGACATTTCGATAACAAACTGGGACTTTGCTGAAAGCAAAGTCCCACAATATATATTTGTCATGTATTTACAATAAAGTTTTATATACAATTTTCCTTCTTTTCCAAGCATAGTAGATATATTTAGATACATTTATAATAGTGGATATATTTCGATTTCCTAAGATATTTACAAAATTTTGTTCATGTGAAGAACTTTTATATATATACTGCCTTAGATACTCTTCTCTTAAACTCTGATATAAATTACACTGCAGTAAGAAATGCACTTCATTTTCTTCTTCCCCTAATGTACATAGTTTACAAATATTTTCATTTAGACGATTTGACCATTTACACTCTACAGACTTGAACAAATAACTACCACATCGAAATTTACATAAGGCATGTTTAAATTTATTCGCAATACTATAGTATGATAAATATCTTTCTGTATCTAACAAGGTCTTATATTTACAATATAAAGTCGTGAATTATTTACAATAGATGAGT
>NW_008707425.1:2283119-2284665 GCF_000327385.1 Lottia gigantea
ACAATTTCAGTATAATGTTTCTTTATGAGCTAACACAAGAGCATAATGTCGTCACACTTGATTGGGTTTCACTGAGAGCTATTTCCACGTCCGTTCACTTCAAAATCTTCAATTGTAACTCAGCCCTTAGGGACAATAGTACAATGAATGTTATGAGATAGAAGCAGCCTCGCCGTTAGCCTGGGGTCCGTGGGGGCTCGGCCCCCGCAAGTGAAACACCCGAGCAAAACCTTCAGTTCAGCAGAGACTGATTTATCAAAAAGATACATTATAGATTTTTAAACTTTTTTGGTGTCACACCTTAAAATTGTCAGAAATGATTGTAATGTCTCTTTAAGTAGTTGGGCGGACTACCTCCGGAGCATTATGACGCAAAGCAACATGGGTCTCGACGGGCTTATCAGGTTGAACACAAATAACCAATGTAACAGTTTATTATAAAAGTATAAAAAGGACGCATCGCATTTACTCAAACAATATAACATTCATATCTATCTTGACTAAACTTCAATAAATATACTGGCTTCCAATAAACCAATCTAAGCCATATATACTAGTCGGATAAGACGAATAAGCCGAATAAGCCGTGAAAACTGAAAAATACAAAATAATCATTTTGAATAAGCTTATCGAATGAATACACAAAGTTACACCGAAAACGAAACAGATATACAATTAATAAACTAATGATACCTCCATGAGCCTTTGTAATTACGCAAATTTCGCAGCCCAAACAAATCTTTTGGCGCACTCAAGAAAAAATATCAAAACCGGAAACGGAATAATCGAATATGTATACTTCGATATCGCAATAAAATCACGTATTCACACTGTGAATGTTGACTTCGAATCGGTGGATACTACAGCAGCTACATGGCTCCCCAAATTAGATGCTTCTTAATTTCCTTAACGAAAAGCGAAGTTGTGTATTCATACGTTACAAAATGCAAAAAAGTTATTTATAGACACTAAAACACTTAACTAAATAGGTTCAAGTTATATCTTAACTTATAAATAAAACTAAACGAATGGCTCCCTTGGTGGGGATTTCCCTGGTCTAAAAATCTCAATGCTAATTTTCTGATTCGACAACTAAAATTAACTTATGCACAGGGCGATCTAAATAAGTAACCTTATCTAAAGCTTGTCCTTTAGAATTCAAATTTCTACTACCAACAACTAATTTTACTTTACGAACAAGATTATCATTTCCAACAAAAGTTTCAACAACACGACATAAGTTCCATTGATTTCGAGCAACATTTTCATCACTAAGCAAAAAAATGTCACCAATTTTAATATTTCTAATAGGTTTATTCCATTTCTGGCGCAATTGTAAATTTTGTAAATATTCAGATTTCCATCTCGACCAGAATACATTACACAAATACTGAACACGACTCCAGCGTTTTTTAGAATAGATATCTTCTTTTACAAAGTCACCTGGTGGTGGAAGTACAATATTTGATTTCATCGTTAAGAGATGATTTGGTGTTAAAGGATTTAACGAATTCGGATCATTTAAATTATCTACAGATAAAGGTCT
>NW_008707425.1:2289053-2290424 GCF_000327385.1 Lottia gigantea
TGAGGATCCCTGCAAACATGTTTTGGGTCTATTATCTCTTTAACTTTAGTAGGGCATGAAACATAAAAGTTATTTTCTACTTGTACGGAAGAAGTCATAATTCGATGGCTTACACCAATAGGATCAGTAGAAACATTCTCGCAATCTACAATTCCTATGACACCCCAACCTAATACAGTTTCTTGAGCAAAAGGGCTATTATTCACAGGAGGAATAACATTAATAGGAGCTAACAATTTCGGACAATCATAACCGATTAAAAGTGCAACATCACAATCTAGGAGTGGATGTAGTTTATCTCTAATGTTCTGAAGATGTGGCCATTTATCAACCATAGATGGTACTGGAATATGTGATCTATTTGCAGGCATAATGTCTCTAGAATAGACAGGCGGTAGAGGCATTCTAACTTTGCTGTTTATTCCACGCACTGACAGACCAGTATATCTCGAACTTTCAATATTTAGATTCGATGCAGTCATAGTTGACAAAGATAAATTAACATTTACACCCTTTAAATTAAGTTCATCTGCTGACTTAGATAAAATAAAGGTTGAATCTGACTGAGTGTCTTCAAGAGCATAAACTAATAGTTCATTCTGAGGATCTTCATCATGAGATAAATAAACAGGTACAATTATCGAACTTTTAGATTTTACAGTTTGCGTTTCACTATAACTGGTATGTGAAGTAACGGATTTAGGAACAGTTTCTGATCTCTTCTTAAAGTCACCATGAAGTAATGATGGATGTGGCTTAGAACACTCTTTACAATTTAGACGTTTTTGACAGTTTTGTGATCTATGTCCTACATTCAAACAACCAAAACATAAATTGTTCTTAAAGAAATATGATTTACGATCTTCTAAAGACTTTTGCTTCATTTCGTTACAGTCACTAATATGATGAGATTTATTACAATAAGTACACGACACAACATATTTATCAGCTGAGGTTTCTGTTTGGAACGAAACAGAGTTGTTTCCCTTGTTGAATATCTACCACTGTAGTTTTTGTGTTTGTAAGAAGGTTCACTGTGGGATTTCGAATCACGTTTAGAGTTCCTAATCATAGCAACAGGATCACACAAAATATCAGCTTCTTTAGTAACAAATCTGACAAATTCAGAAAAAGAAGGATAACAGTTTCTTTGTTTCTGAGAATCATAAGAAATTCTGGACCAACGATTAAAAAGCCAATCTGGTAGTTTTTCCAAAAGTTCCTCTATTTCTAAACTATCATTTAGAATGTTTAATGAATTCATTGAACTCATAGCTGATTCACATTGTCTTAAAAGATCAGCATAATTTCTAAGTCCTTTGCTATCTCGATTACTAATTTTAGAAGTGTCTTTCAGTTTTTGTCGCAGAC
>NW_008707425.1:2291254-2292483 GCF_000327385.1 Lottia gigantea
TTTTCATAATGTCTAATTTTTGTAAAGCACCCTTCATTTCCTCAAATTCAACACGTTTACGTTCTAAATCAATTTGATGTTGCTGTTCCAAATCATGGTAACGTAATGCAACTTTTGCAGCTTCTGCTTCTTCTGCAGCTTTAAGTTTCCTTGTAAACGATGACGCACTAGAAATGCTAGACATTTTGAATGATAACTTCAGTTTAGCTCAAGATTACAAAGTTTGTCACTTTAAAACGAACACAGCTTTCAAGCAAACACAAATTATATTACTCCGACAGAGGAGTTTTCACTGTAATGTCTCTTTAAGTAGTTGGGCGGTCTACCTCCGGAGCATTATGACGCAGAGCAACATGGGTCTCGACGGGCTTATCAGGTTGAACACAAATAACCAATGTAACAGTTTATTATAAAAGTATAAAAAGGACGCATCGCATTTACTCAAACAATATAACATTCATATCTATCTTGACTAAACTTCAATAAATATACTGGCTTCCAATAAACCAAACTAAGCCATATATACTAGTCGGATAAGACGAATAAGCCGAATAAGCCGTGAAAACTGAAAAATACAAAATAATCATTTTGAATAAGCTTATCGAATGAATACACAAAGTTACACCGAAAACGAAACAGATATACAATTAATAAACTAATGATACCTCCATGAGCCTTTGTAATTACGCAAATTTCGCAGCCCAAACAAATCTTTTGGCGCACTCAAGAAAAATATCAAAACCGGAAACGGAATAATCGAATATGTATACTTCGATATCGCAATAAAATCACGTATTCACACTGTGAATGTTGACTTCGAATCGGTGGATACTACAGCAGCTACAGTACTGACTTTGATTTTGTGGAGGTCGCTTGTAGTGACTGTTGCCTTGTGATAAAAAAGGCTTGGATCTAGAATTAAATCTTGAAAGGCTTTTATATAGACGGCTTCCACTGGCCACTGATGAACCAACTTGATTTGTTTCTTTTATGTCTTTTACACGTTTACCAAGTTCATCACCAAACAACCATTTACTTGATCCAGTATCAGTATTATGAGAAGGATTGCACAATTTTTTATATTGTAGATTTAAGTCTACCTTTAAACTATCACGTCTAATCTGATTATGATCCTGCACTATATGGCCAAGTAATGAAAGAGCATCCATTCCAGCCTTAATCCCAGAAGACAGACTACTGTCTTTATCATCTGACTTTTTGTCCTGTTT
>NW_008707425.1:2292917-2293748 GCF_000327385.1 Lottia gigantea
TTTTGACGTCATTTCTGATTTTCACAGGAAAGCGACTGAACTTTAAATCTACTTCCGGTTGAATAACTTCCGGTGTAATTTATGTAGGTCAACAAAATTTGGCTGATCTTTGGCAAATAAAATTTTATGGCCGATTTTAAAATAAAATCCAGACCGGAAGTGATACTTTGGCCGCCATATTGAAAAAACACACTTTTGTAAAACTCAAAATGGGGCCTCAGGGTAAAAGTTGATATGCTCAAATTTGATGTGAATGTATTCTGCAATCGATTGCGCAAAAATTATTGGGAGCCGAATTTTGAATTTCGCTTTTGCTTTTTTGCAACTTCCGGTTGAAATTTTTTAAAGCTTTAAACGATCACACCATGTGACCTTGACCTTTGATGACCTTGACCTTCATAGGGTCAAAGGTCATTGACCTTGGCTATCATTTGATACTTTGACCTTTGACCTCCGACATGTACTTCCGGTTTTATAGCTATCCGTAAAAAGCCAAATTCGCAACTTTGGACTGCTCTAGCACGTGACCTACTTAACCTAGAGGGTTAATTTTTTCGGTTTCCTAATGTGCTTCTCATGCCCTTTACATAGATATATAACAATCGTTCTTTTAAAGCAAAATTGAAATTCGTGATTTTTTCAAATTTGAGGTTTTTTTTACAATATTTGCGTCTTTTTGAGCTTGGTGTATGTATATCTTATGATCTATTTGATGTAGAACCTTGATATTTGGAATACAACTAGACACTTTGAATATGAATTCACCTATGACAAANAAACTTATGTGGGCGTGGCACATCCGGGATGAATTACTAATTGTTTACATTTTGG
>NW_008707425.1:2296151-2297348 GCF_000327385.1 Lottia gigantea
ATTACGAAATTCGAAAATTCGTCGCTCACTTTTTTCGATCAAATTTTTCGATTTTTTTGCAACTTTTTTGCTTTTGCATCGATTGATCTGAAATTTTAAATGCAAAGAGACTTCACTAATGTTAATAATATGATACAGTCAAATTTTGTACGTCATTTCCGATTTTCAACAGGAAAGCGACTGAACTTTAAATCTACTTCCGGTTGAATAACTTCCGGTGTAATTTATGTAGGTCAACAAAATTTAGCTGATCTTTGGCAAATAAAATTTTATGGCCGATTTTAAAATAAAATCCAGACCGGAAGTGATACTTTGGCCGCCATATTGAAAAAACACACTTTTATAAAACTCATAATGGGGCCTCAGGGTAAAAGTTGATATGCTCAAATTTGATGTGAATGTATTCTGCAATCGATTGCGCAAAAAACATTGGGCGCCGAATTTTGAATTTCGCTTTTGCTTTTTTGCAACTTCCGGTTGAAATTTTTTAAAGCTTTAAACGATCACACCATGTGACCTTGACCTTTGATGACCTTGACCTTCATAGGGTCAAAGGTCATTGACCTTGGCTATCATTTGATACTTTGACCTTTGACCTACGACATGTACTTCCGGTTTTATAGCTATCCGTAAAAAGCCAAATTCGCAACTTTGGACTGCTCTAGCACGTGACCTACTTAACCTAGAGGGTTAATTTTTTCGGTTTCCTAATGTGCTTCTCATGGCCTTTACATAGATATAGAACAATTGCATTTTTAAAGCAAAATTGAAATTCGTGATTTTTTCAAATTTGAGTTTTGTTTTACCATATTTGTGTCTTTTTGATCTTGGTGTATGTATATCTTATGACCTATTTTATGGAGAACCTTGATATTTGGAATACAACTAGACACTTTCAATATGAATTCACCTATGACAAAAAAACTTATGTGGGCGTGGCACATCCGGGTTGAATTACTAATTGTTAACATTTAAAGGGAGGGGCATAATTCGCATAGGATGCGTTTTTTAAAAAAGGGACTTTGCACACAATTACCTCATCCTTTTGGCCAGTTTGTGTTAACAGCTCAGTTGTTTCAGCTTTATAGTTCCAAAAAAGGAACGGGTTTTTTACATTTGGATATTTTCATTTTTCGATTTTGACCTTTGTTGACCTTTGTTGACCTATATCATTTGACCTGTATTATGTAGAAGCTT
>NW_008707425.1:2297398-2299582 GCF_000327385.1 Lottia gigantea
CTTTTTGGCCAGGGGCATAACTCGCAAAGTATTCATTTGTTCAAAATGGAACTTTGCATACAATTACCTCATATATTGAGCCACTTTGTCTTAGAATTTCATATGTTTTTGCTTCATAGTTCAAAAAAAGGAACAGGTTTTGGAATTTAAAAATTTTCAATTTTTGACCTTGACCTTTGTTGACCTTGACCTTTCTAACATCAAACGTCATATGCATTGGCTATCTATTTATACTTTTATATTTGCCGTCCTATGTCAACTTCCGGTTTTATAGTCGTTAGCAATTTGAAATTTTGATGGCGTATATCTCTTGATCTTGACCTTTTTAGACCTTCTCCTTTACAAGATCAAAGGTCATTGACCTTGGCTATCTGCTGATACTATCATTTGTGAGGTCTGACGTCCACTTCCGGTATTGCAATCTTCTAAAAAATGAAAATTTCTCAACTTTACACCGTTCTTGCGCTTGATCTAATTATCGTGGAAGGTTGATTTTTTCAGGTTCTTTTGCATTTTGCTACATTTGCAAAGTCCCACTCTGTGCCACGAGTGGCTCTAGTTGTGGGACTTTGCTTTCAGCAAAGTCCCAGTTTGTTATCGAAATGTCCATTCTTTTTTTTTTTTTTTTTTTTTTTCGTTTCGTCCACACCTTCTCGAGCTTAGACTGCAGTAGTTGTAGTAACGTTTCGAATTTCATAGACCTTCTATATAGGTGACGATGTGCATAAATATAAATTGGAACATTTTGCCAAACACCGGAAGTGCCACAGTTCAACATGTGCANAAAGTCGAAAATCGGCTCTAGAAGGCGCATTTTTGCATCGATTTTCTTCGGGTTTTCATTTTTACAATCTACCTGTAATTTCTGACCTGATAGCACTTGAAAAATTACGAAATTCGAAAATTCGTCGCTCACTTTTTTCGATCAAATTTTTCGATTTTTTTGCAACTTTTTTGCTTTTGCATCGATTGATCTGAAATTTTAAATGCAAAAAGACTTCACTAATGTTAATAATATGATACAGTCAAATTTTGTACGTCATTTCCGATTTTCAACAGGAAAGCGACTGAACTTCAAATCTACTTCCGGTTGAATAACTTCCGGTGTAATTGATGTAGGTCAACAAAATTCGGCTGATCTTTGGCAAATAAAATTTTATGGCCGATTTTAAAATAAAATCCAGACCGGAAGTGATACTTTGGCCGCCATATTGAAAAAACACACTTTTGTAAAACTCAAAATGGGGCCTCAGGGTAAAAGTTGATATGCTCAAATTTGATGTGAATGTATTCTGCAATCGATTGCGCAAAAAACATTGGGAGCCGAATTTTGAATTTCGCTTTTGCTTTTTTGCAACTTCCGGTTGAAATTTTTTAAAGCTTTAAACGATCACACCATGTGACCTTGACCTTTGATGACCTTGACCTTCATAGGGTCAAAGGTCATTGACCTTGGCTATCATTTGATACTTTGACCTTTGACCTCCTATATGTACTTCCGGTTTTATAGCTATCTGTTAAAAGCCAAATTCGCAACTTTGGACTGCTCTAGCACGTGACCTAATTAACCTAGAGGGTTGATTTTTTCGGTTTCCTAATGTGCTTCTCATGCACTTTACATAGATATATAACAATCGTTATTTTAAAGCAAAATTGAAATTCGTGATTTTTTCAAATTTGAGTTTTTTTTTACAATATTTGCGTCTTTTGGAGCTTGGTATATGTATATCTTATGATCTATTTGATGTAGAACCTTGATATTTGGAATACAACTAGACACTTTGAATATGAATTCACCTATGACAAAAAAACTTATGTGGGCGTGGCACATCCGGGTTGAATTACTAATTGTTTACATTTAGAGGCAGGGGCATAACTCGCATAGGATGCGTTTGTTCAAAAAGGGACTTTGCACACAATTACCTCATCCTTTTGGCCAGTTTGTGTTAACAGCTCAGTTGTTTCAGCCTTATAGTTCCAAAAAAGGAACGGGTTTTAACATTTGGATTTTTTCATTTTTCGATTTTGACCTTTGTTGACGTTTGTTGACCTATATCTTTTGACCTATATTATGTAGGAGCTTTACATTTCGAACATAACGTAACATTCTGAATATCAATTAACCTATGCAAAAAAAATTGAAGTGGGCGTGGCACATTCGGGTTAAATTACTCATTATTGACA
>NW_008707425.1:2299632-2304144 GCF_000327385.1 Lottia gigantea
GTACTTCCGGTTTATAGCTATCCGTAAAAAGCCAAATTCGCAACTTTGGACTGCTCTAGCACGTGACCTACTTAACCTAGAGGGTTAATTTTTTCGGTTTCCTAATGTGCTTCTCATGGCCTTTACATAGATATAGAACAATTGCATTTTTAAAGCAAAATTGAAATTCGTGATTTTTTCAAATTTGAGTTTTGTTTTACCATATTTGTGTCTTTTTGATCTTGGTGTATGTATATCTTATGACCTATTTTATGGAGAACCTTGATATTTGGAATACAACTAGACACTTTCAATATGAATTCACCTATGACAAAAAAACTTATGTGGGCGTGGCACATCCGGGTTGAATTACTAATTGTTAACATTTAAAGGGAGGGGCATAATTCGCATAGGATGCGTTTTTTAAAAAAGGGACTTTGCACACAATTACCTCATCCTTTTGGCCAGTTTGTGTTAACAGCTCAGTTGTTTCAGCTTTATAGTTCCAAAAAAGGAACGGGTTTTTTACATTTGGATATTTTCATTTTTCGATTTTGACCTTTGTTGACATTTGTTGACCTATATCATTTGACCTGTATTATGTAGAAGCTTGACATTTGGAACATTATGTAACATTTTGAATATCAATTAACCTATGCAAAAAAAATTGAGGTGGGCGTGGCACATCCGGGTTAAATTACTCATTATTGACATTTTTTGGCCAGGGGCATAAATCGCAAAATATACATTTGTTCAAAATGGAACTTTGCATACAATTATCTCGTATTTTGAACCACTTTGTCTCAGAATTTCGGTTGTTTCCGCTTCATAGTTCAAAAAAAGGAACAGGTTTTAGAAATTCAAAATTGTCAATTTTTGACCTTGACCTTTGTTGACCTTGACCTTTGTAGGATCAAACGTCATTGGCATTGGCTATCTATTTATACTTTTATATTTTCCGTCCTATGTCAGTTTCCGGTTTTATAGTCGTGTGCAACTTGAAATTTTGATGACGTATATCTCTTGATCTTGACCTTTTTAGACCTTTTCTTTTACAAGATCAAAGGTCATTGACCTTGGCTATCTGCTGATACTTTCATTTGTGAGGTCTTACGTCTAATTCCGGTATTAAAATCTTCTAAAAAATGAAAATTTCACAACTTTACACTTGTTCTTGCGCTTGATCTAATTATCGTCGAAGGTTGATTTTTTCAGGGTCTTTTGCATTTTGCAACATTTGCAAAGTCCCACTCTGTGCCACGAGTGGCTCTAGTTTTTTTTTTTTTTTTTTTTTTTTTTTTTTTTTCGTTTCGTCCACACCTTCCCGAGCTTAGACTGCAGTAGTTGTAGCAACGTTTCAAATTTCATAGACCTTCTATATAGGTGACGATGTGCATAAATATAAATTGGAACATTTTTGCAAAACCGGAAGTGCCACAGTTCAACATGTGCAAAAAGTCGAAAATCGGCTCTAGAAGGCGCATTTTTGCATCGATTTTCTTCGGGTTTTCATTTTTACAATCTACCTGTAATTTCTGACCTGATAGCACTTGAAAAATTACGAAATTCGAAAATTCGTCGCTCACTTTTTTCGATCAAATTTTTCGATTTTTTTGCAACTTTTTTGCTTTTGCATCGATTGATCTGAAATTTTAAATGCAAAGAGACTTCACTAATGTTAATAATATGATACAGTCAAATTTTGTACGTCATTTCCGATTTTCAACAGGAAAGCGACTGAACTTTAAATCTACTTCCGGTTGAATAACTTCCGGTGTAATTTATGTAGGTCAACAAAATTTAGCTGATCTTTGGCAAATAAAATTTTATGGCCGATTTTAAAATAAAATCCAGACCGGAAGTGATACTTTGGCCGCCATATTGAAAAAACACACTTTTGTAAAACTCAAAATGGGGCCTCAGGGTAAAAGTTGATATGCTCAAATTTGATGTGAATGTATTCTGCAATCGATTGCGCAAAAAACATTGGGAGCCGAATTTTGAATTTCGCTTTTGCTTTTTTGCAACTTCCGGTTGAAATTTTTTAAAGCTTTAAACGATCACACCATGTGACCTTGACCTTTGATGACCTTGACCTTTATAGGGTCAAAGGTCATTGACCTTGGCTATCATTTTATACTTTGACCTTTGACTTCCGACATGTACTTCCGGTTTTATAGCTATCCGTAAAAAGCCAAATTCGCAACTTTGGACTGCTCTAGCACGTGACCTACTCAACCTAGAGGGTTAATTTTTTTGGTTTCCTAATGTGCTTCTCATGCCCTTTACATAGATATATAACAATCGTTCTTTTAAAGCAAAATTGAAATTCGTGATTTTTCAAATTTGAGGTTTTTTTTACAATATTTGCGTCTTTTTGAGCTTGGTGTATGTATATCTTATGATCTATTTGATGTAGAACCTTGATATTTGGAATACAACTAGACACTTTGAATATGAATTCACCTATGACAAAAAAACTTATGTGGGCGTGGCCATCCGGGATGAATTACTAATTGTTTACATTTTGGGGCTGGGGCATAACTCGCATAGGATGCGTTTGTTCAAAAAGAGACTTTGCACACAATTACCTCATTCTTTTGGCCAGTTTGTGTTAACAGCTCAGTTGTTTCAGCTTTATAGTTTCAAAAAACCCAAAAAAGGAACGGGTTTTAACATTTGGATATTTTCATTTTTCGATTTTGACCTTTGTTGACTTTTGTTGACCTATATCTTTTGACCTCTATTATGTAGAAACTTGACATTTGGAATATAACGTAACATTTTGAATATTGATTAACCTATTCAAAAAAAATTGAGGTGGGCGTGGCACTTCCGGGTTAAATTTCTCATTATTGACATTTTTGGCCAGGGGCATAACTCGCAAAGTATACATTTATTTAAAATGGAACTTTGCACACTATTACCTCAAATTTTGAGCCACTTTGTCTTAGAATTTCAATTGTTTTTGCTTCATAGTTCAAAAAAAGGAACAGGTTTTGGAAATTCAAAATTTTCAATTTTTGACCTTGACCTTTGTTGACCTTGACCTTTGTAGGATCAAACGTCATTGGCATTGGCTATCTATTTATACTTTTATATTTGCTGTCCTATGTCAACTTCCGGTTTTATAGTTGTTAGCAATTTGAAATTTTAATGGCGTATATCTCTTGATCTTGACCGTTTTAGACCTTCTCCTTTACAGGATCAAAGGTCATTGACCTTGGCTATCTGCTGATACTTTCATTTGTGAGGTCTGACGTCCACTTCCGGTATTACAATCTTCTAAAAAATGAAAATTTATCAACTTTACACTGTTCTTGCGCTTGATCTAATTATCGTCAAAGGTTGATTTTTTCAGGGTCTTTTGCATTTTGCAACATTTGCAAAGTCCCACTCTGTGCCACGAGTGGCTCTAGTTTTTTTTTTTTTTCGATTTTTACACACCTTCCTGAGCTTAGACTGCAGTAGTTGCAGCAATCATTCAACTTTCTTGAACCTTAGATAATGGCAACGTTGTGCATAAATATAAATTGAAACATTTTTGCACAACCGGAAGTGCCACAGTTCAATATGTGCAAGAATAGATAATCGGCTCTAGAAGTCGTATTTTTCGGTCGATTTTCTTTGGGTTTGCATTTTTGGAATCTACTGTTAAAATCTGAAAGAATAGCAGTTTCAAAATTTCAAAATTCGAAAATATTTCGCAGACATTTTTTGGCCGATTTTCGAAATTTTTGGACCATTTTTCAGTTTTTTTCGGATTAATCTGAAATTTTGATAAAAGATGCATGTCACTAATGTAAACCATTTGACGTATTCCAAATTTTGCGTCACTTCCGGTTAAAGTGGAAAATCGATTTTCACTTCCGGTTGAATAACTTCCGGTGTGATTGAAATATTTCAACGAAATTATGTATATCGTTATTAATCTTAATTCTATGGCCGATTTTAAAATAAAATTTGGTCCGAAAAAAATACTTCGGCCGCCATCTTGATTTGATACTTTTTCATAAAACTCCAAATGGGGCTTCGGGGGAGAATGGGATCGGTCAAATTTTTATGTTGGTGTATACTTTAGTCGATGGCGACAAAAATGTTGGAAATGGATTTTTGAATTTGACTTTTGCTTTTTTGCAACTTCCGGTCGAATTTTTTCAATTTTTGAAGGCTTGTAACTCGTGACCTTGACCTTTGATGACCTTGACCTTTATAGGGTCAAAGGTCATTGACCTTGGCTATCATTTGATACTTTGACCTTTGACCCCAGACATGTACTTCCAGTTTTATAGCTATCCGTAAAAAGCCAAATTCGCAACTTTGGACTGCTCTAACACGTGACCTAATTAACCTAGAGGGTTAATTTTTTCGGTTTCCTAATGTTCTTCTCATGCACTTTACATAGATATAGAACAATTGCATTTTTAAAGCAAAATTGAAATTCGTGATTTTTTCAAATTTGAGTTTTGTTTTACCATATTTGTGTCTTTTTGATCTTGGTGTATGTATATCTTATGACCTATTTTATGGAGA
>NW_008707425.1:2305054-2312747 GCF_000327385.1 Lottia gigantea
CAGTTTGTGTTAACAGCTCAGTTGTTTCAGCTTTATAGTTCCAAAAAAGGAACGGGTTTTAACATTTGAATATTTTCATTTTTCGATTTTGACCTTTGTTGACATTTGTTGACCTATATCTTTTGACTTGAATAATGTAGAAGCTTGAAATTTGAAACACAACATAACATTTGGAATATCAATTACCCTATGCAAAAAAATTAAGGTGGGCGTGGCACATCCGGGTAATATTACTCATTATTGACATTTTTGGCCAGGAGCATAACTCGCAAAGTATACGTTTGTTCAAAATGGAACTTTGCATACAATTATCTCATGAATTGAGCCACTTTGTCTTAGAAGTTCGGTTGTTTCCGCTGCTTAGTTAAAAAAAAGGAACAGGTTTTGGAAATTCAAAATTTTCAATTTTTGACCTTGACCTTTGATGACCTTGACCTTTATTGGGTCAAAGGTCATTGACGTTGTCTATTAGTTTATGCTCTCATATTTGACCTCTGACGTCTACTTTCGCTTTTATAGCTGTCCAAAAACATCCAAATTCGCAACTTTGGACTGCTCTAACACGTGACCTAATTAACCTAGAGAGTAAATTTTTTCGGTTTCCTAATGTGCTTCTCGTGTACTTTACATAGATATATAACAATCGTTTTTTTAAAGCAAAATTGAAATTCGTGATATTTTCAAATTTGAGTTGTTTTTTTTACAATATTTGCGACTTTTTGAGCTTAGTGTATCTATATGTTATGATCTATTTGATGTAGAACCTTGATATTTGGAATATATTTAGACACTTTGAATATGAATTCACCTATGACAAAAAAACTTATGTGGGCGTGGCACATCCGGGTTGAATTACTAATTGTTTACATTTTGGGGCTGGGGCATAACTCGCATAGGATGCGTTTGTTCAAAAAGAGACTTTGCACACAATTACCTCATCCTTTTGGCCAGTATGTATTAGCAGCTCAGTTGTTTCAGCTTTATAGTTTCAAAAAAGGAACGGGTTTATCATTTGGATATTTTCATTTCATTTCATCATAGGAACTTGACATTTGGAACATAACGTAACATTTTGAATATTGATTAACTTATTCAAAAAAAATTGAGTTGGGCGTGGCACTTCCGGGTTTAATTACTCATTATTGACATTTTTGACCAGGGGCATAACTCGCAAAGTATACATTTGTTCAAAATGGAACTTTGCATACAATTACCTCATATTGTGAGCCACTTTGTCTTAGAATTTCGGTCGTTTCCGCTTCTTAGTTCAAAAAAAGGAACAGGTTTTGGAAATTGAAAATTTTCAATTTTTGACCTTGACCTTTGTTGACCTTGACCTTTGTAGGATCAAACGTCATTGGCATTGGCTATCTATTTGTACTTTCATATTTGCTGTCCTATGTCAACTTCCGGTTTTATAGTCGTGTGCAATTAGAAATTTTGATGACGTATATCTCTTGATCTTGACCTTTTTAGACTTTCTCTTTTACAAGATCAAAGGTCATTGACCTTGGCTATCTGCTGATACTTTCATTTGTGAGGTCTGACGTCTACTTCCGGTATTAGAATCTTCTAAAAAATCAAAATTTCTCAACTTTAGACTGTTCTTTCGCTTGATCTAATTATCGTGGAAGGATGATTTTTTCGGGGTCTTTTGCAATTTGCTACATTTGCAAAGTCCCACTCTGTGCCACGAGTGGCTCTAATTTCTTCTTGCTTTCCAAAGGGAATAAGCATGTTGCGCATGCACACATTTAGTTCAGAATTGGCTAATTGTTTATGTCCATGCACAACAAGCTATCGTCATCACTTTTAGACTGCATGATCCTATGAAATTGCAAAGCAATAAATTGTTTCACTGATATCATAATCCAATACATCAGGAAAAATCATTTTTTTGACCAATCATACCTTCGTCTCAGAAACTCAGAATATTTTAGCCAAACCAATCAGTAATAGTGTTTACAGCCCACTGTCAAAATTTCTTGAGACACTGTCACATATGTATAAAACATATATAGAAATGGAAAAGAAATCCCTAGTTTAAGATATTTTTGATGGAATTATGCAATTTTGTACATTTCTAGTTCTGAAGACTCCTAAAAATGGTGAACTGGTGACTTGTTATACTGGCAACTGATCAAGTTGTAATGTGGAGATATATTTTAATATTTACATTTTAATGTCATGTAACCCATGTGAAAAATCTGCATTCATTCTTTCATTTAAAGGTGAACTACAAATTATCTTAGTGATCTCCGATGACGTTATAACGTCGTAATGATGTGATCTCCTGTGACAATTTGGGATGTGGCATTTGAATACACAACAGCTTTCAATAACAAAAATAGACAAGACACGATGAATAAGCTTATCTAAGTTATTTGTTTGTCTTGCAGATGAATTTTCAAAAGGATTTTCATTCATTTGTGAAAAGAACGACTCGATCTTGCACTACTTTATTTGTGTTTTGGTGTATTCATATGTCATCCTCAACCTAGCAACGAAGTGGCATGGCTTAAAGTTAATTGATAGGAGAAAATTTGGCGTTCACCGAAAGCAAGACACTTCTGCAGAATGATGTTTGTTTTAAGTCCAAGTATCAAAACTAATTTGCCCAAGACACACATATTACAACATTAAGACAATAACCACTTGCAGCCAATGTAAAAGATTCATACTCTTAGATATATTTATGAGAAGATGCATTCTATTGTTTTCAAAGATAGTGGAAGTATCCCATTAAAGAAACACACATATTCTGAAGGCCAATTGTATGCAGATGGTAGATGATATCTCAGATTTTAAAGAACATTAAAATTGACAGGTTGAAATTATTTTACGGGTTTTATCAAAAAGTTCTTATGAAATAAAACAAGGCTTTATTGTTATCCCAAATTCATATATGTACATGTACATGGTTTTATTATGAAATGTACATGTACAAGATAGACATGATTTAACATATATGTACATGCATTATAATGGACAATATTTGGATATCTATGAGTACATGTACATGGTATACCACTGGAACTTGGAAGTTCTGTCAATATTTAATAAAATATGTAAAAACATATGTAAGCTTATATACGTTGACACTGTTTTCTCCACATTGCGTATATTTTATTAATATTGAGAGAACTTCAAGGGCCTGTGGATATACTAACTGTAGAAGTGACAATTAAGAACATACAACCTAAAATATTTGCTGCGAGCGGGCTACCCAACCCTTCTCCCATTTCATTTATATCATTTTCTATTGGAGGGGGAGGTAGGATTTATCCATGCTCATGACCGGCTGAAGGATGTTGACTCATCCCCTAACAGTTTGGAATTGTCAGCAATAGTGAACATGTACATGTACAATGATGGACAGGATACTATTACCATGTGACATATACTTGATACTATCATTATGTATAATATTGACATATAACTTGATGATAGTGTACAAGTTCATGTACACATGATGTACAAAATATTTAAAAGATTATTTTACAGGTTTTTAATATGTACAAGTACATGTACATTAATGGACAAGATACTATCATTATGGACATATAGATTGAAAATAGTGTACAAGTACATGTACACATGATGTACAATATATTTAGAAGATTATTTTACATGTTTTTATGGAATGTACAAGTACATGTACATTAATGGACAAGATACTATCATTATGTATAATATGGACATATAACTTGATGATAGTGTACAAGTACATGTACACATGATGTACAATATATTTAGAAGATTATTTTACAGGTTTTTATGGAATGTATAAGTACATGTACATTAATGAACAAGATACTATCATTATGTATAATATGGACATATAACTTGATGATAGTGTACAAGTACATGTACACATGATGTACAATATATTTAAAAGATTATTTTACAGGTTTTTAATATGTACAAGTACATGTACATTAATGGACAAGATACTATCATTATGTATGGTCTAGAAATGGTCTAGAAATGTTGACCTGTAATTAAAAAAAAAGTTATTGATAATTAACTTTTAAATATGTAATTTTATAGTAAAAGATAGCTTGCCGTGCAAGGTAACATACGCCCACTACAAGCTGTCTGAAACAAGAGCAGTCTTCATCTTATTCGAATTTGATTGAGAAATGTCGACGGACAGGGGCAATGGCAATATACTAATACGTCCACATTTCCATGTGGGCATATAAATCTACACCTGTATTAGACATGTTGTTTTAAAATGTTTTATGTTTTTCAGATGTATTCAAATTCCTCTATTGAACCCTTGATTATGATATATATTAAGTAGTATATGTAGCAGATCAAGATACTTACTTTTATGTTTCCAATGCTACAATTCTACCAAACCAGTACCAATCACACCGTCGACGACCATTATATCCGCTACCAAACCGTATTATCACCAAACCAAGGACAAATCATTATGGAAACTACCTGCTCTAAAGAAATCTACCTTAATAATTGGATCATCTAACCTGAATCGAATTACCAAAACCAGTTCAGACACCGAAATACATTCTTACCCCGGTGCCCAAATCCATCACATACAGTCAATCCTGGAATCATACGACCATGATCCCAAACCTACTACCATTATTCTTCATGTAGGCCTCAACAACCGTGATCAGATACCAAAGACCTCCTATAACCAAGCCCAGAAATTAATCGCCACAGCCAACAAAACCTTCCCAAACTCCAAGATCCTCTTCACATGTATACCCATTTCAAATAAAATCTCGAAGAAAGCACAACAGAACCTCAGCACCCTCAACAACATGATGATGGAGTCCAGTATCAACAGCGCAACAATCTTACCACCCTACGAAGAAGAATTCGAAACAGTTGATAATCTTCATTGGTCTTCAGAAACAGCAAACAACATCTATTTGTTTTGGATACACCAGCTTCAAGCATCGAGTAAGTCTTTAAACTAATTACTGGGGATAAAAATACTGAGAGGCCACCGCTAGGCCAAACTGTAGTTAACTTGAGCCGCAAAATTCTCACACCCCTTCAGCATTCAATCTTAGACCATGGACTTAAGTTTATTCCCACACCAAAGATAGCTAACTTGAATTATCTCCGACCATCCATTGAACGATTTCAACGAAATCTTAGCTGCACATATTTTTTTCGAAACCACCCCCTATGTGGTGCTAGAACAATGTTTATTCCTAAATCCACGTGGACACCCCCTCAGGCCGCCATCCATCCTGAAATATTGAAAGCATTTGCGAGTATGAATAGCCAAACAGTGAACCTTTCCATAACATTTTTTTTTTTTTTTTTTTTTTTTCTTTTTAGCACTCAGATATTATGTCTGCTTAAAACGATCTCATATATACAAGTGATAGCAAGACACACAGTACATTTCTCCAGAGAAGAGTTTATTATTTTCCAGGGTTACTCGACTTCACCACTGGGACATTACGGGCTATTGTTGTTAGTGATCCTATGTAGTAGCTAGAAGGATTCCAGGGGGGTTAGAGGCCCTGAGATCCCAACTCTAAGACATAGGATTGTTACATGCTATTGTTAGTAGGTTAGAACCTAAAAAGGGTGGGTTTTGTAAAGAAAATATTGGACTATAGTTGGTGGTGCTAGTGGGTTTTAGTATTTAGGTAATTTCATTATAGAGGAAATAAATTAAATCTTGAGTGCTTAAGGAGTTATTTCTATTTTTACCAGATAAGAATGTACAGCTGAATGATGTATTTTTGTTGTAAAAGAGGGTAAGTATGGATATAGAGGTATGGTGAGGGGAGAGTGAAGTTTTTATCAGCAGTCATGGTTTGAATGTGAGTGGTGAAGAATTGGCGGAGTGGGACAAGGTAAGAACAGTGTTGAAATAAATGTAATTGTGTTTCAGGTTGATTGTGGCAGTAGTTACAGGTTGTGTTGATGATGTAAAAGGTTCTAGATTGTTGTATAGATTTTGTGAAGAGGCCAGAGTGTAGAAGGAGGTAAGTAAAGTCTTTTTGTCTACTATTAAGGTAAGTATTTTGTTGGAATTTAGAGATTTGAGTAAGATTAAGAGTAGGATGTTCTATAAGAAGTTTAGGTTTATGGTCTGAAAGTTGTAATAGTTTGGTGTTGATGGTTTTGCTAGTTGTTTTTTGCTGGTAGTTTATGATGTTAGGGTGTTGCTGGAAGGTTTGTTTAATTTGTTTTATAAGAGGGAGTTCAATTATGGTGACTGTATGGTAAAGATGGAGAGAGTGTATATTTCTAAGTGGTATGCCTAGCCAGTATTTTGTTAGAGCCATCCAGGCATGCTGAAAAGAAGGGGAGTAGGTGAATTTGTTTATTAATTGAATGTGGTTTGTGGTAATTTTGTTTGTGATATTTGTGATGTTAAGGCCACCCTGATCCAGAGGCAGCATAAGGGTCTTTCTTTTGATTATTTCAGGTTCACCTGCCCAGATGAACCTAAAGATTAGAGTGTTTAGTTGTTTGATTATATCTGGGGGTGGAGGTATTATTTTCAGTGTGTATTGGGTAAGGCTAATTAGGTAGGTATTTAAAGCCATCAGGCGCTCCCTAAAGGAGAGATTCCCAGCACGTTGAATGTGAGTGTATTGTAAGGCTGTGATTTTGTTGATGATTGTGTCCCAGTTTTTATAATTTTGTCCAAAGATGCCAAGTATTTTGACAGTGTCACTAGGGACTAGGTCCGTAACCGATCTGAACCCGTTTATGTTGATGAATTCAGTTTTGTCCACATTCAGCTTGGAGCCGGAAGTAGAACCATACTTGTTTATTTCAGCTACAATTTCTGTCAGGGAATTTTGAGATGTTAAGATGGCCGAAATATCGTCTGCATGCTGAAATATTTTAATTTGAGATGGTAGGTTCGGAATTTTGAGGCCAATTATCGATTCATTTTGCAGTATTTTTGATGCCAGTGGGTGAATTGCCAATGAGTATAACAACATGGATAAAGGGCATCCTTGTCGGACCGACCGTATAATTTGAAATTTTGAGGTGAACGCACCGTTTACCAAAACTGAGCTGTTGATATCAAGGTATAGAATTTTGAACCAGTTGAGAATATAAGTGGGGAAATTTAGATTTTGGAGAAGGCTGTAGAGGTAATTGTGCTCAATTCTGTCAAAAGCTTTCTCCTGGTCGAACCCTACCAGGGTGCCCTTTATCTGTTTTTGTTCCATGTACTGCAAAATAAAGTGGATAGATTGTAAATTATCCAGTATGGTTTTACCTCTTCCAGCTCCAGTCTGAATGGGAAATATGAATTCATCTAGAACACCGGATAGCCGATTGGCGAGGATTTTTGTAATGATCTTGTAGTCGATTGTTAAGAGTGATATAGGTCTGTAGTTCTTGAGTTGTTTGTGGCTGCCTTTATTTTTGTATGAGATTGTTATGATAGCTGATTTTTGAGTGGGTGTTAATTTGTGTTGCATGTAGATGTTGTTGATTAAGTTTGTCAGTTCCTCGCCAATCTGAGGCCAGAATTCTAGGTAGAACTCTTTTGGGATTCCGTCCACACCAGGTGATTTGTTATTGTGAAACGAGTCCAGTGCGGCGCGGACCTCATCCTCAGTGATAGGAAGAGAGAGTGGATAGGTTTGATGTAGAAAGAGTATTTGTCAATTGTATCTTGAGAAATATTTTAAGTAGTGTACAAGTTGGAGTAAAATTGTGGACAGTAGAA
>NW_008707425.1:2314711-2316239 GCF_000327385.1 Lottia gigantea
TAAAAGCTGTAGAATTGCATCGTCGGGTCTGTTTGGATCTGGGTTTCTATTAAAAGCTTTACGAACTGCCGTTAAACCAGTAGTGTTATCGATATTGGTATACATAGAAGAAAAGTCGATAGAAATTAAAATAGCATTAGAGGGAACTCGAAGATTTTTTATTTTATTGACAAAATCGGTTGTGTCTTTAAGGTAGGCGCGATGTTGGCATGCTAGAGGTAGTAAGAAATGATCAATGTATTCTGACACTGCATATGACTCACTACCACAGTCAGATATAATCGGGCGGCCTTTAGGGATTTTATTCGAGATAAACCACTCCTTGGTTGGATTCTTATGGATTTTAGGCAAAGTGTACAAATGTCTCTCGCGACAATCAGGTTTGGCAGACAGATAGTCATATTGTTTCTGTTTGAGATAACTAGTTTTGACTAAATCGGCAAGAATATTATTAATCATGTTAGCAGTTTCTTTGAAAATTGGTTTCCGTAAAATGGAATAATGTTTAGGATTATTCAGTTGATTCTCTGCTTCTGAAACGTAATCCTCCCTATTCAGAATGACACAACATGAACCTTTGTCACTCTTTTTAATAACAATGCTATCGTCTTTCTTAAGTAAGTTTAACGCTTCACGTTCCACTCGTGTGAGATTAGGCTTTTCGTGTGTTATGGAAAGGTTCACTGTTTGGCTATTCATACTAGCAAATGCTTTCAATATTTCAGGATGGATGGCGGCCTGAGGGGGTGTCCACGTGGATTTAGGAATAAACATTATTCTAGCACCACGTGGGGGGTGGTTTCGAAAAAAATATGTGCAGCTAAGATTTCGTTGAAATCGTTCAATGGATGGTCGGAGATAATTCAAGTTAGCTATCTTTGGTGTGGGAATAAACTTAAGTCCACGGTCTAAGATTGAATGCTGAAGGGGTGTGAGAATTTTGCGGCTCAAGTTAACTACAGTTTGGCCTAGCGGTGGCCTCTCAGTATTTTTATCCCCAGTAATTAGTTTAAAGACTTACTCGATGCTTGAAGCTGGTGTATGGGTATACATGTGAAGAGGATCTTGGATTTCGGGGAAGGGAGGGTTTGATTCTCCCAAATGTACAGGCCTAGGGTGGAGCAGACACTTTATTTAGAAATTAGGATTAAGGGTCTTGATATTGGGTTTTCTTCTGTTCTTATTCTGATCTGAAATTAGAAAAAATAACTCGCCCGATGGGCGAGAAGTATAGTATCTGTTATGTACTGATTGTTTTTAGTTTACTATGAACAATATTATCATTTAAGTTCTTATTTTTTGAATATGCAACTATCATTTTCTGCTTATAGACATGGGGGAATTTCTCTTGAAGGCTCTTATAGTGGGCATGAACTATCTTGCTTGCTCGATTGCTGGTTGTATTAAACGGGACAACAAAGGGTGCTATGCCTACATTATGATGAATATTTAGTCCTATAGGTCTTGCTGTATTCAATGTCTCAATCCAATGGGCCTCCCTCGATTGACGGAATTTGGTAGTTCATCT
>NW_008707425.1:2316818-2318308 GCF_000327385.1 Lottia gigantea
AGACTGTGGTATCGAGAAAGTCTATGCTTTTGTCACTCACGTTTGCGGTTAGTTTGATAGAAGGATGGTGGTTGTTGAGAATTTCAAAGAATTCCCAAAACTGTTCGATAGAATAAGTCCAAACCATAAAAATGTCATCCAAAAAGCGTCCGTAAAAAAGTGGGTCAAATGGACAGAGGGGCAACACCTCACGTTCCCACTCTGCCATGAAAAGGTTTGCGTACGAAGGGGCGAATCGTTTGCCCATTGCTGTCCCTGAAGTTTGTAAATATGTTTTACCATTAAATGTGAAATCGTTTCGACTAAGACAAATCTCTAAAAGCTGTAGAATTGCATCGTCGGGTCTGTTTGGATCTGGGTTTCTATTAAAAGCTTTACGAACTGCCGTTAAACCAGTAGTGTTATCGATATTGGTATACATAGAAGAAACGTCGATAGAAATTAAAATAGCATTAGAGGGAACTCGAAGATTTTTTATTTTATTGACAAAATCGGTTGTGTCTTTAAGGTAGGCGCGATGTTGGCATGCTAGAGGTAGTAAGAAATGATCAATGTATTCTGACACTGCATATGACTCACTACCACAGTCAGATATAATCGGGCGGCCTTTAGGGATTTTATTCGAGATAAACCACTCCTTGGTTGGATTCTTATGGATTTTAGCCTCTCAGTATTTTTATCCCCAGTAATTAGTTTAAAGACTTATTCGATGCTTGAAGCTGGTGTATCCAAAACAAATAAATGCGGTTTGCTGTTTCTGGAGACCAATGAAGATTATCAACTGTTTCGAATTCTTCTTCGTAGGGTGGTAAGATTGTTGCGCTGTTAATACTGGACTCCATCATCATGTTGTTGAGGGTGCTGAGGTTCTGTTGTGCTTTCTTCGAGATTTTATTTGAAATGGGTATACATGTGAAGAGGATCTTGGAGTTTGGGAAGGTTTTGTTGGCTGTGGCGATTAATTTCTGGGCTTGGTTAAAGGAGGTCTTTGGTATCTGATCACGGTTGTTGAGGCCTACATGAAGAATAATGGTAGTAGGTTTGGGATCATGGTCGTATGATTCCAGGATTGACTGTATGTGATGGATTTGGGCACCGGGGTAAGAATGTATTTCGGTGTCCGAACTGGTTTTGGTAATTCGATTCAGGTTAGATGATCCAATTATTAAGGTTGATTTCTTTAGAGCAGGTAGTTTCCATAATGATTTGTCCTTGGTTTGGTGATAATACGGTAAGGCTAATTAGGTAGGTATTTAAAGCCATCAGGCGCTCCCTAAAGGAGAGATTCCCAGCACGTTGAATGTGAGTGTATTGTAAGGCTGTGATTTTGTTGATGATTGTGTCCCAGTTTTTATAATTTTGTCCAAAGATGCCAAGTATTTTGACAGTGTCACTAGGGACTAGGTCCGTAACCGATCTGAACCCGTTTATGTTGATGAATTCAGTTTTGTCCACATTCAGCTTGGAGCCGGAAGCAGAACCATACTTGT
>NW_008707425.1:2320137-2395646 GCF_000327385.1 Lottia gigantea
GTGATCAGTGTGAACTGTTATAAGTGCACGTCCATGTAAATATTGATCAAAACGTTCACACGAAAACACAATTGCCAAACATTCTTTTTCTATTTGCGCATAGTTCTTTTCAGCACTAGATAATGCACGAGATGCGAAAGCAACTGGCTGGCCTTCTTGTAATAAACATGCTCCAAGACCGGTTTCAGAAGAATCGCATTCTATTGTAACATCTAGTCCAACATCATAATACTTTAAAACAGGCGCTTTAACTATTAATTGTAATATTTTCTGGTATGATTCTTCTTGTTGTGACTGCCGATGCCATGGAACATCAGATACTGATAATCTTCTTATAGGCTCTGAAACTTCTGAAAGTTTTGGCAAATACCTTGATAAGTATTGTACACAACCGAGTAATCTCTGTACAGCTTTAACATTACTTGGTTTTGGCATCTGTAAAATGGCATTCTCCAAAATGTCAAACTTAATGTCTATAGGCTTTTCAGTTCCTTTACTAACACTGAATGTATATGACCCCAATGGGCATATAATAGTACCATCATAGAGTTTAATTTTTCCTACAGTTGGTTGAAGTTGAACATCACCAGTCTGCAATATGTATCTTAACTGATCTATAGACATAGCTGAACATGAAGCACCCGTATCTAGCTGAACATCTACTATAGGTGAATATTGGTTATGAAACTTAAGAGGAATCATAAACTTAGCATAGTTTCTATCCAACGTCTTATCAAAAGCAAATATAATATCTGTATCAGAGTTAGAACTTTCATCTGAGTAGCCTTGTGATACATGATGTACTTTCTTGTCTTTTTGCCTCCTTATTATAACAGCAAGTCGCGAAGTGGTTAGAACCTCCACATTTCAAACAAGTTTTACCATAGGCAGGACAGTTTCTTCTCTTGTGAAGTAAACCACAAAATCTACATTTCTTAAAATTAGTAGGACCATCATTAGTCTCCTGAGGAGAAGAAGCTGACTTATTCTCTGTGAACTTCTTCTGTTTGAAATTGAACTTGTTTTTCTTAGGTTTCTGTATGCGTTGTGTACCATGAACCTCATGATTAGTATTTTCTTGTGTTGAACGCATTTGTTCTTTATGTGTTTTAGACAATTCACTAGCCCTAAGAACTTCAAGACATCTGTTTAAATTTGGAACAGGTCTCTCTCGCAATAAACGATCTCTGGCTGCAATGTCTTTAGTACCCATAACAAGACGATCTCGGATTAAGGAATCTCTTAAAATGTCAAATTCACAACCTTGCTGAAAGTTGTCTCAATCTTACACCTAAATTATCTATTGTCTCATTTTCGGCTTGCACAGCACTGAAAAATTTGAATCTTTCAAACAAAACATGTCTCTGGGGAATGAAATGTGTTTCCAATTTTTGTAAGATAATTTCTGGATCCCTTTTATCTGCATCTGTGACACCAGCAATGCTGTTTAATATTTTCAAACATCCTGGGCCTATTACTGAACAAAGTGTAGCAGCTACCTGCGTTTTGCCAGCATTATTTGCAGTCCCATCTTCATTCAGCATCTTTTTATCTAATTCAGTAGCCAATAGATAAAATTCCCATTGTGATTTAAATGTTTTAAAATTTTCTATCATATCACCCTTTAAAGACATCTGGGCAGGGGCAGGAACTTGATAAGTTGCCATGATCAACACACTAATTATCAAAAGTCACTTCCAATAATCTTGAACAGCTTGCTCAATCTCAAATAAACACGTGATGGTCTAGGCCTAATCAAATATTGAGCAACTATATGCTCAAATTAGACAGTTATTTATCACAACTCTTTACAACTGGATGCATTCACAGTTGCCTTCAAAGTCTAATCTCTGTGTTTTACAAGGTTTTCACTTCTGACACCATGTTCTAGTCTTTGAACTTCAGTAGGCATTTCAATATACTATTAAATAACAGTAAGCCATATTTATTACTATTGACATACTTATTAATACAGAGTCAGCTACATATAGAAAATAGGTCAACATCATTTTCGTACAAAGAGTAACAGTTAGTTTGGTATAAACAGTTTGCAACCATACTGTTATTAACCCATAAACACAGACAATCAGTCTTACACGTTCAATAAATACAATAAAGGAAAGACAACTCGTGACTTTGGTTGGGTATGCCATTTTTTTTTTTGGATTTTAACTACGTGAAGAAGAAGATTGTAAGAATCATTGTATTTCCAAGTTCTGATTTTAGACGCTTCACAAATCCATGTATTTCCTTTATACGTAACTTATTCCTTTTTTTCGATAACTTCCGGTTTCTTGGGCGTACTGCTGACTGATAGCTTAGAATATTGAAAGATAGACAGAAATACAGGGGAACGAGGTTTATAATCTTTTTATTATCTAGTTATTAATATATCGATCGACATTTCTATAACATTTAGGATATTGCATAAGTTATTTACTCAGCATATTTCACATTTATTTCTGTGAGCACGTTTTCTTCCACAAGCGGTGTCAATGGAAATTTCATTCCTTATGTTTAAGTCCGGCTTTGTTATAAAGCGGTGTAGAGTTTGCGCTTGTGTACTATGCAGTGTCTCATGCTATGAAATTTAGCTTCCCTATGAAATTCGGTATCCCCTACAGTAAAAGGTCATAAATTAGTAAGAAAATTCATTAAGTATAAGTAAGATTAAGATGATTGTATTGTATACTTTCAGTTTTTACCGATTGTAATGGATTAATGGGTTATGATATTTTAAGATATGATAAGATATGATAGAAAGAATAAAAGATATGATGATATTGTAATTCTTGATGTCCTGATCCTGTAAAGCCTACCCCAAATGACAAATTGAATGTTCGAATGTCATTACAAAGATAGAAGCGATTTCTCTATTCTAAAACTTCATACACTTCCGTATCCGTCTCGTCGGACCATGTTATAAAAGAGACTAAACTCGTTGTTGTTTAAAATATAGTTGCTTTACTCGAGAAAATATACATAGAAAATCGTACAATCTTTTCACATTGCAGCGTGGATCGGAAGTCTAACAAGTAATGACAAGGGTTATCTCCCTTAAGATTCAGACCACTACTTACACTTATTTAGTTACGTACAACTCAGACCACAAATCATTTAGACATTTCAATACATTCTTTGTCTTTGAAGGGTTGGTATTACTTGTATCACTACGATAAAGAAATGGTCGAAGAAGAGCATTACGAAACAACTAGAATGGTTCCGAAACACACCGAAAAACCGTACGTGGAAAAAGTACACCAATCCTTTCGTGAGAAATTTCATCAAAGGCGAAAGGGTTTCCGCCAACAGAAATCTTTTGTTTTCGACAAGATGGACTAAATTTGCGAATTGATAAAGGACTATACTGAACTCGAAAGAGACAACATTGTAGACTTGTTTAAAGCCTACAATCAATCCGAAAAAGACAAACGGAACTGTCTTCGAAACTTAAAAAATTAAACTGATCCAAACTGATGGATTTTGACGCCAACGGTCTGTACGCTTCGGTCGTGTCGGATTTAGACAAAGAATATCCTAAAGCTGAAAACCCGAGAGCCTTTCAACCAGAAGAAGAAAAGAAATTTGTCAGATTATTCAACGAGCAAAAATTCAGACTCAAAACGGCCATTTTCAAAGTCTGGTTCGAATATCCCAAACTCATGTTCTTCCAACCCGTGCCATCTAAAGATAAAATCACCGTTACCAACAAAGAAGGTAAAAAGGAAACCGGTACTAAAATCAGGTTCAGAAACGGTTTCTGTTACAACGTTTTGACTTCGGCCGGCATTCAAGAAATAGTCAAAGCCGGCGGAAGAATCATCAGGATATTGGACGGTATCGTCTATGAGAAAAATTTAGACAGACCGCCTTATGGCGAATACGTTTTGAAACTGAGAGATTTGAGAAATCAATACAAAGAGGAGGGTAATGTCCTGGGCAGCAACTGCATGAAACTTTTGGGCAATTTTCTCTACGGCAAATCGATTCAGAAAGACGTTCTGACCACTAGACATTTGTGGAACGAAGCGACTTTGAAAGCCAACTTTGATTCTCACATTAAAAGCTACGAAAAGGTCAACGAGGTACATCGTGGAAATTGAATACGAAGAAAAAGAAATCGAAGTAAACAAAAAGACCACTCTATTGACTCACATTCACTTTGGTGCGTTCATCTTGTCTCACAGCAAGAAAATAATGAACAATTTCATACACGTGATTGATGGATTTTATAAACCCGAAATATACTATACCGACACCGATAGTTTGTACATTTCATCCAACAATTGGAAAAACTAAACAGAGCTGGTTTGGTCTCCGATAAAGACTATTGCAAAGGTAAAAACGATTACAGAGACGGAGGAATAATCTACGGTTTGTATTTGGCACCTAAAGTGAAATACAACATCGTTTTGACTTCGGACAGAATCTTGAAAGAAAAGAAAACATTCAAAACAACGATAAGATATCCGTGGACGATTACATTCAGTTGGTCAGCGGAAACACGTGACAAACGAATTCAACAAAAAGTGGGAAAAGAGTTTTGCCAACGGAAGACATACAAAAGAAAGTCTTTAGAAGTTATCTGAATTTAGTCAAGAGAAAACCACCAAACAGCGAAGGAATCATGTATCCTTACAACGACAAAGAATCCACCGTTGATCAAATTACAGTGAATGTTGATCACGTCGATGTCGTTCTCGATGTTGGCCTTGTGTGGCACCAATGTCGATTGCGCGTATATTCGTTTATCGAACCCTAGTAACGCATTCAACGAATTTTCTACGTTGAAATCGACTTGACTTATTTCTCAAGATCAGTTTTATTTTGTTCAAATTACCTTCGAATTCGATATTGTTTTTACCGTTCACGCTTCCTGCGCATTCGGTTAGGTATTCGTTGATGGCTACGTATTCGTAGCTTCCCGGTAGTAAGCTTATGGTTTTAAACATAACTCCGTTATCCGTCGATATTTTTAGTTTATTGTTGTTTTCGTTGATATTTCTAATGGAATTGTAAACGGAGAAATACTTTAATCCCAGTTCGTACTGTTTATTGCGATCGAGTTCATACTCGTAGTCTAGAGACAATTTGGTGTCTGATTTATTCGAGGTTATAACGAACAATTGTTCTTTATTGGACATTTTTAATGACGTTTATATAGTATTTTTTAGTGATGATTTTTTTCTCCAATAGTCGTTTTAATATGCAATTGACTTCATTGTATTGTCTGTCCGATCGATGACCTTCTTTCATGGCTGCTAATATAATTTGTAATCTATTACCTTGCCCAGAAACCATATTTTCGAATTCGTCTATTTCTTGTATGATTGGATAATCTTCTGCATAATCATCTACCTCCTCTTCATCTTGCTCAATAACTTTTGTTATATATAAATCAACTTCTTTCAACGAATTTTCTACGTTGAAATCGACTTGACTGTTATTTCTCAAGATCAGTTTTATTTTGTTCAGATTCAAATTACCTTCGAATTCGATATTGTTTTTACCGTTCACGCTTCCTGCGTACAGAACAATTTTTACAGCTCTCGACGAGATCTAGCCAATGGTATATTAACGTTTGTTGTATGGTGTTTACTTCCGATTTTATCGCCATTTGAAATTGATGAATTTTTTCTTGAAAAAGTCGGTTTTACTCTTGTAATTTTTGTGAACTAAACGATAAAGGTAGTTTGCTCTCTCTGCGTTTGGGCGATCTATATCAAGTTAATTATGATAGGAAATTATGTTACTGTTACGATACTTTGCGGCACAGTTTTAAGCGTAAAATCAAAACGGTTACGCACTGCTTCAGAACCACGCGAAGCCTGTGGATCTAGTTTTTTTTTTCGAATTTTACCTTCCCTTGTTTTCTAAGAAGGCAACATGCCACAGACCGTCTGTTTCTGTTTTCTGGTCAAAATAGTGGACAGTTATTTGTTAAATGTAAATTGGCACCATTTTGACCTACCGGAAATGAGCGTTGGACAATGGCTCTTTTTCGATTTTTTCCATTAATCAGCTTTAATACTGATATGAATTTGCTCAAACTGTACCGTTTATTACTTCGCGCTAATGACTACAAGATAGCAATTGAAAAAATCGACAATTTTGACTTTTGTCGCTGACTTTTTGAGCGCAAATTTTTGAGTTTTCTTAACTGTTTTTCTAACTTCTACAATTCTATTTCGATCAATCTGAAAACTTACAGAGGGATAAAGACTTTATATTGCGAACAAAAACTAATTTTTGAAATTTCGATATCACTTCCGGTTTTGACTATTTGCTTGTAAAATATAAAATTCAATTTCCGGAATTTTAAAGATATTTCAAAAATTCTTTTTGCAATATGTTACAAATGGTCATACAAAAAACTTCTAATTATAAAATCTTACCCCGAAGTAACAGTGTAGCCGCCATATTGATATGTCAAACTTTAGTAAAATTCAAAGTGGGGCCTCAGGGTTTAGAGCGCTTTTCATAATTTTGGTGTATCTGGATATCACAATCGATTGCGAAAAGAAATTTGGAAGCCGATTTTTGAATTTCGATGTTGCTTTTCTATTATTTCCGCTTAAAATTTTTCGGTAATGTACAAAATTTCCAAGGCTCCTATTTCGTGACCTTGACCTTTGGTGACCTTGTGGCTTGAACAAAATGTGTTGCTCTTGATGATATCTATCCAGTGATATACTCATTTGTGCTGTGCAAACTTCCAGTTTTATAGCCGGTTGAAAATTACGATTTTTATCTTCAAAGAGCTCTGACACGTGACCTAATTTACATACACCAAAAATTCTTATTGAACTAACGCTAGATATTTCAATTAAAATTGCGTTTTTTAATATTTGAAAATTTTGTACTTTCTTCTATAGTAACTGTGCGTAATTTTCTTTAAATCGAAATGGGGCCTCAGGGTGTAATCCAATTTGTGTAAATTTGATATCTATTGTATCTACTATCGATTGCTAAATAATATTTGAGATCCGATTTTTGAATTTTGCTTTTGCTTTTTATTTATTTCCGGTTGAAAAATATGAATACTTTGAAGGGTCGTATATCGTGACCTTGACCTTTGGTGATCATGTGACCAGAACAATTTTGATAGCTCCCGACGAGATCTTTCCAATGGTATAATAACGTTTATTGTACGGTATTTACTTCCGTTTTTTGTCGCCATTTGAAATTGGAAATTTTATCATGAAAAAGTCGGTTTTCCGCTTGTAAGTTTTTTGTGGTCTAAACGATAAAGGTAGTTTGCTCCCTTCAACTGTTGTTAAATGCAATGTGAGTTGAAGCAATCTGTCGAATATACTTTGCGTTTGGGCGATCTATATCCAGTTAATTATGATAGGAAATTATATTACTGTTACGATACTTTGCGGCACAGTTTTAAGCGTAAAATCAAAACTGTTACGCACTGCATCAGAACCTCGCGAAGCCTGTGGATCTAGTTGCAGTTCGAAGAACTCACTGCTTTGTTTTGCAAATGAATATTTTTTTTTTTCGAATTCTGGTCAGAGCGCCCAACCAAAACTATACGTGCCACATAAATACTGTTAACATTTCTCCCGTTAATGCCGCGAGAAAAAATCTGATGAATGTATTTTCATGCATTTTTTCCAACCGGAAATGACTTAGAACAAAATCCATTTTTTACGTTTTTGTTAATTTTCGGCACCAATTTTGATCGGATTTTGATCGATCTGTTTTTGTTAATTTTTGTTCGCGCCAACGGCTATAAGATAGCAATTAAAGAATTATAAAATTAAAACTTTTGTCGCTGACTTTTTAGTTTCAATTTTTGAGGTTTTTCACTTTTTTTTCTAACTTCAACAAATTTATTTCGATCAATATGAAAACTTACAGATAGTTAGACATTTTGATTGCAAACTAAAACTAATTTCAAAGTTTCGATATCACTTCCGGTTTTGACGTTATTAGCTCCTAAAGTTGAAATTTTAACTTCCGGAATTTTGCAGATATTTGAAAAATTATTTTTGCAATTAGTTAGAGATGTCCCCATAAAGATGTTGAAATGAATAAATTTGACCCGGAAGTATAGGGTCAGACGCCATCTTGATACACCTAATTTTTATAAAACTCAAAATGGTGCCTTAGGGGTGAAGCCGATGTGTGTGATGTTAGTGTCTATAGAATCTATAATCGATTGCTAACAAAACTCTTGAAGCCGATTTTTGAATTTCGGCTTTGCTTTTTTTTAATTTCGGCTTTGCTTTTTTTTAATTTCCGGTTTTATTTTTCAATAATTGTCAAAACTGTTAAGGCATATATCTAGTTACCTTGACCTTTGGTGACCTTGTGACCTGCACAAATGTTGTGGGCCCTAACAAGATCTATCTAAAAATATATTTACTTTTGTCAAGCGATCTTAACTTCCGGTTCTAGAGCCATTTGAAAATCGCAATTTTTATCTGTAAAGAGCTCTGTCACGTGACCTTATTATCATACGATAAAATTTATTTCATTTCCTTAATGTGTGCGATTTCTTCTTCCTGAGGATATATCACACTTGATATATTGATCAATATTGCGCTTTTTAAAATTTTAAAATTTTACACTGACGTCTATAGTAACTGTGCGTAATTTGGTTTTTGCCATATAAACTCAAACTTTCAACAACTAATATCTCATGATCTAATAATTGTAGATGCTTGAAATTTTGAACATCATTTAACATTGTACACGTGATAGCAGACAGTATAAAATTTTGGGGGTGGGCTTGGCACATCCGGGTTAGATTTACATATATGTTATATATTTGTAATTTATCATAACTTGAAAAGTATACATTTTTCACCGATAATATTTTGCAGGAATATAGGTCACTAGTTTGGCCAATATCGTAGGAAGATAAATCTGTTTGGGCTTTTTACTTTTAAAAAAGGAATAGGTTTTACAATAGACTAAATTTTCATTTTTGATCTTCATCTTTGATGACCATGACCTTTTCAAGGTCAAAAGTCTATAATGTCAGTTCATGTTTTGATCTATGATGTCCGACACCTATTTCCGGTTTTATAGGCTTCCAAAAACAGTAATTTTCAAAACTTTAAAGGATCATATCCCGTGACCTTCAGTGCCGTTGCATTTTAGTTTCTGCTTGCATTCGCAAGCCCCGTATTATGATTGGGACGATTATTACCAAGTTATTTTTAATTATCAATATTTAAATAATCTTTCAAAGGCATATTAGAAGCAGATGTTATAAATAAATAAGAGAATTTATGGATAGATACTTCTAGAATATTTATTACTTCAACGTTTCAATGTGGTTCTCACACCGTCATCAGGAATATAATTGAATAAACTAGCTTCAAACATCAAGCAAGTTTTAAACTAATTATTTGGGAAAAGAATACCGCCCCCAAAAACCACAATGTAGTTAACTTGAAACATAAACACACCCCTTGCATCTGCAACCACGATTCCAACGATATCTCAGCTGTACACATTTTTTCCGAAACCACCCTAAAATAGAGGTGTTAGAACCGAATCCAAAACCACACAAGGCCGCCATCCATCCAGAAAACATTTGAAAGTATGAATAGCCAAATTTCTAGATTTATATAGATTTATTTTTATTTATTACATATAATTTACAAAAGCATCAAGTTACAAACTTATGGTCATTACTGAATATTTTTACGGGTAAAAATATAATCAACGATCATTCGTAGATATGCTTGATTTCCATTCAATTAACCAGTACGTGATATAGGTGAGCCTTGCTTCGCACCTGAAAATATATATTAATGAAGGATTAATCCGGTGAAAATATGACTCATATTTGAAAGAATCAAACATACTTATTTACCTGTATTATAATCGCCCACAATACATTAATTTATTGCAGGATTTACTTTTTTTCATACATGATCAGATTATGTAGATTGATAAGGCCACGGATGTATTCAAGTACAAAGATAGCTTGCTTAATTTTTTGAGGGTGATACTGAACAATATTACCATGAGCTTTTAAGTGTTTACTAGCTAAAAATGGAATGCGTTTTGAAGATTGGGGTTAATAACTATTATATGAGTTGTAGTTTTTTTCTTTTCAATAGGATTCATCCATGGGTGATAATTAACAAGTTAAAACCAAAAATCCGACAAGAAGTGTGCCTTCTGGAGTAAACGAACTAAACATTGAATAATAACTCATACTAAATATTTTTCGATATATCTGATTTACAATAGGGTTAATGCTTGGGTGATTACAAACACTCACACCAAGTTAAAGAAAATACGCTAAAAGTTAAGAACAAGGGCAATAACTCATAGTAAATATTTTTCGATTCGTCTGGTTTTCAATAGGGTTCATCCTTGGGTTATTACAAACACTCACACCAAGTTTCGTCAAAACCCATCAAGAAACCAGCTTTTTATCGTGACCACAAACAGTTGTGGACATTGTGAACAGACAGACAGGGACGACGGCTATTAGTATCCTTGGGTGATTACAAACACTCACCATGTTTCGTCAAAATCCATGTAGTAAGAAAAATATCGCAGAGTAGCGCGACATGGGATTTTTTGTGTATCGCGATATAGACAGATTTTTATCACGGTATGATCAAATATCGTGATATAGAAAATTTACAGAAATAAACAATTTTATGTTGTATGTTATCATTCTTTTGAGGCGTATTTTATTAAAGCAACTCTTATCGACACAGATCAAAGTGTGCAAATATATAAGCCAAGAGCCTTTATTTTAACGATTTTCCAAAGCACTTATAGGAGCTTCGGTACGATTTGATTGAGATTCAAGATGGCGGGCAACATTGACAATTCGTTCTAAGATTATAGGAATAATGACAAACATGTTATTTTTTACCAGCGTTTGAAATTTTTCAACAAAGAGAAAGATCCGAAGTTAACATGCGACTCGGTTATACCGATGGTCATTTATTTTAGGCGATTTGATTTGTACCACGTGTTGATAATCGGCCGTCAAAGCGAGTTGATACGATTTGATTACATAAAAACGCCTCTAGTTCTTCTACAAAGTAATTTAAAAAATTGTCATGTGCACACAGAAATGAATGCCAAGCGATTTTGTCAAGAAATCATAACATTCTCAGTTATTCTTTCGTTTATCAAAACTAGAAAGGGGCTCTAAATGTAACAGTTTCGTTACTATCCATCATACGATAGGATATAATATTTTTTACGGACGGACATGGGGGGGGGGGGGACTTAAAAATGGACTTAATAACGATATTTATTTAATAATAATAATAACAAACTATAGCCACACGTGGCACAGAGTGGGACTTTACAAATGTAGCAATTTGCAAAAGACCCTGAAAAAAATCAACCTTCGACGATAATTAGGTCAAGTAAGTGCAAGAACAGTCTAAAATTGATAAATTTTTGTTAATATTCTAATACCGCAAATGTGTACCGGAAGAAGACGTCAGATTTCACAAACGAAAGCAGATAGCCAAGGTCTAAAAAGGGCAAGATCACGAGATATAAGTCATCAAATTTTCAAATTGCATACGGCAATAAAACCGGAAGTTGACATAGGACAGCAAATATAAAAGTATAAATAGATAGCCAATGTCAATGACGTTTGATCATACAAAAGTCAAGGTCACCAAAGGTCAAGGTCAAAAATTGAAAATTCCGAATTTCCAAAACCTGTTCCTTTTTTTGAACTATGAAGCTTAAACAACCGAACTTTTAAGAGAAAGTGGCTCAAGACATGAGGTAATTGTATGCAAAGTTCAATTTTGAACAAATGTATTAATTGCGAGTTATGGCCCTTGCCAAAAATGTCAATAATGAGTAATTTAACCCGGATGTGCCACGAACCCCTCAATCTTTTTTGCATAGGTTAATGGATATTCAACATGTTATGTTGTTTTCTAAATTTCAAGCTTCTACATCATACAGGTCAAAAGATATAGGTCAACAAAAGTCAACAAAGGTCAAAATCGAAAAATGAAAATATCCGAATGTTAAAACCCGTTCCTTTTTTAGAACTATAAAGCTGAAACAACTGAGCTGTTAACACAAACTGGCCAAAAGGATGAGGTAATTGTTTGCAAAGTCCCTTTTTGAACAAACACATCCGATGCGAGTTATGCCCTGGCCTCTAAATGTGAACAATTGGTAATTCAATCCGGATGTGCCACGCCCACTTATTTGGCATAGGTGAATTCAAATTTAAAGTGTCTAGTTGTATTCCAAATATCAAGGTTCTACATCAAATAGATCATAAGATATACATACACCAAGCTCAAAGAGACACAAATATTGTAAAAAAAAAAACTCAAATTGAAAAATCACGAATTTCAATTTTGATTTAAAAAACGATTGTTCTATATCTATGTAAAGTGCATGAGAAGCACATTAGGAAACCGAAAAAAAATAACCCTCTAGGTTAATTGGGCCACACGCTAGAGCAGTCCAAAGTTGCAAAAAATTTTTTTCACGGACAACTATAAAACCGGAAGTACATGTCGGAGGTCATGTGTCAAAGTATCAATTGATAGCCAATGTCAATGACCCTATAAAGGTCATCAAAGGTCAAGGTCACGTGGTGTGAGCGTTTCAAGTTTCAAAAAAATTCAATTCGGCTCCCAATATTTTTTGAGCGGAATACACACATATCAACATTTACCCTGAGGCCCCATTTTGAGTTTTACGAAAGTGTGTTTTTTCAAAATGGCGACCGAAGTATCACTTCCGGTCTGGATTTTATTTTAAAATCGGTCATAGATCAGCTAAATTTTGTTGACCTACATAAATTACATGGAAGTAGATTTGAAATTCAGTCGCTTTCCTGTTTAAAAGCGGAAATGACGTACAAAATTTGACTGTACCATATTATTAACATCAGTGAAGTCTCTTTGCATTTGAAATTTCAGATCAATCGATGCAAAAGCTAAAAAGTTGCAAAAAAATTGAAAAACTTGATCGAATAAAGTGAGCTACGAATTTTCGAATTTCGTAAAGTGCTATCAGGTCAGAAAATACAGGTAGATTGTAAAAAATTGAAAACCCAAAGAAAATCGATGCAAAAATGCGCCTTCTCGAGCTGATTTTCGACTAATTGCACATGTTGAAAAGTCACCCAACATGTGTCAATTTTACCCCAAAAGCTACACATGCCAAATTAATACAGTAAAAGAAACATATCATGAGAAGATAAAAAACACAAAAACTGACAAAATATATTGGTGGAAAAAGAGGGTCAGCTGACCCCCAAAATCGCTCCATTTTGTGACAAAGGGGTAAAATATTTTTACACTAAAAGCTACATATTTCAAATATCTGTGATATGAGGCTCAACCAACCTGAATCATAATGGGATAAAAACTGACAAAAAATTCTAGTGGAATGATGGGGTCAGTTGCGATTGCTTTTAGCCTAACCGGGCATAGACTTCACCTAGCATTTTGATTTGAGTCGAATCGTCTCAGCAAACACATTCGTGGCACATCTATCCGATATAAAAGGTGAATTATTTCTAACTTATATATTGTTAAAATATCTCAAAAAAATTTATGACAAATATACATAAGTATTCTTTCAATTTCGCAAACACCTGTGTGTCTATCTCTCTTAGTCTTTGTGCGGTGGTCCATTTAAGACATACTCTTATTTTATGGAAGCTGAAACTTACGAAAGTTAAACAGCAATTTAAAAGGCTTAGCCGTCATAGGAACTTTTTGAAATTCATACCATACTATCTCACACTAGTCTTCATTTGAAATATCAAACCACCAAGTTGCTGACTGCCTTACTTATTGTGCGAAGGCCCATTAAAGACATACACTAATCGACATATATATGACCTATATAAGAATATTACTCAGAGTTTACGGACAATTTGCGAGTCTTAGCCGTCATGGAAACCTTTAGAAATCCATGCCATACTATTTCACACTAGTCCTCACTTGAAATATCAAATAACCAAGTTGCTGTCTGCCTTACTTTTTGTAGGGAGGCCCATTAAAGATATACACCAATCGACATATATATGTCCTATATGAGCATATTACTCAGAGTTTACGGGAAATTTGCAAGGCTTAGCCGTAAGGAAACTTCTTGAAATTCATACCATACTATCTCACACTTGTCCTCATTCGAAATATCAAATCATCAAGTTGCTGTATCCCTTACTTACGGACGCCCATTAAAGACATATACTAATCAACATAATATAATATATGACCTATATCAGAATATTACTCAGAGTTTACGGACAATTTGCGAAACCTTATGAAATTTATACCATACTATCTCACTTGACATACATCTGGCAACTCTGTATTTATCGGATCTTCGCTAAGAGCTCTCCAGTTTAATAAAATACTTCACGGGATTCGTGATCCAGAAAAAAATTTAATAGTCATGATATCACAAATTAATATGTACTGAATGATTTTTAATTCATGACATGGATTTTTAAGGAAAAAGCTCCATTAAAAAGACGATCCAACATATGTTTTTCGTCTGCTTGGAATGACGATGACATGTATAAAGATGTAGTTATTGTTTCTTTTGAATAACATTTTTATTGTTAGTTAAAACTAAAATAAATCAGAGAATTCTACGGAAGAAAGGTCTTCACAAGGGACATTAAAATGTTCCATATTTTTTATTAACCTCACTGAATTGAGTTTATTCATACACAATTTTGACATAATTATTTGCTATTTCTAAATCTCATCTCACTACTTCGGTGGACGACAATGATTTAATAAATCCTTGTGTGCAAAATGGAGGATACTTTAACTAAAACATTTCCATTGTGGCCTGCCAATGCTGATAAAGAAAAGGGAAGACTTACGCTTTCTGGAGTCTATGAAAGGGGATCGAACAGCAACTTTTGGTCCATTTGACAAGGTTATAGCGGCAGTGAACCAACGCAAGCGTAAATGTGAACAGGCAGAGACAGACAGGAGAAAGAAAGTACTACAGAATACAATTATGATCTGTCAGTTCCAAGACTCTTAGCCACAGTATTAGTGAGAGTAGCTGCGATGAGACAGACAAAGACTGTCAAATAGATGTTACAACACCATCTAAATCAAAGGACAAATCATTATGGAATCTACCTAACTCCAAGATCCTCTTCACATGTATACCCATCTCAAATAAAATCTCGAAGAAAGCACAACAGAACCTCAGCCCAACATGAATATGGAGACCAGTATCAACAGCGCAACAATATTACCACCCTACGAAGACGAATTCGAACCAGTTGACAATCTTTATTGCAAACAAACATTATTTATTTGTTTTGGATACACCAGCTTCAAACATCGAGTAAGTTTTTAAACTAATTATTGGGGATAAAAATACTGAGAGGCCACCGCTAGGCCAAACTGTAGTTAACTTCAGTCGCAATATTCTCACATTCCTTCACCATTCAATCTTATCTCCGACCATCCATTGAACGATTTCAAAGAAATCTTAGCTGTACATATTTTTTTCGAACCCCCCCACGTGGTGCTAGAACAATGTTTATTCCTAAATCCACGTGGACACCCCCTCAGCCCTCCATCCATCCTGAAATATTGAAAGCATTTGCGAGTATAGCCAAACATCGAACCTTTCCATAACACACGAAAAGCCTAATCTGACACGAGTGCAACGTGAAGCGCTAAACTCACCTAAGAAAGACGATAGCATTGTTATTAAAAAGAGTGACAAAGGTTCATGTTGTGTCTGAACAGGGAGGATTGCGTTTCAGAAGCAGAGAATCACCTGAATAATCCTAAACATTTTGCCATTTTACCGAAACCAATTTTCAAAGAAACTGCTAACATGATTAATAATATTCTTGCCGATTTAGTCAAAACTAGTTATCTCAAACAGAAACAATATGACAATCTGCCAAACCTCATTGTCGCGAGAGACATTTGTACACTTTGCCTAAAATCCATAAGAATCCAACCAAGGAGTGGTTTATCTCCAATATAATCCCTAAAGGCCGCCCGATTATATCTGACTGTGGTAGTGAGTCATATGCAGTGTCAGAATACATTGATCATTTCTTACTACCTCTAGCATGCCAACATCGCGCCTACCTTAAAGACACAACCGATTTTGTCAATAAAATAAAAAATCTTCGAGTTCCTTCTAATGCTATTTTAATTTCTATCGACGTTTCTTCTATGTATACCAATATCGATAACACTACTTTAACGGCAGTTCGTAAAGCTTTTAATAGAAACCCAGATCCAAACAGACCCGACGATGCAATTCTACAGCTTTTAGAGATTTGTCTTAGTCGAAACGATTTCACATTTAATGGTAAAACATATTTACAAACTTCAGGGACAGCAATTTTTTACGGACGCTTTTTGGATGACATTTTTATGGTTTGGACTTATTCTATCGAACAGTTTTGGGAATTCTTTGAAATTCTCAACAACTACCATCCTTCTATCAAACTAACCGCAAACGTGAGTGACAAAAGCTTAGACTTTCTCGATACCACAGTCTTTAAGGGAGATTCCTTAGCAGAAACAAATAAACTGGATATTAAAGTGTATTTCAAAGAAACTGATACTCATCAACTCTTGCACAAGAGCTCCTTTCACCCAAAACATACCTTTTCTGATATAATTAAGTCACAAGTTTTACGATTTCATCGAATTTGTACAAGATCGTCTGATTTCAACCAAGCCTGTACGATTGTTTTCTCAAAACTGAAAGAGCGTGGGTACTCTAAACGATTTTTACGAAACATAAAAAATTCCACCTTAGCGCAGATAGCAGCTAAAAACAGACTTTATGCCGAAGTACCTCCAGGTTTAAGAAGTGCTCCATGTTTGTCCAGTAGATGCAAAACATGTCCCTTTATATCAGAAACTCATTATTTTGTAAGCAACTCTACGAATAAAAGGTACCCGATCCAGGAACATCTAACATGTGAACATTCGAATGTAATATATTTAATTTCATGCAAGAAATGCCCCAAACAATATGTAGGAGAAACTAAGAATAATTTACGAACTCGCTTTAATGCTCATAGGTCAGACATCAAATTAAAGAAAGACAAGCCTGTTTCTAATCATTTCAACCTCGACGACCATTCAATAGACGATCTCACCCTAATCCCAATTGAGCGTATAGAAATTGACTTGCCCGAAGATGAAACTACCAAATTCCGTCAATCTAGGGAGGCCCATTGGATTGAGACATTGAATACAGCAAGACCTATAGGACTAAATATTCATCATAATGTAGGCATAGCACCCTTTGTTGTCCCGTTTAATACAACCAGCAATCGAGCAAGCAAGATAATTTATGCCCACTATAAGAGCCCTCAAGAGAAATTCCCCCATGTCTATAAGCAGAAAATGATAGTTGCATATTCAAAAAATAAGAACTTAAATGATAATATTGTTCATAGTAAACTAAAAACAATCAGAACATAACAGATACCATAATTATTTTTTCTAATTTCAGATCAGAATAAGAACAGAAGAAAACCAAATATCAAGACCCTTAATCCTAATTTCTAAATAAAGTGTCTGCTCCACCCTAGGCCTGTACATTTCGGAGAATTAAACCCTCCCTTCCCCGAAAACCAAATGTAAACGAGGATAGATTGAAACGAAAACTAACCGTTTTGGAAAGAAAACTTGGCGAAAACAGCGGATTGCTAGCAGAACTAGACAAGATTGATTCCGTGGACAAAACTGAGTTACAAAATTCAATATCCAAATTGAACAAAAAGATTGCGAAGCAAAAATCAGATGTTCAAAATATAATTAACAATCTCACACCTTCCATTGAAAAAGATACGTTGAAACGACAATTGACTGCTTTGGATACTAAATCACGGACGAATTAGAAAAATAACTGGCTGTGATTAAAAACTTTCTTCAAAATAAATTTCAAGATGATATCAACAAATACATTAAAGAACATGTCAATATTTTGGTATCTAGAATTCATGATGATTTTTTGAGACAAGAGAGAAAGTTGACCAAATTAGAAGCTATTGTCACGGATAAGTCATATTTTTTCTATCTTCCATTCGAAAGTGACACTCCCTTCGATAGAAACGGTGGTGGTTATATTTGTAAAGCCAAGATAAACATCGAAAAAGAAAAAAGAAAATATTCCTATCATCTTTACTAGGACCATACGAAAAAAGAAATGTCGTTAGTACGAGTAAATGTTGTTACTTCTAATACCCACGAACATAATAATGATAGGAATGTTATAGGGTGTCTATATGATATTACGTGGTTCGCTTTATTGAAAATTCACTTAATTTAACTTAAAAAATTAACTTCAAAGTAGACAACAATACATGATAGACAAACAAGAAGAGTTGAAAATAAAGTTAAGACAGTACAATGCATGTAGGAAAACATGGAGTAGAATCGATTATCTTTTCAAAACAGCAAGCACAGTTCTAACGGTGGGGGTAACGGTGGCAAAGGCCGTGACTGGTGGATTAATGCTTCCGGTCATCGTCCCAACCTCTTGCGGCCTCATCACGTTAGGTTTCACAAGCAAAAAGAAAGCTCATTATAAAAAGAAAACGGATATTTTGAATATGTATCTTAATCAATTGTACATCTTTTTCGAAAGATCGAGAGAAGACAAGAACAAAACAGTTGATGAATTAGAAAAATTCAATGACATTTTGGATAAATTCAATACAGAAATATCAGCGGTTAAAATAAAAAAATAATATATACTTAAAAAAAATATGAATAAAATTGAACACGATGAAACATTGATAGAAAACGCCCTATTTTCCGTTATGTTATCAAGGCTGTTTCCAATAAATTTAAAACATTCAAAGGACAAATTTAAATAGATGGAGAGATACTCGAGGAGGGAAATCACAGACAATACATGTCACTCCTCGGTTTCAATGCCAAAACTTTTCACAATATTTTTTCAAATATGGATAAAAAATCTGATGCTGCCGATTGGTATTTTACAGGAAAAATAATTGTAATGAAAGACAATTTCCAAGAAATCAAAGGATCAAAAGTTGGTAGAGGTGGAACTGATCTACTTAAAAAGATTAATGAATACAAAAGAGAAAATTGTTACATACCTACAGATGGTCACTGTTTTATCAAATCGTGTTTTGAACAAATATTTAACGTGTAAATTTCAAGAATTCATCAACGGGTTTTCAAAAGCAAAACTTTTCACAATATTTTTTCAAATATGGATAAAAAATCTGATGCTGCCGATTGGTATTTTACAGGAAAAATAATTGTAATGAAAGACAATTTCCAAGAAATCAAAGGATCAAAAGTTGGTAGAGGTGGAACTGATCTACTTAAAAAGATTAATGAATACAAAAGAGAAAATTGTTACATACCTACAGATGGTCACTGTTTTATCAAATCGTGTTTTGAACAAATATTTAACGTGTAAATTTCAAGAATTCATCAACGGGTTTTCAAAAGCAAATAGAGTGATGACTTGTGCTAGAATCAACGAATTCAACAAGACATTTAACACTTCGTTTCAAATTTATAATCCCAAAAATAGACATTTACATCCCAGAGACGTACACGATGAATTAGATTGGGTTTTTTTTTACCTTCACAACTCGCATTTCTGTCTGATAAGAAGAAGCCAAAAAGTTTGGGAATTCAAGAAATAGAAGACAATTACAACAGGTGTGGAAAACGTGTAGAGACGATTACCTAACTCAAGAAGAAAACGAAGACTGTTTCAAATGAAGTTAAATGAAAATTTCTTCTTTGCCAAAGTCTATGAACCTGTTTTTACCGTCTTTGATTTCCAGATTTATATCTTTGATCATGAATGAGTTAAGTGGTAAATAGGTCGTTTCAAACGGTTTCTCTATAATTCTGTATCCGATCGGCACCGCAAAAGTCGTTATACTGTATATGATTTGGCGTTTGTGCTTGTTGAAAAATCCACCGTTGATCAAATTACAAGGAATGTTGATTTTTCAAATCATTGTTAGCGTTATTCATCACCTAAATATATATTTTTGCATTTTTCATCATAACTTTCATCTTACTTTATATATACCCAAACTCAGTGTGACTTATTTGCAAAATCTGATCCCCATATTTTCACGCTAGCATATACAGTTTCCTCCTGTTACATCCGCTGTACATTCCCTCTCTAACCTCAAGTTATTTTCATTATGCTCCCCAACTACAACAGCCACTAGGAAGAAGCCAGAAATAGAAACACTAATCGGCAACCAAACCAATATCACGTACCCTACAACGGCCCTGTCTTCCATCGACCTCTACCACCTACCAATCGCCGACCACCAACCAACCCATCCAGCTATATCCCACCCCATCGCCGACCTACCTACAACACAGCCTACCAATCAAGAGGTAACCATCGACCTGACCAACAACAGAAACGACTACCAGCCCACCGACGCCAACCAGTCCCCACTCATAAGGAGGGAAGAACCCTTTGTGAAGGTGTTCTTCCAAGTTTTGCAGTGCCTCCATCATTTGGCAATCCTTACCCTTCAACAGCAAGGCCAACCAGCGTTTACCTTCAAACGCAAAGTCTCTGAGTTGGATAATGTTATCCGTCCAGCAATGAAAACATCAGCTGTCGACGCGAATATTAGATCCCTCAATCGGACATGGCTCTGTAAGGTTACGCAGGTCCTGATCGACCATAACCAAACCACACTTCAAGAGAAGCTGACCACCATTCGTACCAAGTCTTTATCATCACCTGTCGTCGACCGCATCGTTTCTCATACCCTGTCCTGGGCCCGTCGCTCCTATGGGAAACGTCTCACTCAAGCTGTAATCTCCAAATTCTACAAAACAATCAACGAAACAAAAAACAGAGTAACCATATCTCTACCAACTGAAATGGACACTACACCTGCACCATCTAGAGCCACCACGCTGCCGAACCAAACCCCTAAACGAGCCCGAAGTTCACCTACTCCTAGTCCAGCAGACATAGGTAAACGCTCTCGTAGAGAGGGCACACCCCTTCTCTTTTCACTTTCAGACTCGTCTTCCCCTTCCACACCATCTGAATCTTCACCACGTGATCCAGGATCCGCCAACCTTTCTTCCTTCTGTGAGTTTTTGGACCAGCAAACCACCCCTCAGTCTCCATCTAAGTCGAGACGTGTATCCAGACCTTCCCCCCCTCGAACCAGATCCCAGTCCGTTCCCAATGCTACAATTCTAACAACTACCAAACCAGTACCAATCACACCGTCGACGACCATTATATCCACTACCAAACCGTATTATCACCAAACCAAGGACAAATCATTATGGAAACTACCTGCTCTAAAGAAATCTACCTTAATAATTGGATCATCTAACCTGAATCGAATTACCAAAACCAGTTCAGACACCGAAATCCATCACATACAGTCAATCCTGGAATCATACGACCATGATCCCAAACCTACTACCTTTATTCTTCATGTAGGCCTCAACAACCGTGATCAGATACCAAAGACCTCCTTTAACCAAGCCCAGAAATTAATCGCCACAGCCAACAAAACCTCCCCAAACTCCAAGATCCTCTTCACATGTATACCCATTTCAAATAAAATCTCGAAGAAAGCACAACAGAACCTCAGCACTCTCAACAACATGATGATGGAGTCCAGTATCAACAGCGCAACAATCTTACCACCCTACGAAGAAGAATTCGAAACAGTTGATAATCTTCATTGGTCTCCAGAAACAGCAAACAGCATTTATTTGTTTTGGATACACCAGCTTCAAGCATCGAGTAAGTCTTTAAACTAATTACTGGGGATAAAAATACTGAGAGGCCACCACTTAAATGTAGTTAACTTGAGCCGCAAAATTCTCACACCCCTTCAGCATTCAATCTTAGACCGTAGACTTAAATTTATTCCCACACCAAAGATAGCTAACTTGAATTATCTTCGACCATCCATTGAACGATTTCAACGAAATCTTAGCTGCACATATTTTTTTTCGAAACAATGTTTATTCCTAAATGCACGTGGACACCCCCTCAGGCCGCCATCCATCCTGAAATATTGAAAGCATTTGCGAGTATGAATAGCCAAACAGTGAACCTTTCCATAACACACGAAAAGCCTAATCTCACACGAGTAGAACGTGAAGCGTTAAACTTACTTAAGAAAGACGATAGCATTGTTATTAAAAAAGTGACAAAGGTTCATGTTGTGTCATTCTGAATAGGGAGGATTACGTATCAGAAGCAGAGAATCAACTGAATAATCCTAAACATTATGCCATTTTACCGAAACCAATTTTCAAAGAAACTGCTAACATGATTAACAATATTCTTGCCGATTTAGTCAAAACTAGTTATCTCAAACAGAAACAATATGACTATCTGTCTGCCAAACCTGATTGTCGCGAGAGACATTTGTACACTTTGCCTAAAATCCATAAGAATCCAACCAAGGAGTGGTTTAACTCTAATAAAATCCCTAAAGGTCGCCCGATTATATCTCCCTCTGTGGTAGTGAGTCATATGCAGTGTCAGAATACATTGATCATTTCTTACTACCTCTAGTATGTCAACATCGCGCCTACCTTAAAGACACAACCGATTTTGTCAATAAAATAAAAAATCTTCGAGTTCCCTCTAATCCCTCTATCGACGTTTCTTCTATGTATACCAATATCGATAACACTACTGGTTTAACGGCAGTTCGTAAAGCTTTTAATAGAAACCCAGATCCAAACAGACCCGACGATGCAATTCTACAGCTTTTAGAGATTTGTCTTAGTCGAAACGATTTCACATTTAATGGTAAAACATATTTACAAACTTCAGGGACAGCAATGTGCAAACGATTCCCCCCTTCGCACGCAAACCTTTTCATGGCAGAGTGGGAACGTGAGGTGTTGCCTCTCTGTCCATTTGACCCACTTTTTACGGACGCTTTTTGGATGACATTTTTATGGTTTGGACTTATTCTATCGAACAGTTTTGGGATTTCTTTGAAATTCTCAACAACCACCATCCTTCTATCAAACTAACCGCAAACGTGAGTGACAAAAGCATAGACTTTCTCGATACCACAGTCTTTAAGGGAGATTCCATAGCAGAAACAAATAAACTGGATATTAAAGTGTATTTCAAAGAAACTGATACTCACCAACTCCTGCACAAGAGCTCCTTTCACCCAAAACATACCTTTTCTGGTATAATAAAGTCACAAGTTTTACGATTTCATCGAATTTGTACAAGATCTTCTGATTTCAACCAAGCCTGTACGATTGTTTTCTCAAACTGAAAGAGCGTGGGTACTCTAAACGATTTTTACGAAACATAAAAAATTCCACATTGGCACAGATAGCAGCTAAAAACAGACTTTATGCCGAAGTACCTCCAGATTTAAGAAGTGCTCCATGTTTGTCCAGTAGATGCAAAACATGTCCCTTTATATCAGAAACTCATTATTTTGTAAGCAACTCTACGAATAAAAGGTACCCGAATGTAATATATTTAATTTTATGCAAGCAATGTCCCAAACAATATGTAGGAGAAACTAAGAATAATTTACGAACTCGCTTTAATGCTCAAAGGTCAGACATCAAATTAAAGAAAGACAAGCCTGTTTCTAATCATTTCAACCTCGACGACCATTCAATAGACGATCTCACCCTAATCCCAATTGACCGTATAGAAATTGACTTGCCCGAAGATGAAACTACCAAATTCCGTCAATCTAGGGAAGCCCATTGGATTGAGACATTGAATACAGCAAAACCTATAGGACTAAATATTCATCATAATGTAGGCATAGCACCCTTTGTTGTCCCGTTTAATACAACCAGCAATCGAGCAAGCAAGATAGTTCATGCCCACTATAAAAGCCTTATATATATTATTTCCAATAATCTAACGACTCCTTCTTTATCTTTAAAGGGTTGGTACTATTTATATCATTACAATAAATAAATGGTTTAAGAAAAATGGTATGAAAGTACTAGAATGGTTCCGAAACACACCGGCTTATAAAATCCATCTATTACGTGAATAAAATTATTCATTATTTTTTTACTGTGAGATAATACGAATGACCCCAAATGACTAGGTGTTAGTCGTGTAGATTTAGGAGGTGTACAGTCAAATTCTTTTTCTTCTTCATTTATCTCAACGATATATTGAGTCTCGTTTACTTTAGGAAAGCTTTTGACGTGTGAATCGAAGTTGGTTTTTAAAGTTGCTTCACTCCATAGATGTCTCGATGTAGTTATATCCTTCTGAATAGATTTACCATACATTGAATTACCTACTAATTTCATACAATTACTACCTACGATATTACCTTCTCGTTTATATTTATTTCTTAGATCTCTCAAAATTAAAATATAATCTCTAAATTTTCTTCGTATACTATACCATCTAATATTCTAATAATTCGTCCACCGGCTTTAACTATTTCTTGAATATCAACCGATGTTAAAACTTCTGAACAGAAACCATTTCTGAAGCTGATTTTAGTGAAAGTTTCCTTATTACCTTCTTTGTTCGTAAAAGTAATTTTATCTTTAGCCGGTATGGGTTGGAAGAACATGTTGGTAGGATATTTAAACCAGACTGTTAAAATAGCCGTTCTAGGTCTGAATTTCTGCTCATTAAAGAGCTCATCAAATTCTTTATTTTCTTCCGGTAGAAACGGTCTACCACTTTCCGCTTTAGGATATTCGCTGTCTAATTCCGACATGGCGGAAGCGTACAAACCGTTAGCATCAAAGGCCATTAGTTTAGTACATTTTATTTTTTTAAGTTTTGAATTAACTTCCGTTTTAACTTTTTAAATTTTACTATATTCTTTAAATAAATCAATTATATTATCACTTTCACTAAACCCCTTTAATACATTACAAATTTCATTCGTTTTATTCGTTTCAAATAATTTTCGATTTGCCGAAACTCTTCCTCCTTTAATGGATTGTCTGATAAAATATCTTATAAAAGGGCGTGAGTAAACTTTTTCTACGTTTTCTTTTTCGGTTTGTTTTGGAATCATTCTAGTAGTTGCATACCATTCTTCAACCATTTCTTTATGGTAATGATACAAATAATACCAACCCTTTAAAGATAAAGAAGGAAATACAACTTCATTCATTTCTTGTTATATTTTATCACAAGATATAACGTATCTCTTTTAGCGTAAGGTTCCCATTCGTGTCTAAAAGATTCCCAATTATCTTTGGTGTATTTTGCAATATTGATATCAGTGATTTTTCTCAAATTCATCGGTAGATTAGATGAATTTACCCATGCCGCCAAACTAGATTTTTCATGTTGATAGGAATGCCTCTAGCTGTTACTAATGGACATTGCGTTAGTTTTTTCGCATTTTTAAGCACGATCCAGTTATCCCGGCTACCGGTATGAGAAAATAATGTTAATCTTTTTTGATCTATTTTTCCTAAACGTTACAACATTTGATCGATGCAATCTTTACCCACAAATATTCCTACTATATTTCTTTTTCTGGTACACTATCAGTGGAATTTAAATTTGGAAAGTTATGTTTTATTCTGTCTAACATTTTTCTTAGTTTTTCTAAATTAATTAACGTGCAAGAATAAGGAATGGCTTTATTCGTTTCTTTTTCGCTATAGGTTTCGCAATCCCATGCGTATAAACAATCATCGTGAATTGTTGGAAAACATTTAGTTTTAGAGTTGAAACTTGTGTTACCGCATTATCATCTCTACAAGTTCTCCTTACGTTTTCATCGTAATTATCTTCTATTTCTTTATTGCCTAAGGTTTTGTTATTTCTTCTAATGAGACAGAAATGTGATTTATGTAAGTAAAATACCCATTCTTTCTTTGGTTGAAAGTGTCTATGTTTGGGCATATAAATTTGAAAATAAGTATTAAATTTCTTATTGAATTCACAGATTCTACATTCTTTTGTGTAGTCTTTGTTCAAAACACGATTTACGCACTTTACAAAGCAGTAACAATTTATACCAGCATATTCATTTATCTTTTTGAGTAGGGTGGTACCACTACCCTTTTTTGATCTTTTATTTCTTTGAAATTGTTTCTATGTAAAATGATTTTTCCTGAGAAATACCAATCAGAAGCATCCGATTTTACATCCATTGTTGCGAAGAAATTGTGAAAAGTTTTGGCATTAAAGCCTACAAATTGCATGTTTTGTTTGTGTCCTCCATCTTGAATTATCTCTCCATCTAATTCAATTTGCCCATTAAATGTTATAAATTTATCAGAGATAAGCTTAATAACACTGGAAAAAGCACATTTGATATGAATGTTTCATCGTCTAAAATTTCAATTTTATTCACATTTTTTACGTATCTATTTTTTAACTAGGAATTTTTCACTTTTATTGATGATATTTCTACATCAAATTTATAAAAAATTTCATTGAATTCTTCTAATTCTTCAATGCTTATGTTCTTATCTTCTCTCGATCTTTCGAAAAATATGAATAATTTATTAAGATATATATTTAAAATTTCTGTTTTCTTTTTGTAATGAGATTTCTGTTTTGATGTAAAACCTAAAATAATCAATCCACAAGATGAAGTTTGAACGGCAGTGAACGCGGCTAATACAGTTGGGACAATTATTGGAAGCATTAATCCACCGGTTACGGCTGTTGCCACCGTTATCCCTACGTTAGAACTGTGCTTAATGTTTTGAAAACAGAATCAATTCTACTCCATGGTTTTCTACATTTGTTAAAGTGTTTTAGTTTTTCTTTTAGTTCGTTTTGTTTGTCTATCATATATTGTTGTCTACTTTCGAGTTCCATTTTTAGGTAATTAAATTAAGTGAACTTCTGATAAAGCAAAAGATGGAAAGTGTTTAACATCTACAATAGGTTGCCCAGGAAGATGTCCAACAGGTAGTATTTTTTCATTATCTTATATTATTATCATTATCTTATATTTGTTCTTTCGAATCATTAATCTTATTTATATGAACTGAAAATTTTGGTTTTTCGATATAGATTCTTATCGCACATCTACAGGTATATATACCTCCAACTTCTAATCTACCATTACGTTCCATTATTGATGAAAATATTATAAATTCTTTATTTTGTTGACTTTTATGAATATCGATTGAGGTAAATAAATCAGTTGAAGAGGTATATTCGAATGAATAACTATTATTAACAAAATATAGTTTGACGTATTCAAAGTCTGTCGTTCGTAATAACTCATAACTCATATTTACTTCCTTTTGTGGTTCTGCATTTCTAATAATACTTGTAGATGGTGGACTTTCCGTTTCCAATATCATATTAAAACTACCCAATCTAAGATTATAATTTTTTTATCTGGTATGATTAACATTCTAAACCTATCTATATATTTTCCACTCGTTTTAATTTCATATAAGTGTTTATCCTTGCTGTTTTCGTCGTTAATTTCAAATTCTTTAGTTTCTACATTTTCTGTACCAATGATAAACTGAAGAACTTTACGAGCGTTAAATAATTGATTAATTAATGTTGCATCTTGTCTGAAGAATATTGATTCAACTTTTACCTGAAAAGGAAAAGTTATTTCAATTACAATTTTTCTTTTCCTCGGAAAGTAAAAGGTAATGGATGATTATCATAAAATATATTATGGCGAATAACAGTATTTGCTTCATATTCTCTAATATTTGCTTCATATTTTCTAATATTTGCTGTAAATCCATATTTTTTATATTCATACTCTCTTGATCTATCAATATTATCAGTAATAGAAGCATTTTTATTACTCAATCTTTCAAATGGAAGACTAAAATAATACGATTTATTTTCTTCCTTGAGATACTTTTTTTCTAATGCGACTATATTTTTGTCCTGTTTCAAAACTGGGTTATTAATAGTGGTTATCTGTTGTTGAATAACACTATCATCAATGTTTTGTATTTGTTGTTGAATATATGTTTTGATTTCGCTATCATCTATATTTTGTATTTGTTGTTGAATATAGGTTTTAATTCTGCTATCATATATGTTTTGTATTTGTTGTTTAATAGTTCTTTTTGTAATTCAGTGTTAAGTTTAGTTTCCAGAGCATTTAATTCCTGTTGAAACGTATCTTCATTTTCATCTGAAATGTTATCTATTAATTGTTCAATGTCTAATTTTTGTTTTGCAATCTTATCCTCTAATTTGGATATTAATAATTTTATATAATTTTGAATAAAACTTATTAAACCTTTTACCTCTTGTTGTAGTTTAGTATCATTAATAAAAAAATTATTATTTAGTTGACGTTTGAAATCTTTACACATTACTTATTTTATCTTCTAAATGGTTTTTATTTACTTCAATTGAATTTATTTGTTCCCGTAAATATTTCTTGTGAACAGCGTCATTATCGTTTTCCGGAGACTTTAAATTAGTTACTTTGAAATTGTTCATATCTAAATCACCTTGAAGAGTGTCTCCGATTTGATCCATTTCACTTTATTTATCCACGCCGTAGTGTTAGGTTTTTTAGTTTCTAAAGCTAAAGAACCCAAGCCAAACTTGTTCGCCATTTTTATTGAGTTAAATTTATTATGATTTCTTCGAATTGTTTTCCTAAACTCAACTGATATAAAACCCAAAGTAAAAGCTGTCCACAAACTTTTTGACCCGGTAATTGAATTTGAAATGTTGAACATTTGATTGGTTGATTAGTCAATTGCACTATCTCTTCAGTGGGTTCTAATCCATAAGAATCGAAGAAATAAAAGTCATTTGAAGAGTGTTTGTACAAAGAAGAATGATGAACTACTTTTTGATCGGAAGTATGTATATTTGTTATAGCGTAAAATTTACCTTTCTTATATTTCAGATCATTTATTTCATCTCTCATACAATAATAAAACGGTGATATATTTAACTCTTTCGCCCATCTCATAAGTTGAAAGTTTGTGGTTGTATCGGTTCCATATTTATCGAGAAAGATATTCATTTTTAAAAGTCGGTTTTTTGAAGTTCGTTTTGATAAAACCAACCTATAATTTGTTCTTTGTCTTGATCAATTAATTCATATGTCGGAGGTACTATGGTGTTTACTTTATCAAGGATGAATATTTCGTTTGTCCAGTATTCAACGTAGCCTTTTTCGAATTTGCTTTTATATTTGAAAATACGAACTCGATCTCCGACTTTAAATTTGGGTTTGATATTTAAATTCTTTATTTCATTTTCGTAGTTATGTTGTGCGTTAATCGACTTTATAATATTTGGATTACTCGAGATTCCGTGAACTTTTTGAATAATTTATTTTTTAGAGTTCTATTATATCTCTCAATAACTACAGCTTCGCCTTCATTATGCGTGCTGTAAATTTCAAATCCTAGAGATTTCATATTTTTGTTATAAAATTCACTTCCTTTATCTACCCACAGTTTTTCTGGATGTCGGTTAGATTGTTTCATAATCGTTTTAAATGCGTGTTTGACTGATAATTCCGTTTTGTTTTTCAAAGGAATAACCCAAGCATATATCGTATACAAATCTATCACTGTTAAGCAATATTTATATCCTCTTTCGACTGGCATATGAATTAAATCGGCTGACCATATTTCATCTTTTTCAAACACTTTAACTTTTAAAAAGTTTTTAGTTTTTCTAAATTCTTTGTGAATTTCATCCGCCAATCCCATGCCTAATTTCATCGTTGCTTTTAACAGTTTAATGATCAGAGCCCTTTGCATTCTGCCTTTGAAAGTTGGATTTGGAATATTTACAAGTTCGATTATCATTTGTCTGTCTGCTTCGTGTCTGAAGTTTATGTCTTTGTTTCTGTGTAGTATGTCGTGTTGAAGCGCAGCGGCGTCAACTCTATTGACTGGTTCTTCGCCGGGTTTGGGTTTATCGTTTTCGTCTAATCGCAGATCTAACCTGGTACCTGGACCGGTGTAATTATGACCGGGAAGATGTTTTTCTCCGGGATATTTCGCCCATGGAAATCCAGGAAGAGAACCCAGTGATTTTTGTATATCTGAACCGAAATAAATTTTTGGAGGGTGAGCGACAATCATTTTTATCCTATAACTTTAAAACCTTTTCCTTTCCTTTCTTCTAATCTCCTGTTACGCAGTTCTCTTATTAGTTGTAATTCGTTCAACTCGTCAGATTTTTTTACTGCGTCGCTTATACTCTTTCCCGCTTGCGCGATTGTGCCGACGGCTTTCGCTCCGGTTGAAATGAGTGATTTGTTGTTTAAAACAAAGCTAGCTACTTTTGGAATTATTGTTTTACCTAGAGAAATAATGAAGAAAAGATACCGTCGCCTGAATAACCTTCGAATCTGTGTTGTTCGTGTTTTAGAATTAAACTCATCCTATTTTTAAATGAGTTAATTTAACGAAAAAATTGTGTTTCCAAAAAAAGAGTCATCTCCCTTCTACTACAAATAACATTACTTAAAACGAGACTATTAAAAATGTTATGTTATTTTTATATAAGGGTATTTTTAATATGCTTTTTTTTTGATGGAATGTGGGAAATTGATAGAAGGTGTTTTTTTGGTGTAAGAAATGTAGGGAGTATAGGTGTAATAATTTATAGGGAGTTTAGGTCTTTTTTAGTGTAAGAATGTATGAAATGTAGGGTGTTTAGGTCTTTTTTGGGACGGAATTGATGGAATGTAGGGTGTTTAGGTCTTTTTTGGGAGCTTACAGATTGGTCCCATTTTCCCCATGAAATAAAATGGAATGGGGAATCCCCGTGCGACCAATCTGTAAGCTCTAGTACTACTAACAAAACGAACTAAAAGAAAAACTAAAACACTTCAACAAATGTAGAAAAACATGGAGTAGAATTGATTCTGTTTTCAAAACATTAAGCACAGTTCTAACAGTAGGGATAACGGTGGCAACAGCCGTAACCGGTGGATTAATGCTTCCAATAATTGTCCCAACTGTATAAGCCACGTTCACTGCCGTTCAAACTTCATCTTGTGGATTGATTATTTTAGGTTTTACATCAAAACAGAAATCTCATTATAAAAAAAACAGAAATTTTAAATACATATCTTGATAAATTGTTTATATTTTTCGAAGATCCAGAGAAGATGAAAACATTGAAGAATTAGAAAAATTCAATGAAATTTTAGATAAATTTGATGTAGAAATATCATCAATAAAAGTTAAAAATTCCTAGTTAAAAAATAGTTGCTTAAAAAATATGAATAAAATTAAAATTTTAGACGATGAAACATTCATATCAATATACTTTTTTCCAGTATTATTAACCTTGTCTCTGATAAATTTACAACATTTAAAGGGCAAATTGAATTAGATGGAGAGATAATTCAAGATGGAGGACACAAAAAAAATGGAATTTGTAGGCTTTAATGCCAAAACTTTCAATTTCTTCGCAACTGTGAATGTAGAATCGGATGCTTCTGATTGGTATTTCTCAGGAAAAATCATTTTACGTAGAAACAATTTCAAAGAAATAAAAAGATCAAAAAAGGGTAGTGGTGTTACCCTACTCAAACAGAATGTAGTGACGGTATAAATTGTTATATACCAAGCGATGGATACTGCTTTGTAAAGTGCGTAAATTATGTTTTGAACAAAGACTACACAAAAGAATTTCAAGATTTCATCAACACTTTTTTAATATCAAACAGAAAAGGAGTTATGACAACTGCTAGAATCTGTTAATTCACTAAGAAATTTAATACTTATTTTCAAATTTATATGCCCAAACATTTTCAACCAAAGAAAGTATCCGAGGAATTAGATTGGGTATTTTACTTACATAAATCACATTTCTGTCTCATTAGACGAAACAACAAAACCTTAGGCATTAAAGAAATAGAAGATAATTACGATGAAAACGTATGGAGAACTTGTAAAGATGATAATGCGGTAACACAAGTTTCACCTCTAAAACTAAACGTTTTTCCAACAATTCATGATGGTTGTTTATACGCATGGGATTGTGAAACCTATAGCGAAAACGAAACGAATAAAGCCATTCCTTATTCTTGCACGTTAATTAATTTAGAAAAACTAAGAAAAATGTTAGACAGAATAAAACATAACTTTCCACATTTAAATCCCACTGATAGTGTACCAGAAGAATTTTATAATAAATTAATGAATATAGTAGAAATATTTGTGGGTAAAGATTGCATCGATCAAATGTTGCAACGTTTAGGAAAAATAGATCAAAAAAGAATAACATTAATTTCTCATAACGGTAGCGGTTTTGATAACTGGATCGTGCTTAAAAATGCGAAAAAACTAACGCAGTTTAACTAATTCATGAATATTTACAGAAAAAATGAGAAAAGACAAAAACAAATAATGGGCAACTCTAATTATTTGCAAAATATTAATTTCATTATTATGTTCCTATTAACATGAAAAATCTAGTTTGGCGGCATGGGGAAATTCATCTAATCTACCGATGAATTTGAGAAAGATCACAGATATCAATATTGCAAAATACACCGAAGATAATTTGGAATCTTTAAGACACCAATGGGAATCTTACGCTAAAAGAGATACGTTATGTCTCGGAGCATGTTTGATAAAATATAACAAAGTTATGAAAGAAGTTATATTCCAGAATATTTTCAATAATCTAACGGCTCCTTTTTATCTTTAAAGGGGTGGTATTATTTATATCATTACAATAAAGAAATGGTAAAAGAAGAATGGTATGAAAGTACTAGAATGGTTCCGAAACACACCGAAAAAGAAAACGTAGAAAAAGTTTACTCACATACACACCCTTTTATAAGATATTTTATCAGACAATCCATTAAAGGAGGAAGAGTTTCGGCAAATCAAAAATCATTTTAAACGAATGAAATGGATGAAATTTGTAATGTATTAAAGGAGTTTAGTGAAACACCAAGTGATAATATAAATGATTTATTTAAAGAATATAGTAAAAGTAAAATGGATAAAACGGAAGTTAATTCAAAACTTAAAAAAATAAAATGTACTAAACTAATGGCCTTTGATGCTAACGGTTTATACGCTTCAGCAATGTCAGATTTAGACAGTGAATATCCTAAAGCGGAAAGTGCGAGAGCCTTTCAACCGAAAAAAGAAGAAGATGAATTTGTCAAGCTCTTTAATGAGCAGAAATTTAGACCTAGAACGGCTATTTTAAAAGTCAGGTTTGAATATCCTACTAACATGTTCTTCCAATCCATACAAGCTAAAGATAAAATTACTTATACGAACAAAGAAGGTAATAAGGAAACTTGCACTAAAATCAGGTTTAGAAATGGTTTCTGTTCAGACGTTTTAACATCGGTCGATATTCAAGAAATAGTTAAAGCCGGTGGACGAATTATTAGAATATTAGATGGTATAGTATACGAAGAAAATTTTAAAACTCCACCATATAGAGATTAAATCTTAATTTTGAGAGATCTAAGAAATAAATATAAACGAGAAGGTAATATCGTAGGTAGTAATTGTATGAAATTATTTAGCGCGAAAAGTTAAATATAATATCATTCTTACTTCCGACGGTATTCTAAAAGAATATTCAAGAAGAGAATGAAGAGTGTTAATTTTTTTGTTTTAAATGAAATTGAATAACAATTTCCTCGTTAACAAAATCTAGAAACCTATTTTTAAATATGTCGTTTGAAATAGTTTCTCTATAATTCTATATTCAATCGGTACAGTGAAAGTTGGAATACTGTAAATAATTTGACGTTTGTGTTTATTGAAAAATCCACCGTTTATCAAATTGCAATGTATATTTATCACATCGATATCATTCTCGATATTAGCTTTGTGTGGTGCTAATGTTGATTGTGTATATATTTGTTTATCAAAGCCCAGTAAAGTATTCAATGAATTTTCTACATTGAAATCAACTAGACTCTAATTCCTCAATATCAATTTTATTTTGTTCAGGTTCAAATTACCTAAATTCAATATTGTTTTTACCATATACACTTCCTCCATATTCAGATAGGTAATCGCTAATGGCTACGTATTCATAGCTTCCTGGTAGTAAACGTATGGTTTTGAATGTAACTCCATTATCAGCTGATATTTTTATTTGATTATTTTTTTCGTTGATATTTCTAATTGAATTGTAAACAGAGAACTACTTTAATCCCAATTCATATTCTTGTTTGCGATCGAGTTCGTACTCATAATCTAGAGACAATTTAATGTCTGACTTATTTGAGGTGATAACGAATAATTGTTCTTTTCAATCACGCTTTTATAATCTATAATACCTTTCTCTAGGAATCTTTTTAGTATACAATTTACTTAATTATATTGTATATGTGATCGATGTCCTTCCTTCATTGCCGCTAATATTACTCGTAATCTATTAAGTAGTTCCTCGTTGTTGTCGGATAAAAACGTTATACCTTGTCCAGATGCCACCATATCATCGAATTCGTCTATTTCTTGTATGATTGGATAATCTTCTGCATAATCATCTTCATATTCAAAATCTGCTTCATCAGGAATAAGTTTTTTATATATGTTTCAACTGCTTTCGATCTTCTTGATTCTGGTCCCGACTTTCTTATTGCTTGTAGAAATTTTGAGTATGCTTGTAAATCCTTGTAATCGGCAATGCCAATATACCCGCCATTCATTAAATCTATTAATCCTTTTGTTAATGTAAATATAAAGGCTTTTGTATCGATTTTGAATAAAGGGGAATTTGCCCTAAATTTTATTCTAAATCCATTAAACAATAACCCCTCATCATCAATGATTGGTGTAATACTCTTTGGTAAATCTGCTTTACGGTTTCAAAAAAAGACTATTAATATCATCTGATGTCCTAATTATAATACCACCATATTGATTTGGTTCCGGGTGATCTTTATGAAGTTCTATAGGAGGTCTATATTCTACAGCTAATTTCTTTTTTATATCCTCTTGAGATTTTAATATTGGTTGAAATAGAGTTTGTAGATTTTCTGTTAATCCAAGTTGTTCTAATTTGTTTTTTTTTTCAACTTTATTTTATTCTTAGCTTTGATATATTCTCTATTTCTTTTTAAAATATTATTCCAATCGCTACTCATTTTAAAAAAAATAAAATTAACATATGTCGATCATAACTCTTTCACCTGCAGGTTTTCTAGTATTAACAAATACATATCCATGATCATCTAAGTTTTTCCATTCAGCTTTACAAACCTTTTTAAATGCATCTCTGTCCATTCCGTGATTAATCGACTGACTGATTTGAGATAAATCTTTATCGTTTAATTCAATAATTTAATAATAAAAAACAAGTTGCATTTTTTTAATGAACATAGAATCCATCCCGTAAAAAGATTGGGATTGATATATGCAGTGACAGTTGTGATTCTTTCTTTCGTGAAGAATTCTTGTTGAACAGCTTGATTTCTTTGCGCTACACAGTCGTCAAACAATATTAAGTTCTTCCGATTGCTATCAATATTAGACAAGTCTAGATCATTAACATTTTTCGTAAGAAAAACTTTTATATCCGTTGGATTGAAAGATGGATTCTTTGATTTAATGAAGTTTTCTATGATATCTTTTATTTCCACATCTTCTTCGTTTTCTTCATAATACTGAAATATGTTTTGAACATCTTTCTTTGGTAAATATTCTAAAGCTTTGAGGAATTGATAATACGATTGCTCTGGTGTTGTTGTATAGATATACAGTGAATCGAAGTCTAAAAGGTTTGGTATTCTCAACATGTTAATAGTGAGATGAGTTTTCCCAGAACCGGGACTACTGCATATACACATGAGCATTGCGTTATTAGGAAATATTTCTGAATGTTTGAATTTCTTTCCCATTTTTTTTATTATTTTATTTTATTCCAAAAATCATTCCTTCTCCTTTATACTGTGAAAGAAATAATCCTCCTCCAGTGTGTATTTTTTTTAAAAATATTCCATTACCCTTATGTTTAACTTTGACTTCTCCTGTGTCAATACTATCTACTAATTTATTTAATCCTTGTTTAACAGTTTTCTTGGTTTCTTCCCCAAATCTTTTCCGAATTCTTTTATTGTACCTATCATATCTCCCACTCCTGAACCTCGTGCTTCCTTTTCCATAGCTAAATTTTGTCTGTTTTTCTTCAGTGGCTTTAGCATCAGCTGCTTTCTTTGCGTTGGCAGCTTTGACTGCGGCAGATATTCCACCAGTTGCTGCAACCGCCGCTGCAATACCACCAAATATTAAAGGTAGTAGGAAATTTTTTTTAAGTTTATATCGTCTATGACTTTACAATATTTGTATTTATCAATAAGTTTTTTAGTTATGCTGATTTTTTTACCATTGAAAGTTATTACAGTTGGGGAAGCTGTTGAAACGGCTTCTATTGTTTTCATAACTAAAATTTCTGGTTTCATTTTTAAAGGTGTATTTTTTACTCAACTCTTATCATTCTTCTATCTGCTATTTTAATTAAATGTTTTGTTTCTTAGAGTAGTAAACAATAACCGGTTACATCTCCTTCTGTTTTTTCAATATTAATATTTATGTTTAAATCAAAAATCGACCATATTGAAAGGCCTTATACTACTTACCATAAATTGACAAAGGATATTCTGTTTGGCAGCCTAAACTTTATTTGTATAAAACCCAGAGAGATAGCTGACCACAAAATTTATCTCCTGGGTTTTGAATTTGAAAAGTAGATCATTTTATTGGATAATAATTCAAACATATTTTTATAGTTTCTATACAATTCATTATAATCATTTGTGGTTGGATTAATTGTTAAAGGTTGGTTAGGATAATTATCGTTGTTTAATCTTACTTGATCTTTATGGATTAAAGGATCTTGAGTTTGGTTCATTGCTACTCTAAAGAAATTATTGTTATTCGTTTGAGAATCTGGTAAGTTCTTGAAACCAACCATTAAATATCTTGCTGGTTTAATAGTGTTAGTGATTGGCCATGTGGTGGATTCTCCAGTTAAAGTCATGCTACCTACCGTATTACGATGAAGAAAAGCTATTTCAATATCTTTAGTTAATGAGTTGAATATTCTCGTTTCTACTTCAATTGATGGTGTTATTACGGGTACGAAAAGTTGGAGATTCGTTATTTCTAATTTTGCATTTGAAGCATTCTCCCCAAAGAGTATCTTATCATCGTTGATTTCTCTTTGTAGATGAATTTTATATGGTAACCCTATGGAAACCTTTCGAACAGACCGAATAAAGTATATAATTTCCAATTTACGTAATTACCCCACCTATTATTCTCAACAACATTATTATACTGAATTACTCGTTTTTCGAATCCATGATTAGCTGTTCGTGCTACTCGTTCTATTGTGTTTCGAGCAACAACTCTCACTCTAGCTAAATCAGCATCATTTGCAAGATTTCTTACCGGTTCTTTTAAACACTTCTATCGCCAACATCGGGTATCCATCCTGAGACTGAATCGAAATCTTTAGGATATAAAACTGTTTTCAACATTGTGTCGAATTCCCCAGGGTGTTTAATTGTTTCTATCGGATTTGAACCAGCTTCCAAAACCATCTCGCTAAATAAAGATAGAAAGAAATTGTTTTGTATTTCATTGGGAGTCCCATCTTTTATTTTAAAATCGCATCTGAAATAAGTATCGGAAAAAAGCAACCAATTTGATATTGAATTTATTTCGAAGGTAATTCTACCACCATCATTCAATTGGGATTTAGAACCAACAGTCGGTGAGATGATAATATAATCCTCTTTTTTCTTGTTAAACGAATAACGAATCGGATCGTATAATCTAAAGATTGGATCTAGTATTTTATTTTCCATTTTTAAGGTTTAAAATTTGAGTAGAAAATTGTGGTCTGGTTTTTTTTCAAAAATATAGGGTGAATAGGTTTTTTTGGGTGGGGGTTGATGGAATGTAGGGTGTTTAGGTGTAAGAATTTATGAAATGTAGGGTGTATAGGTGTAAGAATTTATGTAATGTAGGGTATTTAGGGTTTTTTTGGGGCTTTTCAATATGGTCGCACTTTCCCCCATGGAATGAAATGGAATTGGGGAAAGTGCGACCATATTGAAAGGCCTTATACTACTTACCATAAATTGACAAAGGATATTCTGTTTGGCAGCCTAAACCTTATTTGTATAAAACCCAGGGAGATAGCTGACCACAAAATTTATCTCCTGGGTTTTGAATTCAAAACAATTATTTTTTTAGTTGGATCTGATCCATATGTATCAAAAAATACATTGACTCCCCATCGCCTTTGAACAAAGCAGAATGATGAACACCTTTTTGATCTGAAGCATGGATATTAGTTATATCGTAGAACTTTTTGTGATTTTTTAATGATGATATTTCATCGCGCATACAATAGAAAAAAGAGAGGGCTTATATAGGCATAAGCCTGTTCCCCAATCCATTTAATGTATTAATAAAATATTGTCTAAAAAAAAATAGAAAAAAGCCTTCACACCCAGATCTTCTGCCCATCGTATTAATTGCAAGTTCTTCACCGTGCAGATCTACTATCATATAGGATTTAAAAGCTTGTTGCATGAGAATAATTGCCGCGGAATCGAAAACTTCAAAGAATTATAATCCGTGCGAGAGTTGTATTAGTGTATTATAGACAGAGGATATTCTGTTTGTCAGTAATTAATCTTGATTTTAATTTAAGGGATTAACAAGGATTATCGACAAATGACCGGTGATTGCAGGGTGACGTGTGTAGTGTTAAGAAAATAGTGACCGCTGGCCGCGTCAAAAGGGTGTTGTTGAATAGAGGTAAATTTGGTTGAAAACTGCACGGGATGTATTTTTGGTGGCCGTTCATTAAAAGGTGGTGCTGAATACATGTGACCGTTAGACCAAGTTAGACTGTACATTGTAAGTTGGTGGTGAAGTATTATTAACTTTATCAATAATAAAAATATCATTCGTCCAATATCCATCGTAACCTTTTTCGAATTTACTTTTATATTTATAGATACGAACTCGATTTCCAACTTTAAATTTGGGTTTGATATTTAAATTCTCATTTCCAAAGTTCTTTTGTGTGTTAATTTACAATATGATATTGGGATTCTTTGAGGCTTGTGTAGTAGCCACACAGATAGATGAATGTATTTTGTTAATATATTCATCGACAACAATTGGTAATATCTTAAGCCTTTTTGGGAATTCAATTCTATGAACTTTTTGAATAATTTGTTTTTCAGAGTTTGACTGACACTCCTGATATGTTCTTTAACCATTCCTCGACACTTGAAAAAGGATAATATTTCGAAAACCGGTTCGTGTCAACGGCCCTGTCTTCCATCGACCTCTACCACCTACCAATCGCCGACCAGCTATATCTCACCCCATCGCCGACCTACCTACAACACCTACCAATCAAGAGGTAATCATCGACCTGACCAACAACAGAAACGACTACCAGCCCACCGACGCCTACCAGTCCCCACTCATAAGGAGGAAGAACCCTTTGTGAAGGTGTTCTTCCAAGTTTTGCAGTGCCTCCATCATTTGGCAATCCTTACCCTTCAACAGCAAGGCCAACCAGCGTTTACCTTCAAACGCAAAGTCTCTGAGTTGGATAGTTTTATCCGTCCAGCAATGAAAACATCAGCTGTTGACGCGAATATTAGATTCCTCAATCGGACATGGCTCTATAAGGTTACGCAGGTCCTGATGGACCATTACCAAACCACACTTCAAGAGAAGCTGACCACCATTCGTACAAAGTCTTTATCATCAGCTGCCGTCGACCGCATCGTTTCCCATGCCCTGTCCAGGGCCCGCCGCTCCTATGGGAAACGTCTCACTCAAGCTGTAATCACCAAGTTCTACCAAACAATCAACAAAACAAAAACCAGAGTAACCATATCTCTACCAACTGAAATGGACACTACACCTGCACCATCTAGAGCCACCACGCTGCCGAACCAAACCCCTAAACGAGCCCGAAGTTCACCTACTCCGAGTCCAGCAGACATAACGCTCTCGTAGAGAGGGCACTCCCCTTCTCTTTTCACTTTCAGACTCGTCTTCTCCTTCCACACCATCTGAATCTTCACCACGTGATCCAGGATCCGCCAACCTTTCTTCCTTCTGTGCGTTTTTGGACCAGCAAACCACCCCTCAGTCTCCATCCAAGTCGAGACGTATTTCCAGACCTCCCTCCCCCCCCCCCCTCGAACCAGATCTGAGTCCGTTCCCAATGCTACAATTCTAACAACTACCAAACCAGTACCAATCACACCGTCGACGACCATTATATCCGCTACCAAACCGTATTATCACCAAACCAAGGACAAATCATTATGGAAGCTACCCGCTCTAAAGAAATCTACCTTAATTATTACCAAAACACCAAAACCAGTTCAGACACTGAAATACATTCTTACCCCGGTGCCCAAATCCATCACATACAGTCAATCCTGGAATCATACGACCATGATCCCAAACCTACTACCATTATTCTTCATGTAGGCCTCAACAACCGTGATCTGCTACCAAAGACCTCCTTTAACCAAGCCCAGAAATTAATCGCCACAGCCAACAAAACCTTCCCAAACTCCAAGATCCTCTTCACATGTATACCCATTTCAAATAAAATCTCGAAGAAAGCACAACAGAACCTCAGCACTCTCAACAACATGATGATGGAGTCCAGTATCAACAGCGCAACAATCTTACCACCCTACGAAGAAGAATTCGAACCAGTTGATAATCTTCATTGGTCTCCAGAAACAGCAAACAGCATTCATTTGTTTTGGATACACCAGCCTCAAGCATCGAGTAAGTCTTTAAACTAATTACTGGGGATAAAAATACTGAGAGGCCACCGCTAGGCCAAACTGTAGTTAACTTGAGCCGCAAAATTCTCACACCCCTTCAGCATTCAATCTTAGACCGTGGACTTAAATTTATTCCCACACCAAAGACAGCTAACTTGAATTATCTCCGACCATCCATTGAACGATTTCAACGAAATCTTAGCTGCACATATTTTTTTCGAAACCACCCCCCACGTGGTGCTAGAACAATGTTTATTGCTAAATCCACGTGGACACCCCCTCAGGCCGCCATCCATCCTGAAATATTGAAATCATTTGCGAGTATGAATAGCCAAACAGTGAACCTTTCCATAACACACGAAAAGCCTAATCTCACACGAGTGGAACGTGAAGCGTTAAACGTACTTAAGAAAGACGATAGCATTGTTATTAAAAAGAGTGACAAAGGTTCATGTTGTGTCATTCTGAAAAGGGAGGATTACGTTACAGAAGCAGAGAATCAACTGAATAATCCTAAACATTATGCCATTTTACCGAAACCGATTTTCAAAGAAACTGCTTACATGATTAATAATATTCTTGCCGATTTAGTCAAAACTAGTTATCTCAAACAGAAACAATATGACTATCTGTCTGCCAAACCTGATTGTCGCGAGAGACATTTGTACACTTTGCCTAAAATCCATAAGAATCCAACCAAGAAGTGGTTTACCTCGAATAAAATCCCTAAAGGCCGCCCGATTATATCTGACTGTGGAAGTGAGTCATATGCAGTGTCAGAATACATTGATCATTTCTTACTACCTCTAGCATGCCAACATCGCGCCTACCTTAAAGACACAACCGATTTTGTCAATAAAATAAAAAATCTTCGAGTTCCCTCTAATGCTATTTTAATTTCTATCGATGTTTCTTCTATGTATACCAATATCGATAACACTACTGGTTTAACGGCAGTTCGTAAAGCTTTTAATAGAAACCCAGATCCAAACAGACCCGACGATGCAATTCTACAGCTTTTAGAGATTTGTCTTAGTCGAAACGATTTCACATTTAATGGTAAAACATATTTACAAACTTCAGGGACAGCAATGGGCAAACGATTCGCCCCTTCGTACGCAAACCTTTTCATGGCAGAGTGGGAACGTGAGGTGTTGCCCCTCTGTCCATTTGACCCACTTTTTTACGGACGCTTTTTGTATGACATTTTCATGGTTTGGACTTATTCTACCGAACAGTTTTGGGAATTCTTTGAAATTCTCAACAACCACCATCCTTCTATCAAACTAACCGCAAACGTGAGTGACAAAAGCATAGACTTTCTCGATACCACAGTCTTTAAGGGAGAGTCCATAGCAGAAACAAATAAACTGGATATTAAAGTGTATTTCAAAGAAACTGATACTCATCAACTCTTGCACAAGAGCTCCTTTCACCCAAAACATACCTTTTCTGGTATAATTAAGTCACAAGTTTTACGATTTCATCGAATTTGTACAAGATCTTCTGATTTCAACCAAGCTTGTACGATTGTTTTCTCAAAACTGAAAGAGCGTGGGTACTCTAAACGATTTTTACGAAACATAAAAAATTCCACCTTAGCACAGATAGCAGCTAAAAACAGACTTAATGCCGAAGTACCTCCAGGTTTAAGAAATGCTCCATGTTTGTCCAGTAGATGCAAAACATGTCCCTTTATATCAGAAACTCATTATTTTGTAAGCAACTCTACGAATAAAAGGTACCCGATCCAGGAACATCTAACATGTGAACATTCGAATGTAATATATCTAATTTCATGCAAGAAATGCCCCAAACAATATGTAGGAGAAACTAAGAATAATTTACGAACTCGCTTTAATGCTCATAGGTCAGACATCAAATTAAAGAAAGAAAAGCCTGTTTCTAATCATTTCAACCTCGACGACCATTCAATAGACGATCTCGCCCTAATCCCAATTGAGCGTATAGAAATTGACTTGCCCGAAGATGAAACTACCAAATTCCGTCAATTTAGGGAAGCCCATTGGATTGAGACATTGAATACATCAAGACCTATAGGACTAAATATCCATCATAATGTAGGCATAGCACCCTTTGTTGTCCCGTTTAATACAACCAGCAATCGAGCAAGCAAGATAGTTCATGCCCACTATAAGAGCCTTCAAGAGAAATTCCCCATGTCTATAAGCATAAAATGATAGTTGCATATTCAAAAAATAAGAACTTAAATGATAATATTGTTCATAGCAAACTAAAAACAATCAGTACATAACAGATACTATACTTCTCGCCCATCGGGCGAGTTATTTTTTCTAATTTCAGATCAGAATAAGAACAGAAGAAAACCCAATATCAAGACCCTTAATCCTAATTTCTAAATAAAGTGTCTGCTCCACCCTAGGCCTGTACATTTGGGAGAATCAAACCCTCCCTTCCCCGAAATCTAATCATTTCAACCTCGACGACCATTCAATAGACGATCTCGCCCTAATCCCAATTGAGCGTATAGAAATTGACTTGCCCGAAGATGAAACTACCAAATTCCGTCAATTTAGGGAAGCCCATTGGATTGAGACATTGAATACATCAAGACCTATAGGACTAAATATCCATCATAATGTAGGCATAGCACCCTTTGTTGTCCCGTTTAATACAACCAGCGATCGAGCAAGCAAGATTGTTCATGCCCACTATAAGAGCCTTCAAGAGAAATTCCCCCATGTCTATAAGCAGAAAATGATAGTTGCATATTCAAAAAATAAGAACTTAAATGATAATAATCTTCATAGTAAACTAAAAACAATCAGCACATAACAGATACTATACTTCTGGGCGAATTATTTTTTCTAATTCCAGATCAGAATAAGAACAGAAGAAAACCCAATATCAAGACCCTTAATCCTAATTTCCACCCTAGGCCTGTACATTTGGGAGAATCAATCCCTCCCTTCCCCGAAACCAAACATATCTTGTATATAAATATATTACTGCTAAACAATATTTATATCCTCTATCAACTGGTATATTAATTAAATCAGCTGACCATATATCATCTTTGGTGTAAACTTCAACTTTTAAACAGTTTTTAGTTTTTCTAAATTCTTTTTATGAATTTCATTTGCTATTCCCATGCCTAATTTCATTTATGATTTTAAAAGTCTTTTGACTAGAGCTCTTTTTAGCTCTAAAAGTACAATTTGGAATAGATTCTAATACGTGAATCACTTGTTGATCCGCTTTATGTCTAGATTCTATGTCTGTATGATCTCTGTATAGAATATCGTGTTTTAGCGCTGCTCGGTCTATTATGTTAATAGGTTTTTCTCCTGAAGCGAAAATGGGTAGGGTGTTCACAGATTTTATCAGACGATCTTATCCTAACCCCTATTTAGCGCAAAGGAGTATACCTGCCTGAAAATTAAACTACGAAATTCCGTTAAGCTGGGGAAGTCCATTGCATTGAGACGATTCATGCATCAAGACCCATAGGATTTAATATTCATCATAATGCAGGCCTTGCACCCTTTGTTGTTTTGTTCAATAACACCAGCAATCGAGCAAATTTCAGATCAGAACAGAGGAAAAATAGCCATCAGTTCCAGACCGTTTATACCATTTTCTTCATGAAGTCTTCGTTCCAATTAAACCCTGTACAATTGGGATAATCAACCGTTAGACAGCTACGGCGGTCATAGATATAGAATTTGCCTTGGAAATATAAAATTGAAAAGGTGTTCGGAGTAAATATGTGTAGTATCTATTAATGAGATATGAGTTTAATAAGCATTCATGATCATGATAAACCTGAAACCCCGTCTACACGATCATACATTTATTCACAACATCGTCATGATCGTGTCCAAGCATGTTTTGGATTTCTGTCTACATTGTCCAACACCATCAAACATATTCCAACATTTGCATGATGATGTTTGATAGTGTTTGGTGAGAAAATACTGTTATTGGAGGGGAAATATTTGAACATCGATGTTCTAACCAGTCTATTATACTATTAATTTTACAATATTTCGTCGACCAAGGTGAAAGAAGAGATCGAAAAAGGTTCACCAAGGGGTCAGTAACTGGATCCAAAGAAGAGGTTGGCAAGGTTTTATTTAGTGTGCTTCAGCTGACAGACCAGACTAGCCTCAGAATTTCTTTACGTATGGATGTATCTTCCTTCACGGATTATTAGAAAATGTGGTCAGGGGCGCCTTTTTTCCATGAGTCAAATATGCTGCTGTTGTATGACATTAAGAGGCTTTTGGTAGACTTCAAACGGTAACCATCTTTAACGTCAAATAAGCGATGTATTTAGCAGAATTTTTAATACAAATTTTTGGGTTTCGTCAATTTCGGCATGATGCATTGATCTAATTTGCCTTGATGAAGAATTTGCGACCCTGTTGGTTCTATTAATTGTAAAGAAACAGTCATAATATGTATCTTATTCACTGTTCACACATGATACGTGACCGTCTCAACGTTGTTGGGGAATTTGTCCACGAACATGGTTATACAAATGTATGATGATATTTTGAACATATGTTTGATCGTGTAGTTGAGGCTATATGTATATTAATCTGATTAGGATGAGTTCAAATTGTTTTACTATATAAAAGTTAAATGTATTAATAGACTAGAACCACTCGTGGTACCGAGTGGGACTTTGCTCATGTGCCAATTTGCTAGAGAATCTGAAAAAATCAACGTTCTTAGGTCACATGCTAAAGCAGTCAAAATGTTTGAAATTTTCTCTTTTTTGGAAGGTTGTGAAAGCGGAAGTAGAAGTCAGACATAAAATATGAAAGAATGATTAGATTTCCAAGGTCAATGACCTTTGACCAAGTTAGGGGAAGGTCATTTAAGGTCAAGGTCACTAGATATGAGTCATTTTGTGTGGCACGTGTGTGACGTTAAGGCACGCAGTAGAGGGACATAACTCTAGCAAGTTATAACCAATTTTATTTATATGAAAGAATCAACTGATAGCCAAGGTCAATGACTTTGTCACAAAATGTCAATAATGAGTAATTTAACCCGGATGTGCCATGCCCATCTCATTGATTTGACACAAGTAAATTGCTATTCAAAATGTTATGTTGTGTTCAAAATTTCAAGCTTCTGCATCATGCAGGTCAAAAGATACAGGTCAACAAGTCAACAAAGGTCAAAGTCGAAAATTGAAAATATGGAAATTTTAAAACCCGTTCCTTTTTCGGAACTCTAAAGCTGAAACAACTGAGCTGTTAACAAAAAAACAAAAGGATGAGGTCATTGTGTGCAAAGTCCCCTTTTGAACAAATGTATCCTATGCGAGATATGCCCCTGCCCCTAAATGTAAACAATTAGTAATTCAACCCGGATGTGCCACGCCTACCTCTACTTTGTCATTCATATCGAATTCATATTCAACTTGTCTAGTTGTGTTCCAAGTTTCAAGGTTCTACATCAAATAGGTCATAAGATATACATACACCAAGCTCAAAGAGACATAAATATGGTAAAAAAATACACTCAAATTTGAAAAAAATCACGAATTTTAATTTTGCTTTAAAAATACGATTGTTATATATCACTTGAAAGAGCATGAGAAGCACATTAAGAATCCGAAAAATTAACCCTTTAGGTTAATTAGGTCACGTGCTAAAGCAGTCCAAAGTTGCGAATTTGGCTGTATTCGGTCAGTCATACAACCGGAAGTAAATGTCGGAAGTCAAATATGAAAGTATCAACTGATGGCCAAGGTGAATGACCTTTGACCCATTGAAGGTCAAGGTCATCAAAGGTCAAGGTCTTCAAACTTCGAAAAAAATTCAACCGCAAATTGCAAAATAGCAAAAGGGAAAATCTAAATCGGATAAGCCATTATCTCTGAATAGATTTTGACGCATTTCAGGAAAATCAAAATGGCGGCCTAAATATTACTTCCGGTCCGGATTTTTTTCTTTGTTTCTCTTTGTCATAACTCTGTCTACCGATCAGCATAAATTTGGTTGACCTACCATTTTGTATACTTTAGTATTCTATCTTTGCACAAAAAAAATTCAGATCAATTGGACAAAAATTGCAAAATTAAACCTAAAAAAGTGTGCCACAAATTATCGATTTTTGAATTTTATAAACTGCTATCATATCAGATATTACATATAGATTCTGAAAATGAAATTCCTAAGAAAATCGATCCAAAAATGCGACCTCTAGAGCCGATTTCCTATTTTTATGGCTATGCAAATATGTTCCAATTTATATTCATTAACAACGTTGCTATAACAGAAGGTCTACACATGTAGAACTGTAGCAGTGCGCATCCAACCTGATACACGGGTGAAACGTTGCATTTTAAAGTCACAATGGGGTTTCTTAACGAAAAGAAAAGCATGTAAACATTCAATATTAAAAATATCGTTTAAACCGTTTAACGTTCGCTAGTGAAGAGACGCACGAATTTGATACCATTCGGTACTAAACTGTGTTAACATTCGGTAGTAGAAAGTCGAATTTTCAAATAGCTGTAAAATTTAAAAGTACAAATCCCACAACAAAAATGAAAATATTTTTGGAAAGGTCTCATCAAGCACAATAACTTTACGGTCAAGGTAAAAGCGGACGTATACGTTGAACATCAAACATCAAAGTATGAATGGACATCCTAGATCAATAACCATTATGTCATCAATAAAAATTTTGTTCAATGTCGTATTTAGCATTTATCTAGTTTGAAACCCTAGAACTATTGTGAAAGATTCCCTTCTCTCAGATGTACGACAATGAAATTAAATTAGAAGTTATTCGGACAGAATAGGATTAAATTGTATTTGGTGCCACTGTTATGTTTAAATGGTTATGCTGTTTGGAACGGTTAAAGCAGTCATGAAATATTCTACTTTGTGGTCTCAATCATTCGTATCATATCATTGGATGAAAAACATTTCCATGGTAGCTCTGAATCAATTTGACCTCCAAAGTATACTTTACACCAATGTCCAATAAGATAAACTTACCTATGTGCAGAGCGATCCAGGGGTCTGGAGAGCTATGGCTGACACTTATCTGTGCTCTCCCATCATCACCAACAAGAACAGTTTTACCAGTGCATTTCCCGTTACTTAAATCACCCGTGACAATGTCACAATATATACCACCAGCTAAACCAGTATTCAAATAAGTATTCAAATCATAACCTTCCAAATTAAATGCTATAAAGGCTTTATTCCCACGAGAAAAAGCTATTTGATAATCAGCACCTGACCACCAATTGGCCAGTCCAGTAAAACCAGCACTGTTACGGAAAGCAACCATGTTATAAATTTGTCTCCACCGATGTTCACATGACCAACCATTTCCACAAGTTCCATCACTCGTAATAGACACATCTTTAATAGACATATCGCTGTTGTGTGGTGGCCCAGCAGAATTATCAGCTCTGTTATATTCAAAACTACTCATAACTCTTGGAAATCCATATGGATGTGCTAACATAAATGCAGTAGCCATCTTATAAGGTCTCGCTTCCCAATGAGTTAAAACAGATCCACCACCGCCATGACCTCTTTGATTATCATGGTTATCGATAAAATTAAGAACATCTCCACCATTCATCATACCCCACCCTTCCCCAAAATTTCTTAAATACTTCATTGGATTTTTTTTCCGGAATACTTCACCAAGCTTGATACCATATACGAAATTTGTCACTCGACCACTTCGTACATATTCTGAACCTTTGATGGCTTCTCCACCCATATCAATTACCTCTTGGTAGACAAATAGTCTTTTACCACCTCCAAATATATCTGATCTCAATAGTTTAGTTTTAGATAAGACAGCAGCTATGTCCCCTGGCCACATGTGCTTAGCTGCATCAATTCTAATACCAGCAACTCCAAGATCGATCAAATGATTCAAATAGTCGGCAATTTTGCCTCTTACATAATCTGACGATAATCGTAAATCGGATAAGCCGACCAGTCTACAATTTCTCACTTCCTCGGCGTTATTATAATTATGAATACTGAGATCGCCAGTATGACAGTTATCATGTCCATTAAAATCATTTCCACCATAAGGAACAGCAGGGAACTTGAGAGAGTTTGCATCATATGGTGATCCTCCTGTTCCATGTCCAGTACCACCAGTGCCTGTCATGTGGTTTATAACAGTATCCACATAGATCCTGAAATGACAAATCCGTATAGTTAATGATGTTCTGTGACTTCAAATTAGCCTAACGATTCCGAAATGTGTTATTCCATATTTTCAAAGTTAAAAGTACAAATCGCACAACAAAAATAAAAATATTTTATGAAAGGTTTCGTCAAGCACAATAACTTTTGTTACGGTCAAGAGGTCAACAAAGGTCAAATAAAAGAGATACAAGCCTTAAAGTGTTGAGAAATGCTGTTTTAGGACGTCTATAATAGCAGAAATATATGTCGGACATCAAAGATCAAAGTATGAATATGCACCATACCTTTGACATTGCAAAGATCGAGGTCACGCATGTCAATGGTCAAAATATCGAAATTTTATAAATTGTAAAACCTATTCCCTTTTTTAAAGTAAAAGGCCTAAACAAATGCAAGTTTATGATTGATTCTCATAAGTAGTGGTTTATTTTTATGCAAAATGACGATGTTGACAGATGCAAACTTTGCGAGTTTCAAATTCCAAATTTGAAATATTTAAGTTAAAGGTAAAAGTAACCGGATGTGCCACGCCCACTTCAAAAAATTTGTTTTGTCTCTAATAATATGTAGTGTTGAATAATGTTCAAAATTGCAAGTGTTTACAATCATTAGATCATGAGATATTCGTAATAAAAAGTGTTTTTAGGCAACGGTGACTGTCGGTGTATTAATGACACCGTGAATTTACGCACAGTTACTATAGAAATCAGTACAAAATTTTCGATTTTAAAAAAAACCCATTTTGATTAAAATATCAAGTGTGATATATCACAAGATATCAGAGCTCATGCACATTAAGAATATATAAGAATTTTGTCGTGTGTTAATTAGGTCGCATGACAGAGTTTTTCAAACTTAAATATCGTGATTTTCAAATGGTTGTAAAACAAAAATGTAATTAACAATGGATGTACTACTAAGTCCTTTAAGGTCAATAGAGGAGTTCGCCAAGGTAACCCTATGTTATCTAATTTGTTTAGTTGTCATTGAACTTTTATTAGATGCAATTAGAAATAATGATTGTATTAAAGGCATCAATTTTGAAAAAAAAGCAATTAAATTAATAGCCTTCTGCTGACGACATAACTGCCTTCCTCAAAGACTATGAATCTGCAAGACATCTTTTTGAAGTTCTAAAACTTTTCAGCCTTGTATCAGGACTAACAATAAATGTACGTAAAACAGAACCTTTGAATCTTAATATCCCTAAAAATGAATTTGCAAAAATATCAAACTTTGGAGTTAACAAATGTGAAATTTTCACTAAAATTCTTGGTATATTTTTTTCATTAAGCTATACCACAAGCTTATAATTAAATTTTATTGATCTGATCCCTAAAATTGAAAACATATTAAAATCGAGGATGAGGCATAATCTGAGTTTAATAGGAAAAATACAGGTTATTAAAACCTTCATTATACAGAAAATCCTTTACCCCGCGTCTGTTATAGTGTATTCTAACAAATTTGTTGACCAGATTGTTTCACTATTGTATAAATATGTCTGGAATGGAGTAGATAAGTTGAAGAGGTGTTTATTGACTCAAAATTATAAAAACGGTGGCTTAAAAATGGTTAACTTGAAACTATTATTCAATTTTTTTTGATTAAGAAACTGGTATATTCCATTAATCAGACAAAGCTAATACCATATAGATTTATAATGAAAAATTATGAGACTTCAGTCTGTACCATTCTTCCTATCTGCAATTATCCAAAAAAATTAGACATTTCTGTTCCATTCTATTCCATGCTATATGAAAACTGGTATGAAATTAATACAAAATTCATTAATGAAATATCAAAACCAAAAGGACAAATTTTATGGCATAATATAAACCTAAAATTAAATAGAAATTATCTTTTTGATGAACATCTCATAAATACTATTATACTAACTGTATCGGATATTCTTGAAATTGACCAACAAAAAGAATCTTTCACTTTTAATTAACACCTAAGTAAATTTATTAATTGTGCAGTTCAATACCTAAAAGAAAATGATGCAAAAGATAATGATATATTAGTTTATAAAGAATCAATAGAAAACATTTTAGATACAAATTTAAACAATTTAAATTCTAAAATTATTTATGATAAGTTTAAAGATATAAAAAATAGTAAACCTGCATGTGTGAAGAAATGGGAAGATATGTTAAATATTAAACTTTCAGATCAGGATATTGAAATATTATTCAAAATTCCAGGCAACGTTCATTTATGTTTAAATATTTACATTATATTGTATTTACGAATACTTAACTTTTGTTAAATATTGTAACCTCAAATTTATGTGATTTCTGCAACTCTTATTTGGAGACAACAGAACATCTTTTTATTTTTTTGTTACAAATCACAAGAATTATGGGATGAAATAAGTAAAATATTTCATCATAATAATTGCAACATTGAACTGACAACTAATTTAAAACATTTAGGTATTTATGATGACAATATTATCAAAGACAATAATCAAATTAACTTTATAAATCATTTAATATTACTTACAAAGTTATTTATATTCAATTCAAAAATTAGTGGAAGACCTCTTGATGCCTTATTTTTCATGCCTTTTATTTATGAAACAGCTAATTCGGAATTGAACTTGGATAATGACTCTTATTACAAAAAGTGGCAATATCTATTGGCAGACAAGTCGAAATATCCATAATATAACAACCATCCATGGGATATCTTTAACAAAACATTGTTGGTTAATCTATTTATTTGTTACTTGACCTGTATTTATTTATTTAATATATTTATTTATAATCTGACCTGTATTTATTTATTTAATTCATTTATTTATTTTATGACCTGTATTATTTAATGTATATAACTCTGAATATGATTCTGTGAAAAAAAATGAAGACATCTTTGGATAGATCTCGTCTAAGGCAACAACTTTTGTGCTGGTCACAAGGTCACCAAGGGTCAAGATCGCAAGATATGAACTTTAAATGTTTTGGACAATATTGAAAACAATCAACCGGAAATAACTAAAAATCAAAATTCTAAAATCGGCTACCACACGATTGTTAGGAATCGTTCACTGATAATATAGACATTAAATAATACAAATCAGATTAAACCCTGATCCCAAAAAGTACTTTTAAAGACAATTTAGTCACATCAAGATGGCGGCTGATCTAATACTTCCGTGACGAATTTTATCATTTCAAATCTTTGATATAAACATATCTAGTATGTTGCAAAAAGAATTTTTCAAATATCTATAAAATTCTGGAAGTTGCAATTTCAACTTTAAGAGCGAATGACGTCAATACCGGAAGTGATACAGAAATTTTGAAAACAGAATTTTGTTCGCAATCAAAATGTCTATCAACTCGTAAATTTTCAGATCGATCGAAATAAAATTGTAGAAGTTGAAAAAAACTGAAAACCAAAATCTGAATTTTTTTTAACTGCTATCCTTTAGCCAATACTAAAAAGGAATGAACAAAACAAAAATTTCGATCAAAAATTGAAGCAGTAATTCCAATGATGTTGTGAGTGGCTACGTCCTACGTCATTTCCGGGTGGGAAAAAATGCGTCATTTTACATTTAAACAACGGCACGCACTTTATGACACATAATGATGTCAGTTAATGTGTGACATATGCAGTTTAGTCTATGCGCTCTGACCAGAATTGGGAAAAAAAATAGTCAGTTGCAAAACAAAGCAGTGCGTTCGATAGAAAAAAAAACCAAGACTGTTCCCTTGACAGTACTGATTCAAAAATTGAAATTTGAAACTTCTAAAACCCGTTCCTTTCTTGCAACTTTAAAGCTGAATTAACTGAGCTTTTAAAACAAACCGAGCAAATGGACAAGTTAATTGTGTACAAAGTCCCTTTTCGAACAAATTTATCCTCTACGAAATGTAAACAATTAGTAATTTAACCCGGATTTGCCAATTCAATTTTTTAATTATAGGTTAATTTATATTCAAAATGTATAGCAGTGTTATAAATTTGAAGCATCTACATCAAATAGGTCGTATTATATACATACACCAAGCTCAAAGAGGCAAAAATATTGAAAAAATATCCACCTCAATTCACGAATTAAAAACCAGATCACCTAAAGTAAACTATGTGGTACAGTGAAACTTTTGAATTCTTTGGCAGCCAAATTGGTATGATACATCTTTGTAAAACTCAAAATGGGGCATCAGGGAGGAATTGGCCGTGTATAAATTTGATGTGTATGTAATCTGTCAATAATTGCCAACAAAAACTTTTGTTTTTGTTGAAATTTCATGTTGAACTTTTTCAAGTTTGAAGGCTGATATCTCATGACCTTGACCTTTGATGACCTTGGCCGTCATTGGGGTCAAAGGTCATTGACCTTGGTTATCATTTGATATTTTCATGTTACTTCCGGTTTTATGGCTGGAAGCTTCTACGTAAAATAGCTCATAATATATACATACACCAAGCTGAAAGAAGCTTGTATTGTAAAAGATAGCTTGCCAGGCAAGGTAACATACGCCCACTGGCAGAAATGATAAAACTTAAGTGACTAAAGTAAGAATTTTTTCATATTTAAGAAATTTTAATAGTTTGATTTCAATGATATATATATTCTCTGCCAGTTATTTATGCTGAGAAATTCCACCAAATTTTAAAAAAATAATATCAATAACCCAAATAGATCAAATTATCCATCAATATACATGATCACTCCATGTTTCATTAAAATCGGTTGAAAACACTTTATTGTGTTCACAAATTTGGACGCGTTTTTCCTAAGTCAAGGGCAATAACTCAAAAACCGTTTATCAAAGGATCGCCAAATTCAAACTTGTCCGAGATCTCATCGATATGAATGATCACACCAGATTGCATTAAAATCAGTTGAAAAATGTGGTGTCTATTGTGTTCACAAGAAAATGTTGCGACGGCAATATACGTCCACATTTCCATGTGGGTGTATAAAAAGCATAAAAGTTCAACACATCGAAGTTATACGTGCCTATTCTTCCTTGAGGCCCCATTATCAGTTTTACAAAAATGTGTCATGAATATCGCGGCCAAAGAATCACTTCCTGTCTGGATTTTATTTGCTAAAGATTAGCTAAATTTTATTGACTTACACTGAAAGTTATTCAATCGGAAGTTAAAATCAATTTTACGTTTAAAGTTTCACTATATTATATTGTTCACTTTAATAATCTGTATTTGAATCTACTTTTTGCACATTTGATATTCTGCAAATATCGGCTTTGCAAAAATGTTCAATTTATATTCATTAACAAAGTCTCGGCTGTGTGCCCTGTGGAAAATCCGAAAAAAAGAATGGACATTTCGATAACAAACTCCCACAAAAACACATATACAGACATCGCTCTTAATACACATATGTATGAATACTTGAAAGCGAAGGTGGAAAAACAAATGTATTCAATAACATTTTGAAAAAAATAAACAGTTTATTAAAGATCGACATATACTACTCAGGATCGGTTTGTAATCCAAATAAGAAATGTTTTCAAAATTGTTCGCTAAAAGTTTAGTAGATATTTTTTCGTGCATCTGAATTATTTGTAGAAGGTACTGTTCCACTTCTTCAAGTAAATTACCACAAGCGGTTAAAGGGTTGTCACTAATGTGTCTGAGAAATCAACGTCACTGTAGGAAAGACTAAGACGACAATGAATAATTTAGTTTTTTTTCTTTTCCCAAAGCTATACAGGTGAGTGGTTACCATTTGATTTAGGAGAGTTTTTGAAGAGGAAACTGAAGGAAGACGATTTTGTAATTCAGGTCAACTATTCAATTTTCTAATGATTGATAAAGTAATAAATTATACAATAAATTAGTTCTGCAGTTTATATATGGTTATGAGATTGTAATGATCTTTCTGGTAGGAAGAAGATCTGAAAGGCAGGCTTGAGTTATGTTGCTTAAAATTTTGTACATCACCGTAACTTATGTTGACGTCGTTTCCCCTGCAGTGTTATGAAACCAGCTTCTTGGTAAAGCAAAACATGGCTAGTTTATTGGACAGCACCGCATACAGTTATGAGTTAATCTAACTAAAGTTTCTCTAATGCATTGGTTAGTTTTTTTTATTACCATATTATATTGCAATAATCAAACTGCGACAAAATGTAAGAGGCAGAAATATTATAGAGTGATTTCCTACTTAAACGGTACTTTAAACCCCTAAGACAACTGATACGCCTACCAATTTTCCTTATTATTATTTTCCTTATGCTTTTAATATGACTATCACAATGGTAATTTGTTTGAAAGGTAAGGCCAAAGTGCTTGTGATATGAAACCCCTTGGATAGGTATATTATATAGATTGAAAGTGAGCCATATTGGATTACTTTTAGTATGTAGTGCAAGTTTTTCAGTTTTCAGCGGGTTTAAAGTCACCAGCCACGCCTCAGCCCAGGTGTTGACATCAGTGAACGCATTCGGGACATTAATTTTCAGATAAAGACTTGTATATTATAAACGTATGTTGTCATTAGTATATATTATAAATAATAATGTCCTCTCCATTTTCTACGACACGTTGTTCTCAGTTTATGTATGGATTTTATCACAATTTGGTGTCAGTGTTTGTAAGAACTCAAGGAAGAACCCTATTGAAATTGTAACCAATCGAAAAATATTTAATGAACTATTGCCTTTGTTGTCGAAAATGCGTTGTGGGCACGAAAGAGAGCTGGTTTATTGGTAGATTATGATCAAACTTGGTATAAGTGTTTGTTGTCTCCCTAGGATAAACCCTTTTATGAATCAGAAATTTTGAAACATATTTAATGAGTAATTGCCTTTGTTCTTGAAACTCCTTAAATTTTAGTCTGAAAAGCACAATTTTTGACGGATTTCGACGAAACTCAGTGAAATTGTTTATTACCCACCGGTTATGAACCCTACTGAAAATGAAAATCATCTAAAAAATATTTAACACGAGTTCTTAAAAACGCGTTTAAATTTTAGTAGAAGATCTAGAAAACACAAATCTTGACGGGTTTACATTAAACGTCTAAATATACTGAACAGAAAAAGAAACGTCGCATATTTAGATTATTTGGACAAAGTTTTCTTTATAAATATGATTTTAAGACTGTAAAAAGGCCGGTTTATGACATTCAACTGATAATATCGGTTGTTTTTTAATTCAGAGTTATGAACCTTGGGAACTGTCAGATGTCCGTGGGAGCAAGTTGTAAGTGATGCGGATGAAAATCGAAATGCACGTACAACACGTACCAGAGTTCTGTATAAAAACAAACTGACGCCTACTGAGAATTCAGTTGCTATAAGACAGTTCATGGCACGTCTAACCTCCCATCAACATGAACAAGTCATCGGACGACGTACATTGCCAATGCATTTAACTGTAATGTACGAACCGTTGAAAGATTCGTTACAACACCACCATTAGCACTGATGACCGTTCACGTAGTGGTCGTCCCAAAGTCACAACTCAAAGACAAGATCGCAATATCCTCTGGTAACATCTGGATGACAGATTCACAACAGCGGCTCGTCAGACCATTTGCCACCATCAACCTCCCATCAGTGATGATATCGTTCGAAATCGGCTCGCCTCCCAGAACCGGTCTTGTCGCCGTCCAGACAGGAATTGGGCCCCAGGCCACAAAATCTTCTCAACTTAAGAATAATTTTGTTATCCAATGTTGAGAATCTACTCAGTTGAGAAATTACTCAAATACGGGGACCAGAAACCATTCTCAGGATTATTTTCAGTTGAGGAAAATTTTCCTCTTGTTGAGTAAAAAGATGAAGACTTTCTTATCTCAACCAATGAAAATTAACAGTGGTCATATTAACTGAATGTGATTAATGGTAGTGTAAAATTATAGACTACATGTCTATATAAATATATTGTGGAAACATCATGTATGTGTATTGAGTGAAGAGAAAGTGTAGTGAGCGAAGGCCAAGAATAACGGTTACTATTACATTTAGCCTATTAACTGAGCATTAGAAAACCCACAATTGTAGCTTGTAAACACTCTGGAAGGCACAATTCTCTAGAAACGTGATGGCATTGTGTATTAACACCAAAGGATTAACCCTATTAAAACAAGAAAAATATGTACTTTCTAATATATGTTGATATATGCATTTTTATTCTCTTAAAATTATGCAAATCATCCTCAGAATTCGAACTGGTAGCTTTTCGAATAAGTTTGCTCTCTAATGGTCTCGCATCTTGTACTCCTGATATCATATCTTAACTTTTAAAAATTTGCTTTGGATTCCCATTTGTGTCCGTTTATAAGAAATGAGTAAAGAAGATCTTAAATTAGGATTAAATGAAATGAAATGGATGGAGTTTTACGTCCTACCTTTCTGCACCATGCAGTGTTCAATGAGGGAAATTTTGCCAGGACAGCATCATTGGAAACGCAATTTTTTATAGATAAACAAACAGAAAAGTTGAAGTGAGAACAATCCGAGACAGTCAGTTAATTCCTTGCATTAATACTAATAAACTGTAGGGTTGTGGACTGATCCAGAATTAAGAACAACCTAGATAACGTTTGATAATGAATGTGCCTTGGAGGATCTATAAAGAAAAAATAGTATAGTTTTAGTTGGAGAGGAGGGACAGGATTAATGATTGCTTATGCCGTTTGTCGAAAGAATAACACAAGGAAATGTTCTATAGTGTCTACGCACGAAAATAGGTTACACCACTGTATAAAATATTCAACCTTCAGTCTTATGAACTTATATAATGTATAATATTAACAAGTTTAGTCAAAATTTGTCAAGAATTGGGCCTTCAAGAGTGATCACAGGCTAAAACTTGGAACGAACAAGGGCAATTACTCAAACTAAATATTTTTTTATTCTTCTGATGTTCGATAGGGTTCATCATTGGTCGATAACAAACACTCACACCTAGTTTCATCATAATCCGTCAAGAATTGTGTCTTCTAGAGTGTTAACGCGCTATAAATTGAACGCATTTTCAAGAACAAGGACAATAACTCATTTTTCGATTTCTCGGATTTTCAACAGGGTTCACCGTTTGGTGATTACAAACAACCATACCCAGTTTCGTCGAAATCAGTCAGGAATTGTGCCCTGTAGAGTGTTTACGAGCAAATGGACCCCATTTCATGTGGGCGTATAAAATTAATTGGTATATATCACTAAATAGAACATGAGAATCACATTTAAAATCCGAAGAAATTAACCCTCTAGGACAGCCATAAAACCGGAGGTCAAATATGAAAGTATCAAATGATTGACAAGGCCAATGACCTTTGACCCAATGGAGGTCAAATAGTATAAGTATCTAGGAATTTAATGCGCTCAGATGTAAAGCATTACATTAATCCCTTTTTACCTGAGCGTTTTAATTCCTCGGTTCACACATCTACCCACTTCCATCATAATAATAATATCAAAAATAAAAAAAGACTATCTTACATTACACCAATACCTTAAAATCATATCATATATTAAATCCCATTTTAAAAAAAAGGATTGATATTTACACAAAAACCTATGAGTATGAATAGCCAAACAGCGCACTTTTCCATAACACACGAAAAGCTTAATCTCACACGAGTGGAACGTGAAGCGTTAAACTTACTTAAGAAAGACGATAGCATTGTTATTAAAAAGAGTGACAAAGACTCGTGTTGTCATTCTAAATAGGGAGGATTACGTTTCAGAAGCAGAGAATCAACTGAATAATCCTATACATTATGCCGTTTAACCGAAACCAATGAAACTGCTAATATTCTTGCGGATTGAGTCAAAACTAGTTATTGAGAAACAATATGACTATCCGTCTGCCAAACCTGATTGTCGCGAGAATCCAACCAAGGAGTGGTTTATCTTGAATAAAATCCCTTAAGGCCGCCCAATTATATCTGACTGTGGTAGTGAGTCGTATGCAGTGTCAGGATACATTGATCATTTCTTACTACCTCATCGCGCCTACCTTAAAGACACAACCGATTTTGTCAATAAAATAAAAAATCGTCAAGTTCCCTCTAATGCTATTTTAATTTCTATCGACGTTTCTTCTATGTATACCAATATCGATAACACTACTGTTTTAACGGCAGTTCGTAAAGCTTTTAAAAGAAACCTTGATCCAAACAGACCCGACGATGCAATTCTTCAGCTTTTAAAGATTTGTCTTAGTCGAAACGATTTCACATTTAATGGTAAAACATATTTACAAACTTCAGGGACAGCTATGAGCAAACGATTCGCCCCTTCGTACGCAAACCTTTTCATGGCAGAGTGAGAACGTGAGGTGTTGCCCCTCTGTCCATTTGACCCACTTTTTTACGGACGCTTTTTGAATGATATTTTTATGGTTTGGACTTATTCTATCGAACAGTTTTGGAAATTCTTTGAAATTCTCAACAACCACTATCATTCCATCAAACTAACCGCAAACGTGAGTGACAAAAGCATAGACTTTCTCGATTCCACTGTCTTTAAGGGAGATTCCATGGCAGAAACAAATAAACTGGATATTAAAGTGTTTTTCAAAGAAACTGATACTTATCAACTCTTGCACAAGAGCTCCTTTCATCTAAAACATACCTTTTCTGGTATAATTAAGTTTTACGATTTCATCGAATATGCACAAGATCTTCTGATTTCAACCAAGTCTGTACGGTTGTTTTCTCAAAACTGAAAGAGCTTGGGTACTCTAAATGATTTTTACAAAACATAAAACATCCCACCTTAGCACAGATAGCATCTAAAAACAGGCTTTATGCCGAAGTACCTCCAGGTTTAAGAAGTTTGTCCAGTAGAGGCAAAACACGTCTCTTTATATCAGAAACTCATTATTTTGTAAACAACTCTAAGAATAAAAGGTACCCGATCCAGAGACATCTAACGCGTGGACATTCGAATGTAATATATTTAATTTCATCCAAGAAATGCCCCAAACAATATGTAGGAGAAACTAAGAATAACTCGTTTTAATGCTCATAGGTCGGACATCAAATTAAAGAAAGACAATCCTGTTTCTAATCATTTTAACCTCGATGACCATTCAATAGACGATCTCACCCTAATCCCAATTGAGCGTATAGAAATTGACTTGCCCGAAGATGAAACTACCAAATTCCGTCAATTCTAGTAATCCAAAATTCTTGAAAGCTATTGGCGAATTTTAACTGTCTCATTTACATTCTTTACATCCGTATCGTCCTCAAGTTCATTGGATTTTTTTTTATCTCCTAGGAGCTTGTTTATTCCCTCGCTATTTTATTTGTCATAATTTTAAAAATTTTTAAATATCCAAAAAGGTCGAACGTGTTAGGTTTCGGGGAAGGGATGGTTTGATTCTCCCAAATGTACAGGGTGGAGCAGGCACTTTATTTAGAAATTGGGATTAAGGGTCTTGAATATAAGATGGACAACTTAAAAGGAAGTGAAACTCATCTTCAATTTACTTAGATTTGCAAAACAATATCTTTTCTCACGACCAGTTTTATTGAACCGACCAATTTCAATCTGAAGTTTCAGATTTCCGACACGGAATTAACAAATCAAGAATTTGAATTTGTCATTGATGTTCGAATCAAGATACGATTATATCTGACTGTGGTAGTGAGTCATATGCAGTGTCAGAATACATTGATCATTTCTTACTACCTCTAGCATGTCAACATCGCGCCTACCTTAAAGACACAACCGATTTTGTCAATAAAATAAAAAATCTTCGAGTTCCCTCTAATGCTATTTTAATTTCTATCGACGTTTCTTCTATGTATACCAATATCGATAACACTACTGGTTTAACGGCAGTTCGTAAAGCTTTTAATAGAAACCCAGATCCAAACAGACCCGACGATGCAATTCTACAGCTTTTAGAGATTTGTCTTAGTCGAAACGATTTCACATTTAATGGTAAAACATATTTACAAACTTCAGGGACAGCAATGGGCAAACGATTCGCCCCTTCGTACGCAAACCTTTTCATGGCAGAGTGGGAACGTGAGGTGTTGCCCCTCTGTCCATTTGACCCACATTTTTACGGACGCTTTTTGGATGACATTTTTATGGTTTGGACTTATTCTATCGAACAGTTTTGGGAATTCTTTGAAATTCTCAACAACCACCATCCTTCTATCAAACTAACCGCAAACGTGAGTGACAAAAGCATAGACTTTCTCGATACCACAGTCTTTAAGGGAGAGTCCATAGCAGAAACAAATAAACTGGATATTAAAGTGTATTTCAAAGAAACTGATACTCATCAACTCTTGCACAAGAGCTCCTTTCACCCAAAACATACCTTTTCTGGTATAATTAAGTCACAAGTTTTACGATTTCACCGAATTTGTACAAGATCTTCTGATTTCAACCGAGCCTGTACGATTGTTTTCTCAAAACTGAAAGAGCGTGGGTACTCTAAACGATTTTTACGAAACATAAAAAATTCTTATACAGACTTTATGCCGAAGTACCTCCAGGTTTAAGAAGTGCTCCATGTTTGTCCAGTAGATGCAAAACATGTCCCTTTATATCAGAAACTCATTATTTTGTAAGCAACTCTACGAATAAAAGGTACCCGATCCAGGAACATCTAACATGTGAACATTCGAATGTAATATATTTAATTTCATGCAAGAAATGCCCCAAACAATATGTAGGAGAAACTAAGAATAATTTACGAACTCGCTTTAATGCTCATAGGTCAGACATCAAATTAAAGAAAGAAAAGCCTGTTTCTAATCATTTCAACCTCGACGACAATTCAATAGACGATCTCGCCCTAATCCCAATTGAGCGTATAGAAATTGACTTGCCCGAAGATGAAACTACCAAATTCCGTCAATCTAGGGAAGTCCATTGGATTGAGACATTGAATACAGCAAGACCTATAGGACTAAATATTCATCATAATGTAGGCATAGCACCCTTTTGTTGTCCCGTTTAATACAACCAGCAATCGAGCAAGCAAGATAGTTCATGCCCACCATAAGAGCCTTCAAGAGAAATTCCCCTATGTCTATAAGCAGAAAGTGATAGTTGCATATTCAAAAAATAAGAACTTAAATGATAATATTGTTCATAGTAAACTAAAAACAATCAGCACATAACAGATACTATACTTCTCGCCCATCGGGCGAGTTATTTTTTCTAATTTCAGATCAGAATAAGAACAGAAGAAAACCCAATATCAAGACCCTTAATCCTAATTTCTAAATAAAGTGTCCGCTCCACTCTAGGCCTGTACATTTGGGAGAATCAAACCCTCCCTTCCCCGAAATCGAAAGATGATGTATAATTTTTGTAGAACCTGAGCTTGCTAGACTTATCGAGATTTGAGTGCCAAGTTTGAAGATACTGGTCTTCAATTCGCCTTTTGACCACCATTGGGTTGAAAAACTGGGGATTCTTTAAGACGAACGTTAGCCCGAGTTCGTTGAAAAGAAACCCATTTACTCTTGCCATTCATTTCATCTTGACACAGAATTTTATATACACAAAATCGAAGGATTGTCAGAACAAACAATTTTATACCAGCATTAAGCGGACGTGATTTTGCGCAAAATTGACAATGGGAAAAGACAAACTTCTCCCAATGCTGCTGCTAGCGAGGTGCCTTTTCCTAAACGGAGAATGTACCTCAAGACATCGTTTTGAACACTTTCAAGAGAATTACCAGGGAGCAGACCCCAAACTTCAGAATTTTCTAGATATGTTCAAATATGAGGAATTAATCAAAGAGATGAGAGAACCAAATGCTTTTCTACCTTAGGTTGCGATTCTCTTCTGTGCGCGATGGAACATCCCATTCCGAAGGAAGAGGATACCAAGATAAATGTTATCATTAACGATTTCGAAATTGATAGATTTCAACTTAAATGTATAATTCTCAGACAGTAGTAGTACTAGACCTTTCAATATGATCGCAAGGGGATTCCCTATTCCATTTCATTCCATGGGGAAAGTGCCACCATATTGAAAGGTCCCAAAAAAAACCCCTAAACACCCTATATTTCATAAATTCTTACAGCTAAACACCCTACATTCCATAAATTCCTACACCAAAAACATCTTCAATCAATCCCTACATTCCATCAACCCGCACCCAAAAAAGAACCTATTCATCCTACATATAATTAAATTAAACGAAAAAAGCATATTAAAAATAACCTTATATAAAATAACATCCTTGTTTCGCTTAACATCCGGTTTTAATAATGTAGAAACTTCTAGAAGGAAGATAACTCTTTTTTTGGAGAAAAAAAACTGACCACAATTTCTTCGTTAAATTAACTCATTTAGAAATAGGATGAGTTTAATTCTAAAACACGAACAACACAAATTAGAAGATTATTCGGGCGACGGTATCTTTTCATCAATAGTTTCTCCAGGTAAAACAATAATTCCAAAAGAAGCTAGCTTTGTTTCAAACAACAAATCTCTTATTTCATCATTTCATTCAATGGGGAAAAGTGCGACCATATTGAAAAGCCCCCCAAAAAACCCTAAATACACTACGTTTCATAAATTTTTACACCTATACACCCTACATTACACAAATTCTTACACCTAAACACCCTACATTCCATCAACCCCCACCCCAAAAAACCTATTCACCCTAACTTAAACGAAAAAAGCATATTAAAAATAATCTTATATAAAATAACTTCCTTGTTTCGCTTAACATTCGGTTTTTAATAGCCTGTTATTTTTAGTCTAGAAACTTCTAGAAGGAAGATAACCCTTTTTTGGAAAAAAAACAGACCACAATTTCTTCGTTAAATTAATTCATTTAAAAATAGGATGAGTTTAATTTTTTAACACGAACAACACAAATTCGAAGATTATTCGGGCGACGGTATCTTTTCATCAATATTTTCTCTAGGTAAAACAATAATTCCAAAACTAGCTAGCTTTGTTTCAAACAACACATCACTTATTTCATCCGGTGTTAAAGCCGTCGACTTATTCAGAAAGTTCACGGAATTGAAATCTCAAAAATAGCTTAAAATATTACCAGAGGTTGTAGATGAATACAATAACAAAATTCATTCATCTATAGGTGTCACACCAACACAAGCCACAAATAATCCAAATATTATAAAGTCAATTAACGCACAACATAACTACGAAAATGAAATAAAGAATTTAAATATCAAACCCAAATTTAAAGTCGGAGATCGAGTTCGTATTTTCAAATATAAAAGCAAATTCGAAAAAGGTTACGTTGGATACTGGCCAAAAGAAATATTCATCGTTGATAAAGTAAACACCACAGCACCTCAAACATATGAATTAATCGATCAAGACAAAGAACAAACCATAGGTAGGTTTTATCAAAACGAACTTCAAAAAACTGACTTTAAAAAGGAATATCTTTCTCGATAAATATGGAACTGATACAACCACAAACTTTCAACTTATGAGATGGGCGAATGAGTTAAATATATCACCGTTTTATTATTGTATGAGAGATGAAATAAATGATCTGAAATATAAGAAAGGTAAATTTTATGCTATAACAAATATACATACTTCCGATCAAAAAGGAGCTCATCATTCTGCTTTAAACAATAACTTATATTTCTTCGATTCTTTTGGATTAGAACCCACTGAAGAGATAATGAAATTGACTAATCAACTAATCAAATGTTCTACCTTTCAAATTCAAATACCGGGACAAAAGTTTTGGGGTCAGCTTTCACTTTGGGTTTTATATCAATTAAGTTTAGGAAAACAGTTTGAAGAAATCATAATAAATTTAACTCAATAAAAATGGCGAACAAGTTTGAATTGGGTTCTTTATCTTTAGAAACTAAAAACTCTAACACTACATAAAGCGAAACCTTACTTTGTGGATCAAATCTGAGGCACTCTTTAAGGTGATTTAGATATGAACAATTTCAAAGTAACTAATTTAAAATCTGCGGAAAATGATAATGACGCTGTTCACAAGAAATATTTACGGCATCAAATAAATTGAATTGAAGTATATAAAAACCATTTAGAAGATAAAATAAGTAATGTGAAAAGATTCTTCAAACGTCAACTAAATAATAAAATTTTATTAATGAAACTAAACTACAACAAGAGGTAGCAGGTTAAATAAGTTTTATTCAAAAACAATTGGTCAACGTAGTGAACAAAACTGAGTTACAAAATTTAATTTCATTAATATCTAAATTAGATGATTAGATTGCAAAACGAAAATTAGACATTCAACAATTGATAGATAACATTCCAGGTGAAAATGAAGATACGTTTCAACAGGGATTAAATGCTCTGGAAACTAAACTTAACAAGTAATTACGAAAATTAGACATTCAACAATTAATAGATAACATTCCAGGTGAAAATGAAGATACGTTTCAACAGGGATTAAATGCTCTGGAAACTAAACTTAACAGTGAATTACAAAAAGAACTAAGAAATATTAAACAACAAATACAGAATATTGATGATAGTGTTATTCAACAACAGATAACCACTATTAATAACGAAGTTTTGAAGCAGGAAAAGAATATAGCCGCATTAAAAAAGAATCTCAAGGAAGAAAATAAATCATATTATTTCAATCTTCCATTTGGAAATTTGGATGATGCTTCTATTACTGATAATATTGATAGATCAAAAGAGTCTGAATATAAAAAATATGGATTTACAGCAAATATAAGAATATATTCTCCAAATTCAACCGTCCCATCTAAATTATTTAATTCTCAATTTCTTTTTTTCGAAAAAATTGTAATTGAAATTATGTTTCCTTTACAGGTAAAAGTTCATTCAATATTCTTCAGACAAAACCATAGATTTCTATCATGTAATAAATTTAACTCTCGTAAAGTTCTTCAGTTTATCAATGGTACAGAAAATGTAGAAACTAAAGAATTTGAAATTAACGACGAAAACAACAAGAATGATCACTTATATGAAATTAAAACGAGTGGAAAATATATAGATAGGTTTAGAATGTTAATCATACCAGATAAAAAAAATGATAGTTTTATATTAGGTGAATTTGATATGATATTGGAAACGGAAAGTTCACCATCAGCAAGTATTATTAGAAATCCAGAACCACAAAAAGAAGAAACAACAACCAGTTATGACTTTTTACGAACGACAGACTTTGAATACGTAAAACTATATTTTGTTAATAATAGTTATTCATTCGAATATACCTCTTCAACTGATTTATTTACCTCAATCGATATTCATCAAAGTCAACAAGATAAAGAATTTATAATATTTTCATCAATAATTGAACGTAATGGTAGATTAGAAGTTGCAGGTATATATACCTGTAGATGTATGATAAAAATCAATATCGAAAAACCAAAATTTTCAGTTCATCTGAATAAGATTAAAGATTCGAAAGAACAAGTATCGTTTATAACTGTAGAAGTTTTTATTATTAAACCTGAAATAATTATAACAGATAATGAAAAAATACTGCCTGGTGGACATCTTACTGGGCAAGCTATTGTAGATGTTAAACACTTTCCATCTTTTGATTTATCAGAAATTCATTTAATTTAATTACCTAAAAAATGGAACTAGAAAGCAGACAACAATATATGATAGAAAGTCAAAATGAACTAAAAGAAAAACTAAAACATTTCAATAAATATAGAAAAACATGAAGTAGAATTGATTCTATTTTCAAAACATTAAGCACAGTTCTAACAGTAGGGATAACGGGGGCAACAGCCGTAACCGATCGATTAATACTTCCAATAATTGTCCCACTGCCGTTCAAACTTCATCTTGTGGGTTGATTACTTTAGGTTTTACATCAAAACAGAAATCTAATTATAAAAAGAAAACAGGAATTCTAAATATATATCTTAATAAATTATTCATATTTTTCGAAAGATCGAGAGAAGATAAGAACATAACCATTGAAGAATTAGAAGAATTCAATGAAATTTTAGATAAATTTGATGTAGAAATATCATCAATAAAAGTGAAAAATTCCTAGTTAAAAATAGTTACTTAAAAAATATGAATAAAATTGAAATTTTAGACGATGAAACATTCATATCAAATGTGCTTTTTTCCAGTGTCATTAAGCTTATCTCTGATAAATTTATAACATTTAAAGGGCAAAGTGAATTAGATGGAGAGATAATTTAAGATGGAGGACACAAACAAAACATGCAATTTGTAGGCTTTAATGCCAAAACTTTTTACAATTTCTTCGCAATAGTGGATGTAAAATCAGGAAAAATCATTTTACGTAAAAACAATTCAAAGAAATAAAAAGATCAAAAAAGGGTAGTGGTACAACCCTACTCAAAAAGATATATGAATATGCCGGTATAAATTGTTTCATACCAAGCGATGGACACTGCTTTGTAAAGTGCGTAAATCGTGTTTTGAACAAAGACTACACAAAAGAATTTCAAGATTTCATCAACAGTTTTTCAAAATCAAACAGAAAAGGAGTTATGACAACTGCTAGAATCTGTGAATTCAATAAGAAATTTAATACTTATTTTCAAATTTATATGCCCAAACATAGACATTTTCAACCAAAGAAAGTATCCGAGAAATTAAATTGGGTATTTTACCTACATAAATCACATTTCTGTCTCATTAGAAGAAATAACAAAACCTTTGGCATTAAAGAAATAGAAGATAATTACGATGAAAACGTATGGAGAACTTATAAAGATGATAATGCGGTAACACAAGTTTCACCTCTAAAACTAAACGTTTTTCCAACAATTCACGATCATTGTTTATACGCATGGGATTGCGAAACCTATAGGAAAAAGGAACGAATAAAGCCATTCCTTATTCTTGCACGTTAATTAATTTAGAAAAACTAAGAAAATAAGAAAAATGTTAGACAGAATAAAACACGACTTTCCAGATTTAAATCCCACTGAAGTGTTCTAGAATAATTTTATAATAAATTAATGAATATAGTAGAAATATTTATGGGTAAAGATTGTACCATCAAATGTTGCAACGTTTAGGAAAAATAGATAAAAAAAAGATTAACATTAATCTCTCTTAACGGTAGCGGTTTTGATAACTGGATCGTGCTTAAAAATGCGAAAAAAAACTAACGTAATGTCCACTAGTAACAGCTAGAGGCATTCTGTCTCTACCTTTAACTAATTCATTCACCGATGAATATTTACAGAAAAAAATGGAAAAGACAAAAACAAATAATGGGCAACTCTGATTATTTGCAAAATATTAATTTCATATGTTCATATCAACATGAATTCTGGTTTGGCGGCATGGTACAATTGATATAATCTACCGATGAATTTGAGAAAGATCACTGATATCAATATTGCAAAATACACCAAAGATAATTGGGAATCTTTAAGACAAGAATGGGAACCTTACGCTAAAAGAGATACGTTATGTCTTGGAGCTTGTTTGATAAAATATAACAAAGTTACGAAAGAAGTTGTATTCCAGAATATTTCCAATAATCTAACGGCTCCTTCTTTATCTTTAAAGGGATGGTATTATTTATATTATTACCATAAAGAAATGGTTGAAGAAGAATGGTATGAAACTACTAGAATAGTTCCGAAACACACCGAAAAAGAAAACGTAGGAAAGGTTTACTCACATGCACACCCTTTTATAAGATATTTTATCAGATAATCCAATAAAGGAGGAAGAGTTTCGGCAAATCGAAAATCATTTGAAACGAATAAAATGGATGAAATTTGTAATGTATTAAAGGAGTTTAGTGAAAGTGATAATATAATTGATTTATTTAAAAAATATAGTAAAAGTAAAAAAGATAAAACGGAAGTTAATTCAAAACTTAAAAAAATAAAATGTACTAAACTAATGGCCTTTGATGCTAACGGTTTGTACGCTTCCGCCATGTCGGATTTAGACAGCGAATATCCAAAAGCGGAAAGTGGTAGACTGTTTCTACCGGAAGAAAATAAAGAATTTGTTAAGCTCTTTAATAAGCAGAAATTCAGACCTAGAACGGCTATTTTAAAAGTCTGGTTTGAATATCCTACTAACATGTTCTTCCGTCCCATACCAGCTAAATATAAAATTACTTTTACGAACAATGAAGGTAATAAGGAAACTGGCACTAAAATCAGGTTCAGAAATGGTTTTAGTTCAGAAGTTTTAACATCGGTTGATATTCAAGAAATAGTTGAAGCCCGTGGACGAATTATTTGAATATTAGATGGTATAGTATACGAAGAAAATTTTAAAACTCCACCATATAGAGATTATATTTTAATTTTGAGAGATCTGAGAAATAAATATAAACGAGAAGGTAATATCGTAGGTAGTAATTGCATGAAATTATTAGGTAATTCATTGTATGGTAAATCTATTCAGAAGGATATAACTACATCGAGACATTTATGGAGTGAAGCAACTTTAAAAGCCAACTTCGATTCACACGTTAAAAGCTATCCTAAAGTAAATGAGACTCAATATATCATTGAGATAAATGAAGAAGAAAAAGAATTTGACTGTATACCTCCTAAATCTAGATTTTGTTTATAAATTATACCAAAGTGCCCCCTATCTATATACCATTATACTACTCGAATTATTGATAATTATAAACATTGTAAAGTCCGAGATGATATAGATTTGGAAAGAATTGACAAACGTGTAAAGGAAGGTGGATTTTTACATTTCCTACCATTGATATTTGCTGGCCTGGCCGCAGCAGGGGCGACAGATCGTGGGGCGGCTGGGATAACGCAAGTCATCAACGCCAAGAAAGCAGCTGATGCTGAAAAAAGTGAAAAACGTAGACATAATATGGAAACGGAAAAGATAGCACAAGGTTCAGGAGTATCAGATATATTAGGGACAGTTAAAGAATTTGGAAATCGATTTAGTGCAGAAACCAAGAAAACTGTTAAAGAGGGATTAAGCAATCTAATAGATAAAATCGACACCGGAGAAATGAAGGTTAAACATAAGGGGAATGCTATAGTTTTTAAAAACATACGTTCTGGAGAGGGAATCTTTCTTTTGAAATATAAAGGAGAAGGAGTGATTTTTGGAACAAAAATATAGAATAAAAAATGGCCAGAAAATTTAATCATTCAGAAATATTTCCTAGCAACCCAATGCTCATGTGTATTTCTGGAAGCACAGGTTTTGGGAAAACTTATTTGACCTTTAACATGTTGACAACATTTTGAAAACTTTTAGATTTCGATTCATTAAATATCTACACAACAACACCAGAACAATCGTATTAACAATTCCTCAAAGCTTTAGAATATATACCAAAGAAAGCCGTTCAGGACATATTTAAATATTATGAAGACAACGATGAGATAGAAATAAAAGAAATCTTATATATATATATAAAAGAAAAGAATCCATCTTTCAATCCAACGGATATAAAAGTTTTTCTTACGAAAAATGTTAATGATTTAGATTTGTCTAAAATTGATAGTGAGCGAAAGAACTTAATAGTGTTTGACGACTGTGTAGCACAAAGAAATCAACCGTTCAACAAGAATTCTTCACAAAGGGAAGACATCACAACTGTCACTATATTTACCAGTCCCAATCTTTCTACGGTATGGATGCAATGTTCATTCGAAAAAATGCAAATTGTTTTTTATTATTCGAATTGAACGACAAAGATTTATCTCAAATTATTCAGTCAATTAATCACGGAATGGATAGAGATACATTCAAAAAGGATTGTAAAGCACAATGGAGAAACCCAGATGATCATGGATATGTATTCGTTAATACTAGAAAACCTGCAGGTGAAAGAGTTATGACAGATATGTTAATTTTATTTTTTAAAAAATGAGTAGTGATTGGAATAATATTATAAAAAGAAATAGACAATATATCAAAGCTAAGAATAAAATAAAGACCCAAGTTGAAAATAACAGATTACAACAACTTGGATTAACAGAAAATCTACAAACTCTATTTCAACCAATATTAAAAAGTCAAGAAGATATTAAAAAGAGACTCGCGCCTCCCATTGAACCTTCACCTCATAAAGATCACTCCGAACCGATTGAATATGATGGTTTTATAATTAGGCCATTAGATGATATAAAACGTTATTTTTCAAATCCAAACGCAGATTTGCCAAAGAGCATTACACCAATTGTTGATAATTAAGGGTTATTGTTTAATGGATTCAGAATAAGATTTAGTGCAAATTCACCAATATTCAAAATCGATACAAAAGACTTTATATTTACATTAACAATGCGATTAGTAGATTTAATGAATGGCGGGGATGTTGATATTGCCGATTACAACATATTGATTTCAACATTTGATCTATACAATCTGTACCTACAAATATTTCTACTATATTCATTAATTTATCATAAAATTCTTCTGGAACATTATCTGTAGGATTTAAATCTGGAAAGAGTTTATTTATTCTGTCTATTTTTTCTTAGTTTTTCTAAATTAATTACTGTACACGCATAAGGAATTGATTTACGCGTTTCACTTTCTGAATACGTTTCACAATCCCAAGCAAATAACCCAGCATCACTTATACTTGAAAACACGTTTAGTTTCAGAGGTGAAACCTGTTATCGTCTCTACACGTTTTCCATACTTGTTCATAATTATCTTCTATTTCTTTAATACCCAAACTTTTTTTATTTCTTCTTATAAGACAGAAATGTAAGTTGTGTAAATATAAAACCCAATCTAATTCCTCTTTTACAATTGTGGGGCGCAAATTTCTATTATTATAAATATAAATTTGAGATGTTATATCACATTTCTTATTGAATTCATTAATTCTAGCAGATGTCATCACTCCCTTTCTATTTGCTTTTGAGAAACCATTGATGAAATTTTGAAATTCATTTGTTAAAACATAATTTACACATTTGATAAAACAGTTACCATCTGTTGGTATGTAACAATTTTCACCTATATATTCATTTATTTTTTAAGTAGTTCATTCCTCATCCAACTTTTGATCTTTTAATTTCTTTAAAATTGTCTTTAAGTCAAAAGATACTTCCTGTAAAGTACCAATCAGAGTTTTATCTGCTAGATTGAGTACTTGTTTTTGAATAGCATCTATTTCACTATTATCATTGAGTTTGGTTTCTAATTCAGTTAATTTTGCTTCACTTATACCTGGTTTAACATTATCTATTAGTTGTTTAAGGTATATTTTTTGTTTTGTTATCTTATCATCTAATTTAGATATTAATAATTTTAAATTTTCTAATTGAGTTTTATCTACTACATTAAGTAATTGTTGTTTAATACCAACTATTTGTTTTTGTATTTCACTGTTACCAATAAGTTTAGTTTCAAATTTTGTTAATTTATCTTCACTTATACCTGGATTAATATTGGCTATTAGTTGTTTAAGATCTACTTTTTGTTTTGTAATCTTATCATCTAAATTAGATATTAGTGAACTTAAAGTTTGTAATTGAGTTTTATCTACTACATTAATAATTGTTCTTCAATAAAACTTTTCAAACTTGTTACTTCTTGTTGTAATTTAGTATCATCAATAAAATCTTTATTATTTATTTGTCGTTTGAAGTATCTTTTCACATCGCCTATTTCTTTTAAATGTTCTTTATTTACTTTACTTGATCCATTAAATATTTCTTGTGAACAACGTCATAATCATTTTCTGGTAACTTTAAATTAGTTGTGGTAAAATTATTCATATCTAAATCACCTTGAAGTTCGTCTCCAATTTGATCGACAAAATAAGGTTTTGCTTTATTTATCCATGCTGTTGTGTTAGGTTTTTTAGTATCTAAAGGTAAAGAACCTAATCCAAATTTATTCGTCATTTTTATTAAGTTAAATTTATTACAATTTCTTCAAATTGTTGTCCTAAACTTAATTGATATGAAACCCAAAGAGAAAGTTGACCTCAAAACTTTTGTCCCGGTAATTGAAATTGAAATGTTGAACATTTGATTGGTTTATTAGTTAATTTCACTATCTCTTCAGTGGGTTCTAATCCTAAAGAATCAAAAAAAATATAAGTCATTTGAAGAGTCTTTGTACAAAGCAGAATGATGAACTCCTTTTTGATCGGAAATATGTATATTTGTTATAGCATAAAATTTACCTTTCTTATATTTGAGATTATTTATTTCATCTCTCATACAATAATAAAACGGAGTTATATTTAACTCATTTGCCCATTTCATAAGTTGAAAGTTTGTAGTTGTATCGGTTCCGTATTTATCGAGAAAGATATTCATTTTAAAAATCAGTTTTTTAAAGTTCGTTTTGATAGAACCTACCTATGATTTATTCTTTGTCTTGATCGATTAATTCATCTGTAGCAAAAGCAGGAGTAAATATAAGCGAAACAGTAAAAAGATCTAACGAGTTGAAAGAATTAGAAAGAAGATTAGAAAAAAACAAAAAACGCAATATTGGTATTATTGGATAAAAATGTCAATGATAAGTGCTCAAACTCCTAAAACTTATTTCGGTTCCGACATTCAAAAATCATTAGGTTCTCTTCCCGGATTTCCATGGGAAAATACCCCGGAGAAAAACATCTTCCGGTCATAATTATATTGGTCCAGGTACAAGGTTAGATCTGCGATTAGACCAAAACGATAAACCAAAACCAGGTTAAGAAACCGTCAATAGAGTTGACGCCGCTGCACTTAAACACGATATACTATACAGAAATAAAGACATAACATCCAGACACGAAGCAGACAAACAAATGATAATCCAACTTTCAAAGAGAGAATTCAAAGAGCATTAATCATTAAACTCTTGAAAGCAAAGATGAAATTGGGTATGGGAATACCAGATGAAATACACAAAGAATTTAGAAAAAACAAACATTTTTTAAAAGTCAAAATGTTTGATGATGAAATATGGTCAGCAGATTTAATTAATATGCCTGTTGAAAGAGGATATAAATATTGTTTAACCTGGGCAGATCCAAGAGCTTGCGCTTCTGAGGAAATAAGGGATTTGTTGTTTGAAACAAAGCTAGCTACTTTTGGGATGAGAGATGATAGAGCTGAGAAGAATCCGTCTGCTTCGAATTTGTGTTGTTCGTGTTTTAAAATTAACTTCCGACGATATTCTAAAAGAAAGGAAAACGTTTAAGGGTTACTCTAATGATAAGATAGCTGTAGAAGATTATATTCGATTAGCTAGTGGACATGATTTGACGAATAAATTTAAGAAACCATGGGAAAAAAGTTTCACCAATGGAGTAGTTATTCCAAAGGATGATGATAAACAAATGAAAGTTTTCAGAAGTTATTTGAATCTCGTTAAGAGAAAAGCACCGGACGATGCAGGAATTAGTTTCCTTATGGGGATAAAGATGAATTGAGTTTGGATGAAAACTATGAATTTGATGATTTCGATTATCTAACTATTCAAGAAGAGAATGAAGAGTGTTTAATTACTAAATAAATTTAATTATTTTGTTTTAAATGAAGTTGAATAAAAATTTCCTCGTTACCAAAATCTATAAACCTATTTTCACCATCTTTGATTTCCAGATTTATATCTTTAATCATAAATGAATTAAGTGGTAAATATGTCGTTTGAAATAGTTTCTCTATAATTCTATATTCAATCGGTACAATGAATGTTGGAAGACTGTAAATAATCTGACGTTTGTATTTATTGAAAATTCCACCGTTTATCAAATTGCAATGTATATTTATGACATCGATATCATTCTCGATATTAGCTTTATGTGGTGCTAAAGTGGATTGCGTGTATATTTGTTTATCAAATCCTAGTAACGCATTCAATGAATTTTCTATGTTGAAATCAACTTGACTATTATTTCTTAATATCAATTTTATTTTGTTCAGATTCAAATTACCTTCGAATTCAATATTGTTTTTACCATTTTGCACTTCCTCCATATTCAGATAGGTATTCGTTAATGGCTACGTATTCGTAGCTTCCTGGTAGTAAACGTATGGTTTTGAAAATAACTCCATTATCTGTTGATATTTTTTTGGGTTATTTTTGTCCGTATGGTTTTGAAAGTAACTCCATTATCTGTTGATATTTTTTTTGGTTATTTTTGTCGTTGAGTTTTCTAACGTATACAGAGAAATACTTAATCCCAATTCATATTCTTGATTGCGATCGAGTTCGTACTCACAATCTAGAGATAATTTAGTGTCTGATTTATTTGAGGTGATATCGAATAGTTGTTCTTTATTTGACATTTTTAATCACGCTTTTATAATCATTGTGGGACTTTGCTTTCCAGTTTGTTATTGAAATGTCAATTCTTTTTTTTGTGGGACTTTGCTACCGCAAAGTCCCAGTTTGTTATCGAAATGTCCATTCTTTTTTTTGTGGGACTTTGCTACCGCAAAGTCCCAGTTTGTTATCGAAATGTCCATTCTTTTTTTTTTTTTTTTTTTTTTTTTTTTTTTTCGTTTCGTCCACACCTTCCCGAGCTTAGACTGCAGTAGTTGTATTAACGTTTTGAATTTCATAGATCTTCTATATAGGTGACGATGTGCATAAATATAAATTGGAACATTTTTGCAAAACCGGAAGTGCCACAGTTCAACATGTGCAAAAAGTCGAAAATCGGCTCTAGAAGGCGCATTTTTGCATCGATTTTCTTCGGGTTTTCATTTTTACAATCTACCTGTAATTTCTGACCTGATAGCACTGAAAAGGGGATCCTCA
>NW_008707425.1:2395696-2414060 GCF_000327385.1 Lottia gigantea
AAACGTCATTGGCATTGGCTATCTATTTGTACTTTCATATTTGCTGTCCTATGTCAACTTCCGNGTTTTATAGTCGTTAGCAATTTGAAATTTTGATGGCGTATATCTCTTGATCTTGACCTTTTTACACCTTTTCCTTTACAAGATCAAAGGTCATTGACCTTGGCTATCTGCTGATACTTTCATTTGTGAGGTCTGACGTCCACTTCCGGTATTACAATCTTCTAAAAAATGAAAATTTCTCAACTTTACACCGTTCTTGCGCTTGATCTAATTATCGTGGAAGGTTGATTTTTTCAGGTTCTTTTGCATTTTGCTACATTTGCAAAGTCCCACTCTGTGCCACGAGTGGCTCTAGTTTTTTTTTTTTTCAAAATTTACACACCTTCCTGAGCCTAGACTGCAGTAGTTGCAGCAACCATTCAACTTCTCTAGACCTTCTGTAGTGGCAACGTGTTCCTTAAATATATATTGGAACATTTTTGCAAAACCGGAAGTGCCACAGTTCAACATGTGCAAAAAGTCGAAAATCGGCCCTAGAGGGCGTATTTTTGCGTTGATTTTCTGCGGACTTTTATTTTTAGAATGTGTCTGTAATTTCTGATCTGATAGCACTTGCAGAATTACGAAATTCGAAAATTTGTCGCTCACTTTTTTCGATCAAATTTTGCAATTTTTTTTGTTTTTGCATCGATTGATCTGAAATTTAATGTGCAAAGGGGTATCACTAAAGTAAATAATATGTAGTTGTGAAATATTTAACTTTATTTCCGGTTTTAAACGGGGAATCAATTGAAAGTACAATCCACTTCCGGTCGAATAACTTCCGGTGTAATTGTAATAGGTCAACGAAATTTATGCTGTTCGTAAGTAAATGCTATTACAAAAAATTGAAGAAAAAAAAATCCAGACCGGAAGTGATACTTTGGTCGCCATATTGAAAAAACACACTTTTGTAAATTGAAAAATGGGGCCTCTATGAAGAAATGGGCGTGTATAATTTTGATGTGTACGTAATCTACAATCGATTGCCAACAAAAACTAGGAAGCCGATTTTTGAATTTCGCTTTTAATTTTTTGCGACTTCCGGTTAAAGTTTTTGCAAGTTCTATCTCGTGACCTTGACCTTTGATGACCTTGTCCTTTATAGGGTTAAAGGTCATTGACCTTGACTATCAGTTGATACTTTGACATTTGACCTCCGACCTGTACTTCCGGTTTTATAGCGTTCCAAAAACAGCCAAATTCGCAACTTTGGACTGCTCTAGCATATGACCTAAAGGGTCAATTTTTTCGGATTCTTAATGTGCTTCCCATGCTCTTGCCAGTGATATATAACAATCGTACTTTTAAAACAAAATTGAAATTCTTGATTTTTTCAAATTCGAGTGGTTTTTTACCATATTTATGTCTCTTTGAGCTTGGTGTATGTATATCTTATGATCTACTTGATGTAGAACCTTGAAATTTGGAACACAACTAGACATGTTGAATATGAATTCACTTATGACAAAAACGTTGAGGTGGGCGTGGCACATCCGGGTTGAATTACTAATTGTTTACATTTAGAGGAAGGGGCATATCTCGCATAGGATATTGTTCAAAAAGGGACTTTGAACACAATTACCTCATCCTTTTGGCTAGTTTGTGTTAACAACTCAGTTATTTCAGCTTTATAGTTCCAAAAAAGGAACGGGTTTTAAAATTTCCATATTTTCAATTTTCGATTTTGACCTTTTTTGACTTTCGTTGACCTATATCTTTTGACCTGCATGATGTAGAAGCTTGACATTTTGAACATAGCATCACAATTTGAATATCAGTTAACCTATGCAAAAAAAATTGAGGTGGGCATGGCACATCCGGGTTAAATTATTCATTATTGACATTTTTGGCCAAAGGCATAACTCCCAAAGAATACATTTGTTCAAAATGGAACTTTGCTCACAATTAAGACATCCTGTGAGCCACTTTGTCTTAGAAGGTTAGTTAGTTCAGCTCTATAATTCAAAAAACAGGTTTTGGAAATTCACAATTTTCCATTTTTGAACTTGACTTTTGATGACCTTGACCTTTATTGGGTCAAAGGTCATTGACCTTGTTTATTAGTTTATGCTTTCATATTTGACCTCTGACGTCTACTTCCGCTTTTATAGCTATCCAAAAACATCCGAATTCGCAAATTTGGACTGCTCTAGCTCGTGACCTAATTAACTTTGAGGGTAAATTTTTGAGGATTCTGAATGTGCTCATCGTGCTCTTTCCAGTGATATATAATGCAAAATCGAAATTTCTGAATTTTTGAAATTTCGGTGTTTTTTTTACAATATGTTAGCTTCTTTGAGCTAGTTCTATGTATTTCTTATGACCTATTTGCTGTAAAAGCTTGGAATTTGGAACACAACGAGACATATGAATTGACGTATGACAAAAGAGTTGAGGTGGGCGTGGCACATTAAGCTTAAATTACTTATTATTTACATTTTTATCGGGGGTATAACTTGTACAACATACATTTGTTCAAAACAAGACCTTGCACACAACTACCTCACCCCTTTGGCCATTTTGTGTGAAAAGGTCAGTTGTTTTCGCTTCGTAGTTCAAAAAAAGGAACAGGGTTTGAATTTTGCATATTTTCAACTTTTGACCTTTACCATTGATGACCTTGACCTTTGTAGGATCGAAGGTCATTGACCTTGGCTAAAGATTTATTCCTTCATATTTGATGTTCATCGTCAACTTCCGGTTTTATAACGTTTGTATTTTCAAAGTTTGATGACTCATATCTAGTGACGTTGACCTTAAATGACCTTCCCCTTAACATGGTCAAAGGTCATTGACCTTGGAAATCTAATCATATTTTCATATTTTATGTCTGGCTTCAACTTCCGCTTTAACAACCTTCCAAAAAAGCGAAATTTTCAAAATATTTAACTGCTTTAGCACGTGACCTAATTGGCCAAGAACGTTGATTTTTTCAGATTCTCTAGCAGATTGGCACAAGAGCAAAGTGCCACTCAGTACCACGAGTGGTTCTAGTTTTTATCTATGATACCTTTTTCTAGGAGTCTTTTTAATATACAATTTACTTCATTAAATTGTCTGTGTGATCGATGTCCTTCCTTCATTGCCGCTAATATTATTTGTAATCTATTAAGTAGTTCCTCGTTGTCGGATAAAAACGTTATACCTTGTCCAGATACCATATCTTCGAATTCGTCTATTTCTTGTATGATTGGATTGTTGTCTTCAGCATAATCACCCACTTAGCAACTTCATATTCATCATCATGTTCAATTACTCTTAAATATAGTTTAACTTCTTTCAATCTATTTGTTTCGGGTCCCGACTTTCTTATTACATCTAGAAATTTTGAGTATGCTACCGAATCCTTATAATCGGCAATACCAACATCCTCCCCATTCATTAAATCTATTAACCCTTTTGTTAATGTTAATATAAAGTCTTTTGTATCGATTTTGAATTGTGGTGAATTTGGACTAAATCTTATTCTAAAACCCCTAATCATCAACGATTGGTGAAATGCTCTTTGGTAAATCTGCTTTAGGGTTTGAAAAAAGACGATTTGTATCATCTAAGGTCTTTATTATAATAACACCATATTCAATCGGTTTGGGGTGATGAGGTGTGGGTTCTATATGAGGTGTGGGTTGTAAAGCTAATTTCGTTGTAATATCCTCGTGAGATTTTGATATTGGTTGAAATAGAGTTTGTAAATTTTCTGTTAATCCAAGTTGTTGTAATTTGTTATTTTCAACTTGTGTCTTTATTTTATTCTTAGCTTTGATATATTCTCTATTTCTTTTTAAAATATTATTCCAATCGCTACTCATTTTTAAAAAAATAAAATTAACATATGTCGATCATAACTCTTTCACTCGCAGGTTTTCTAGTATTTACAAATACATATCCATGATCATCTGGATTTCTCCATTGAGCATTACAAATCTTTTTAATGTAACTCTGTCCATTCCGTGATTTATGAATTTGAGATAAATCTTTATCGTTTAATTCAAATAATATAAAAACAATTTTTTTCCAATAAAGATAGAATCCATCCCGTAAAAAGATTGGGATTGGTATATGCAGTGACAGTTGTGATGTCTTCCTTTTGTGAAGAATTCTTGTTGAACAGTTTGATTTCTTTGCGCTACGCAGTCTTCAAACAATATTAAGTTCTTCCAATTGCTATCAATATTAGACAAGTTTAGATCATTAACATTTTTCGTAAGAAAACTTTTATATCCGTTGGATAGAGAGATGGATTCTTTGCTTTAATGTAGTTATCTATGATATCTTTTATTTCCACTTCTTCGTTTTCTTCATAATATTGAAATATGTCTTGAACATCTTTCTTTAGTAAATATTCTAAAGCTTTGAGAAATTGATAATACGATTGCTCTGGTGTTGTTGTGTAAATATATAATGAATTAAAATCTAAAAGGTTTGGTGTTGTCAACATGTTAAAAGTGAGATGAGTTTTCCAAGAACCGGAACTACCGCATATACACATGAGCATTAGGTTACTAGGAAATATTTCTGAATGTTTAAATTTCTTTCCCATTTTTATTATTTTATTTTGTTCCAAAAATCACTCCATCTCCTTTATACTTTGAAAGATATATTCCTTCTCCTTGCGTATGTTTTTTTTAAAATATTCCATTACTCTTATGTTTGACTTTGACTTCTCCGGTGTCAATTTCTTTCCCAAATCTTTTTCCAAATTCTTTAACTGTTCCTAATATATCTGCCAATCCTGAACCTTTTTTTGCAGTAGCTGCTTTATGTGATTGCTTTTCCATTTCTAAATTTTGTCTGTGTTCTTCGCCAGCTGTTACTGCAGCTGCTTTATCTTCGTTGGCAGCACGTTCTCCAGCAGCTGTACCACCAGCTATTCCACCCACCGCGGTAAGACCAGCAAATATCAAAGGTAGGGAAAATAAAAATCTGTGTTAATTTGTGTCTATATCATCTCTGACTTTACAATATTTGTATTTATCAAAAAGTTTTTTAGTTATTTTGATTAGTTTAGTTACCATTACAAGTTATTACAGTTGTTGAAGCTGTTTCAATAGCTTCTATTATTTTCTTGACTAAAGTTTCTGGCTTCATTTTTAAGGGTGTATATTTTACTCAATTCTTATCATTCTTCTATCAGCTATTTTATTTAAATGTTTTGCTTCTTCGAGTAGTAAACAATAACCGGTTACATCGCCTTGTGTTTTTTCAATATGAATATTTATGTTTACTCCTGTTTTGAAAAGATCTTCTCGATGAGCTGATAGATCAAAACAGAAGATTGGATGGTTAAGTGCAAAATCTACATATTCAAACTGAGGTAGATTTCCAAATAATTCACACATATTTTTATAGTTTCTATACAATTCATTATAATCCTTTGTGGTTGGATTAATTGTTAAAGGTTGGTTAGGATAATTATCGTTGTTTAATCTTACTTGAAGATATGGATTAAAGGATCTAGAGTTTGGTTCATTGCTACTCTAAAGATATTATTGTTATTCGTCTGTAAGTCTGGTAAGTTCTTGAAACCAACCATTAAATATCTTGCTGGTTTAATAGTGTTAGTGATTGTCCATGTGGTGGATTCTCCAGTTAAAGTCATGCTACCTACCGTATTACGATGAAGAAAAGCTATTTCAATATCTTTAGTTAACGAGTTGAATATTCTCGTTTCTACTTCAATTGATGGTGTTATTGCGGGTATGAAAAGTTGGAGATTCGTTATTTCTAATTTTGCATCTGAAGCATTCTCTCCAAAGAATATCTTATCATCGTTGATCTCTCTTTATAGATGAATTTTATATGGTAACCCTATGGAAACCTTTCTGTTCCAACAGACCGAATAAAGGATATAATTTCCAATTTACGTAATTACCGCACCTATTATTCTCCACAACATTGTTATACTGAAGTACTCGTTTTTCGAATCCATGATAAGCTGCTCGTCCTACTCTTTCTATTGTGTTTCGAGCAATAACTCTCATTCTAGCTTCATCCGCATCGTTTGAAACACTTCCATCACCAACATCGGGTATCCAGCCTGAAAATGAATCGAAGTCTTTAGGATATAAAACTGTTTTCAACATTGTGTCGAATTCCCCAGGGTGTTTAACTGTTTCTATCGGATTTGAACCAGCTTCCAAAACCATCTCGCTAAATAAAGATGGAAAGAAATTGTTTTCTAACGTTGTATTTGTTTGTGGTACACGATTTTCATTGGGAGTTCCATCTTTAATTTTGAAATCACATCTGAAATAAGCATCTTAAAGAAGCAACCAATTCGATAATGAATTAATTTCGAAGGTAATCTACCACCATCATTCAATTGGGATTTAGAACCAACAGTTGTTGAGATGATAATATAATCCTCTTTTTTTCGAATCGGATCGTATAATTTATAGATTGGGTCTAGTATTTTATTTGCCATTTTTAAGGTTTAAAAATTGAGTAGAAAATTGTGATCTGTTTTTCAATTTGAGTTAATTTTAATAATGATATGTAGGGTGAATAGGTTCTTTTTTTGGGTGGGGGTTGATGGAATGTAGGAATTGATTGAAGGTGTTTTGGTGTAAGAATTTATGAAATGTAGGGTGTTTAGGTTTTTTTTTGGTGTAGGAATTTATGGAATGTAGGGTGTTTAGGTTTTTTTTTTGGGACCTTTCAATATGGTCGCACTTTCCACCTGGAATGGGGAATCCCTTTGCGACCATATTGAATGGTCTAGTACTACTGACAGTTTACCACGATGAAATATGCCAACTTTGGACTTATTAACATTACTTTCAAGATTCCACGAGCGACAACACTGACTAAATTTATCTAAAAGTGTTTGGAGTACTAAAACAGAGTTTGCAAAAAGTGCCGTGTTATCAGCGAAAAGCATAAATAAACCAATAAATCACAAATTTTTACATAATGAGAATTGTCATTATCATGGAGATCGTTGATAAATATCAGGAAAAGCAGTGGTTACTGAAAAATTGATTCGCCAAAGAACCGTTGAACCTCTCAATTGAATTTATATCTTGAAATATGGATTTGGCATTTTTATAATTTTACAACTGACTCCCAGGGAACTCAATTAAAGTAAAAGAAGTTTTATGTTAAAATAGTCGAAAGCCTTTTGATACGCCCACATAAAATGGGTGGTCCATCCGTCCACAATTGATCGTAAACAGTCTACAAGGCACAATTCTTGATTTATTTCAACGAAACCTGGTATGGTTGTTTGTGATCACCCAAGGATGAACCCTATTGAAAATCAGAAAAAAATCGAAACATATTTAGTATGAGTAATTGCCCTTGTTCGTAACACTCAGGCGCAATTCTTGACGGATTTTAAAGAAACTTGGTATGATTATTTGTTATCACCCAAGGATGAACCCTACTTAAAATCGTTAAGATAAAAAAAATAATTAGTATGAGTTATTGCCCTTGTTCTTGAAAACGCGTTCAATTTTAGAATGTTAACACTCTAGAAGGCACAATTCTAGACGGATTTGGACGAAACTTGATGTGAGTGCCTTCAATCACCCAAGGATAAACCCTATCGAAAATCAAAAAAATTGAAAAATATTTAGCCCTTGTTCATGAAACCGAGTCTTAGTAATCACCCAAGGATGAACTCTGTAGAAAGTCCGAATAATCGAAAAATAATTAATATAAATTACTGCCCTTGTTTTTGAAAACTGTGTAATTTTTGGCTCGTAAACGCTCTAGAAGGTACAATTATTGGCAGATTGTGACGAAACTTTGTGTGAGTGTTTGTTGTCACATATGGATGAACCCTATTAAAAAACCGAAAAATTGAAAAATAATTGGTATGAGTTAGGCGTTCAATTTGTAGCACATAAACACTCTAGAAGGCACAATTCTTGATAGATTTTGACAAAACTTGGTGTGATTGTATGTAATGAACCTTAACGAAAATCAGAAGAAGCGAAATATATTATTGCTCCTGTTCTTAAAAATGCGTTCAAGTTTTAGCCTGTAAACACTCCAATATCTGGACAGATTCTGATGAAACTTGGTAATATTATTCAGTATTGCCTCAAACAGTTCAAGAGAAGTGTATGTCTGAAGGATGAATATTTCATACTGGTAATTGTTACTGCCAAATATTTTTATTTAAAATCAAAGCTGGCAGTGGGCGTATCTTTTAAATCAATACAGGCACATATTAATTTCTTTCTATTGTAAAGAGAATGACTAATTATTCTATCGAGAACACATTTTTTATTGCATCCACCATACTCCTATGAGCCTTAAATCCGAGTTATCCAGGAGCTCGTTAGTTTCGCACTATTTGGTAAGTCGGCGATTCAAAATAGTTGAAAACAATTTAGCAAAACACAAATTCCGCGGCCATGTTGGGGTCACCATTCTTTGGCACTGAAACTCTAATACTACTACACCAAATTGCCAGATAGCATTCTGAGTCGAAAATTATATTGAAAACCTTGCGAAAAAAACGGAAGTAAGATGTCCGAACTTTCGATGAACAATTTTATCTTGTGTCATACTTCAGTTTTCGAATGGCAAACAAAACCTCTGCGTGTTCACAGAAAATGAATCTATCAAGATTTGTACACGTCTTTAAGAATCTGTTTCTACTCCGGTTGAATTTAAACCTAACCGTTCTACAATTAATATCAAAAATTTCAATTTAGATGAAAAGCGTCGAGAATTATTACATATGTTTTGTTTGCGACCGAAACATGATACCGAAATGTCATAAAATAGAGAAATTATATTCCCAAAAAGTATGTCAGTTGCAACTAGCAGAATCATCCACTAGCTGATTTAGTTTTAACAATGGATAATGATTGACTGAATTAAGACCTTTTAGAATCCCACTTAATGAAAACAGTTCCATGGTTTTTGGGGGGGACAATTCAAGTTCAAAGTTTCAGGATGATAGTCAAAACAAAAATATCATGCACAGTGGTTTGAAAATTCTGTTACATTTTCAACAGTAAAATTGGATAAAAATTCAAAAGAGATGGGATCCACTAACACATTATCAATGACACTGGAATAGAATTAAAAGTAAATTTACCAACATTTTCATCCGACCCCAGTCGGCCATTCACAATCAAACAACCAATTGATTTACGCTAGACAAGTAGTTTTCTACCGAAGTTATTGACGACAACATCCCCGAAAAATCTATCTCTATAAGTTACAGACAAGTCACAACAATCAAGAATGTTGATCAGGTACAGTACTGGTCCTGCTATTCAGATCACCACAGACGATAATACTGCCCAACTTTTAGAATTCCAAACAGGTTTGTTGGAGCTCAATAAAAATGTCAAAATCACACCGACTGTGAAAAGAGCTGGATTAAGGAGGAATGAATGTTAACGAACATGATCACTAGAGATATTAGGTTGAGATACACTACTGACTTTGATTACACACAGACCCCAGGACCTTTTCAGTACCACAGATAGAGAATTTTCCATAGGATACTTAGCAAATACAGCTAGTTCTTCACATATTGCACCGCGTTTACCCAAATGGAATGCATCACCGCGATTTTGTCACTGCCCACCACGTTTCCGATAAGAGAAGAATGTCATACTTGATAATATGATTAAGAAAAGAGATATCATCAGCCAGTGATTTTAGGCCGTTAATGTTCCATACAGCAAATGACATCTTCTGGTTCACCCGTGGAATGTGCTAATCATTGCCACCCGACAACATCGTACCAGTTGAAGCTTCCCTATTATCGGTAGCGGATGTGACTGGTCCAACATGTCTTCGACTGTTTGTGAAGAAATCAGTTATCTTTGAGACGGGTGTTGATGTGGAAGATGGTCCAGTATTGAACGATAATTTGAAGGGACCAGGCATCACGTTTGAGACGGGGTTAGCCACTTGACTTGGCGCTCGGATATCACTTGAGTTAGCTTCCCTCAAGGGAATTTGATTTGGATGAGGCACTGAAAAGTCTAACAAAGGAACAACAAATTTGGCGGTCAGACTCAGATTCTATGGTTACTATCTTGTTCTGGGGGGTTTTTGATGGAGATCCTCCCATCATAAGTCTAACAGCTGTCAATCAGCTTCTCTTTATGGAGATCACGCACCCGTTTGATGATAATTGCGCGATTCCTAGTCAATGCCTCATTAACGAAAATCTTGGAATTTGTAACCTTTCAGATTCGACTTCTTACTAAATACCAATGCACTACATCTCACAATTATAGCACGTGGTCGATTTTGACTTCGATAAATATCGTATAAAGTGATATGTACATTGTAATGTTAACTACAGTGTCCATCTTATGATTACTAAAATAAAAGGCTGGGGACTTCAAAACAGATGTGAAAACTGACCCACTCTTTGTTTACGTTTGTCTCCAAAAAATTACCACGTCGATAATATTCACCAGATCCATCTACAAATTATGTCAGGACAGTGGAAATCTTATCGTAATGCACCTACTAGTATATCACTAATGAAAATAGTGAATATTGTAAAATCGATAAATGAGAATAAAAGTGTAATAAAAAATAGTGGTTTCATGTTCTGTGTATCCAGTAAAGTGTATTCCTTACATTCATAAACAATCGTACATTGACTTTTCAAGACATTTACGTGTCGTATTTATATTTATAATGGTCGTGATAGAATCATTGTTTCCTATTATTTCATCACCTATTTTTAACACATACATTTTCCTCAAAATCTAATTGTGGACAATTTGATTTTTATTGCGTCCCCCGGAATGATGTAGTATGGTGTTAATATTCATTTGAGGAAACAGATGGAATTTCATTAGGAATAAAAATATAATATATAAACAATATAAATTAATAACTCATTTAGACTAAGTTCACCAAGAGTTCAATATGCAGATACCATCATTAAACCATCATCGCCTTTATATGTTTTACTTATTGGATGTCATTATTGTCTTTCATTCTTGGTCATTGATTGTATGGTAGTTTAGCGTGAACAGAATTAAAAAAAAAATCATTTGCTTAACAATGCATGATGCTATTGCAATTTTTTTTACGATTGCGATGCCACGCGAAAAAGTATTCAATTCTTGAATATTTTAAACATCAGTTTTTCAAGTAACCCTTACCTCACACCTGCATTATTACATCTTGAAACCATATCTCTGAAAGCATTTTCATTTCCACTTCTAGTGACTAAGTTATAACTGACAGGCTGATACCGCTCCCACCACGGTCTGTATGGATTCATTACAACACGATTTTCATTTGGTGGTGATATCTATGATATAAAATTCAATATTATATTATCACGAAGAAAAATCATCATAGAGAAATTTTGGATTTTATGAAATATCAAATAAAAAAAACACGACATATAGTCTTTAGAAAGTTAAATACAAATACAATAAAAGATAATTTATTACAAGAGTTGAATTCACAAGAAAATAAACTTCATTGGCAAATTTTGAATTTGAAATCGAACGAGTTTTCAAGAACAAGGCCAATAACTCATACTTATTATTTGTCGATTTTTTGATTTTCAAAAGGGTTCATCATTGCGTGATTACAAACCACGATTCGTCAAACTAGTCACGAATTGTGCCTTCTAGAGTGCTTACGATCAATTGTGGCCAGACAGACGGATGGACATGATTGTTTGTCCATATCCGCCCATTTCATGTTGGCGTATAAAAAATGACCAATCTAATTAAAGTCTGACGACTTTTAGATGAAATTTCTCTCGGAGGTGGGCAGTGTACACTCATAGTAATAGCGAACCTAAAGATATTTCTCTACTACAGATTTAATAAGTAGAACCAAATGATTATTATATATATTGAGACAGGAAAAATATCTTTGTAAATATAATGTTTTAAAACAGATTGAACTCGCACGTGATCAACTGGAACCGACATATTGCCAAAAAAAAGAATTGTCAGCGAATATATAGATTTCAGTGCACTAAACAGGTTTCAAAATGAATTGATTTCTTTAATTTTAAAGCTACGAAACAGCCAATATAGCATCCATTTTCTCAGATCAGTTAGACCATACTTTTCTATATTCCTGATCTTGTACCACCTGAAATTCCTTCTTGATCATTCTGATTTTATTAATCGACAAATTAAGATTTTCTACCGACTGTACTTCCGAATCAACATTTTTACCAATAATACGACTTGTATCAGATAGGAATGGATTCTGATGTATGTAATTCGAACAACGATCTAATGCTCTGAAACCACAACAATAACCCCAGGAAAGCTTTGTTACGAAGAGTATTGTCCCTTTATGATGCAAAGTTGACAATTGTATACTTTGCGAGTTATTAAAAATTTCAAATACGATAGATAATTGTAAATCAAACCCGGGTGGGCGACGTCCACTCCATATATTTGTTATGTCTGCTATCTTGAGCACAAAATTAAATTATGTTCAAATTTTCAAGCGTCTACATTAATAAGATTATGAAAAAAATATTCGTTGTTGTATGTTTAAAGTTTGAGTTTATACGGCAAATCCAAATTACGCCAAGTTACTGTAGAGACGTCAAAAACATGTTGTCGTAAGTTAATAAGAACATGTGAAGAGCTCTTCAAAGTTAAAAATTGCGATTTTCAAACGCTTGGGAACCAGAAGTTAACATCGCTTGAAAAAATTAAATACATTTTGGATAGGTCTAGTCAGGGGCGACAACTTTTGTGCTGGTCACCAAAGGTCAAGGTCATGAGATACGGGCTTTGAAAATGTTGGTCAATATTGAAAATAATCAACCGGAAACAACTTAAAAGCACAATCGAATTAAATAATCGGCTCCTACACGATTGATAGGAATCGTCCACTGATAATATAGACATTAAAATCCTGAAAAATTGGATTTAACATGAATCCCAAAAGTGGTTTTATAGCAAATTTAGTCAGCTTATCTAATATTTCCGGGGCGAGCCTTATTATTTTATATCTTTCATGTTGCTAAAAGAATATTTCAAATATCTATAAAATTCTATGAAATTTCAATTGTCAATCTACTAACGACACGCTAAATAAGAGAGATGATCATGTCAGATAATGTGTTCTGACCAGAATTCTACTATACAAAAATATAATCAATTGCAAAACAACGCACTGCAAGAAAGCTTACACTTAAATATATCAAATAATAAAATATTTTTTATATTCAACTGCAACATCGTGAAATTCAACAATCTAAAATAAAGTGATAACGGAGGGGTAGTTACTCTGAACATCTCTAAAGTTTGTCATATCTTATTCCTAAAGAATAGATAATTTTACAATCTCATCAAAATATGTGTCATATATTTGAAATAAAAACATACAAAACTCTGTTTTCCACACAGAAACACATCAGAAGAAGTAATAGTGCTTACAGATTTACAGCAACTACTAAATTTCCAGTCCGCCATATTGGATATTCGTCACTGACATATTTTAGCGATTATAGGAATAAAAAGCATTTCTCCCCATTGTACACCTTAATATGTTAGATTGACATCTCAGGACCTCAATGGCACCAACTATTGCACTCATAATTCCAAAGGAGACCATTGGAAAAAATTGGCCATTTTTCAATATCCATATTTGATATTCGTCACTGGCCAAAGAAATGTTGACAACTATGTAATGATTCTATTCAGTACACGACTTTTTTGAGGTTTTATTTGAATAAGAAATTTTTGGTTTTTTGATTTAATTACAACCAATCCAAAAAATTAGTGTATCCATCGGCCACAAAAATTGACGAAGTGTCAATTGACCAATGCCGCATTTGAACATCCGGTTTTGAGGCTTAATTAGAGTTAAATTCCTTTGATAAGGAGCAATTATTGATTTATATTTCCGTTAGTTTCAGTGAATTTCCGGATTATGTAAATGAAGTAGGTCACGTTAGTAGAATATGAACTCATAGATTGGTCGCATTTTTTCCCCATTCCATTTCATTTCATTGGTAAAATGCGACCAATCTATGAGCTCCCCCAAAAAAAAGACCTAAATTCTCTACATTTCATAAATTCTTACAGCAAAACATTCTACATTTCAAAAAACATCCTACATTTCATAAAATTCTTACATTAAAAAAGACCAAAAAACACCTTCAATCAATTTCCTACATTCCATTAAAAAAGTATATTAAAAATACCCTTATATAACATAACATCCTTGTTTCGCTTAATAGCCTCGTTTTAAATAATGTTATTTTTAGTCTAGAAAAGGGAGATAACTTTTTTTTTTGGAAAAAACAATTTCTTCGTTACATTAACTCATTTATAAATAGGATGAGTTTAATTCTAAAACACGAACAACACAAATTCGAAGAGTATTCGGGCGACGGTATCTTTTCATCAATATTTTCTCTAGGATCAAAAATAATTCCAAAAGTAGCTAGCTTTGTCTCAAACAACAAATCACTCATTTCAACCGGAGCGAAAGCCGTCGGCTCAATCGTATAAGCGACGCAGTGAAACAATCTAACGAGTTGAAAGAATTACAGCTAATAAGAGAACTTCAAAACAGGAGATTAGATGAAAGGAAAGGAAGAGGTTTTAAATTTCGGGGAAGGGAGGGTTTGATTCTCCCAAATGTACAGGCCTAGCGTCTCCCACGCTCCAAAAACTTATTTCGGTTCAGGAAATATACAAAAATCATTGGGTTATCTTCCTGGATTTCCATGGGCGAAATATCCCGGAGAAAAACGTCTTCCCGGTCATAATTATACCGGTCCAGGTACTAGGTTAGATCTGCGATTAGACGAAAACGATAAACCCAAACCAGGGGAAGAACCAGTCAATAGAGTTGACGCCACTGCGCTTAAACACGATATTTTATACAGAAACAAAGACATAAACTTCAGACACGAAGCAGACAGACAAATGATAATCGAATTTGAAAATATTCCAAATCCAACTTTCAAATAGAGAATGCAAAGAGCATTAATCATTAAACTGTTAAAAGCAAAGATAAAATTGGGCATGGGATTAGCGGATGAAATTCATAAAGAATTTAGAAAAACTAAAATCTTTTTTAAAGTAAAAGTGTTTGAAAAAGATGAAATATGGTCAGCCGATTTAATTCATATGCCAGTCGAAAGAGGATTTAAATATTGCTTAACTTTTATAGATTTGTATACGAGATATGTATGGGTTATTCCTTTGAAAAACAAAGCGGGATTATCAGTCAAACACGCATTTGAAACGATTATGAAACAATCTAACCGACATCCAGAAAAACTGTGGGTAGATAAAGGAAGTGAATTTTATAACAAAATTATGAAATCTCTGGGATTTGAAGTTTACAGCACGCATAACGAAGGTAAAGCTGTAGTAATAGAAAGATTTAACAGGACTCTAAAAAATAAATTATTCAAAAAGTTCACGGAATTGAAATCTCAACAATGGCTTAAAATATTACCAGAGGTTGTAGATGAATACAATAACAAAATTCATTCATCTATAGGTGTTATACCAACAGAAGCCTCGAGTAATCCAAATATTATAAAATCAAATAACGAATTAATGAATTAATGAATTAATGGATCAAGACAAAGAACAAATCCATAGGAAGGTTTTATCAAAATGAACTTCAAAAAACCGACTTTTAAAAATAAATGAATTTCTCGAAGAGATGTAGACAAGCATTTTCGCTTTCTTAAATATACTTATTACTAGATAAAATAAGTAATGTGAAAAGATTCTTCAAACGTCAACTAAATAATAAAAAATTTGTTAATGATACTAAACTACAACAAGAGGTACAAAGATTAATAAGTTTTATTCAAAAAGAATTGGTCAACGTTGCGAATAAGTTACAAAATTTAATTTCATTAATATCTAAATTAGAGGATAAGATTGCAAAACAAAAATTAGACATTCAACAATTGATAGATAACATTCCAGATGAAAATGAAGATACGTTTCAACAGGAATTAAATACTCTGGAAACTAAACTTAACACTGATTACAAAACGAACTAACAAATATTAAGAAACAAATACAAAACGTAGATGATAGCGAAATCAAAACCTATATTCAACAACAAATACAAAACATAGATGATAGCGAAATCAAAACCCATATTCATCAACAAATACAGAACATTGATGATAGTGTTATTCAACAACAGATAACCACTATTAATAACCTAGTTTTAAAACAAGACAAAAATATAGTCGCATTAGAAAAAAAGTTTCTCAAGAAACTTCCATTTAGAAATTTGAGACGTGGCACTACTGATAATACTGATAAATCAAAAGACTATGAATATAAAAAATATGGATTTACAGCAAAATATATAAGAGTATATTCTGTTCTAAATTATAATATTTACGCCAAAAATATTTTTGATCTTTTTCCAATACATTTAACTTTTAAAGGAAAACATATTTTAAATAACTTTTCCTTTTCAGGTAAAAGTTGATTCATTATTCTTCAAACAAAACGCAAATTCTAATAAAAAATTTAACGCTCAAAAAATTCTTCAGTTTATCAATGGTACAAAAAATGTAGAAATTAAAAAATTTGAAATTAACGACGAAAACACCAAGGGTGATCACTTTTTTTACGCCCACATGAAATGGGGGGCGTATATTGTCGTCACCCATGTCCGTCGGTCCGTCCGTCCACAATTGCTCGTAAACACTCTAAAGGGCACAATTCTTGACGGATTTTAACGAAACCTAGTATGTGTGTTCGCAATCACCCAAGGATAAACCCTATTGAAAATCAGCGAAATCGAAAAATATTTAGCATGAATAGTTGCCCTTGTTAATTTTTAGCTCGTAAACACTCTAGAAGGCACAATTCTTGACAGATTTTGACGAAACTTGGTATGAGTGTTTGTAATCACCCAAGGATAAACCCTATTGAAAATCAGCGAAATCGAAAAATATTTAGTATGAATTATTGCCCTTGTTCTTGCAAACGCGTTCAATTTTTAGCTCGTAAACACTCTAGAAGGCACAATTCTTGACAGATTTTGACGAAACTTGGTATGAGTGTTCGTTATCACCCAAGGATAGACCCTATTGAAATCAGCGAAATCGAAAAATATTAAGTATGAATTATTGGCCTTGTTCATGAAAACGCGTTCAATTTTTTAGCTCGTAAGCACTCTAGAAGGCATAATTCTTGAAGGATTTTAACGAAACTTGGTATGAGCGTTCGTAATCACCCAAGGATAAACCCTATAGAAAAATCAGGGAAATCGAAAAATATGTAGTATGAATTATTGCCCTTGTTCTTGAAAACGCGTTCAATTTTTAGCTCGTAAACACTCTAGGAGGCACAATTCTTGACAGACTCTACAAGTCACAATTTTTTTGTTCATAATCACAATTTACAATAGATGTCATTATTTTCCTGGGAAACTATTTTGGTTAACAAATAAGAAAATTTAATTTAATCATTTAACATGTCCCTAACCAGCCACCATACATGTACAGCATCATAAGATACTATAAATAGACCAAGTGGAAAATCCAAGACAGATATCCAATCATAGCTTAGTCATGTGACATCCCAAGATGCAGCAGTTTATCTGATTTCATTTTATAAATGCCATTTTTACACAGTTCTTTGTATTTATTTTAGTTTATTTTATTATTTGAATTAAAACTTTGTTAATTTATCACATTTTTTCTTATTCCTGTGGCACATTGAGCAGTAATTACTTATAGAATTATTGCTAATGGATAAACTGTCATAATAGTAAAATTCAATTCTTTTCTTGTCCTTATTAGCCAAGACAGCTGCAATCAAGTATACTTACAAATCCATTGCATTTCATGCAAACTAATCAAATCTGCGAGAAAAATGTAAGGATATAAAAAGATTAAATTCAACAGGAGAAAAAAGGTGGTAAATATTAGCAACTCCCACCTGTCATAAACTCGATACATAAAACTTTTAAAAAAATATTTCAACCTAATTTGCTTGAATATAATCTGCAAATACACAATTCATGACAGACTTATTGAAATCACCCAAGGATAAATCTGATCAAAAATCTTGTAAAACACGTAATTTTTATTCTACAAAGCAGAAGTCTAAAACAAATTTGACAACTTGATGAAATTGATCACAATCAAAACTAAACCTTTTGAAATATAAAATACAAGTTATTGCCGTTATTCTTACAAATGTGTTTGATTTTTAACTTGTGATGGCACAGTTTGTGATGGATTTGGGTATAAGTTGAATATTTCCTGGTGTCTATGTTTGCTATTTTCTAACAAATATTCAATTTCAAACAAAGCTATCAGTGGGCGTATATTACCTTGCCTGGCAAGCTATCTTATGAAATTAAAACGAGTGAAAATATATAGATAGGTTAG
>NW_008707425.1:2414110-2510938 GCF_000327385.1 Lottia gigantea
TTAAAAATATGAATAAAATTGAAATTTTAGACGATGAAAAATTCATATCAAATAAACTTTTTTCCAATGTTATTAACCTTATCTCTGATGAATTTATAACATTTAAAGGTCAAATTGAAATAAATGGAGAGATAACTGAAGATGGAGGATATAAACAAGGCATGCAATTTGTAGGTTTTAATGCCAAAACTTTTCGCAATTTTTTCGCAACAGTGGATATAAAATCAGATGCTTCTGATTGGTATTTCACAGGAATTATAATTTTTCGTAATAACAATTTCAAAGAAATAAAAAGATCAAAAAAGGGTAGTGGTGTTACCCTACTCAAAAAGATAAAAAATATATCGGTATAAATTGTTATATACCGAGCGATGGATACTGCTTTGTAAAGTGCGTTAATCGTGTTTTAAACGAAGACTACACGAGAGATTTTTAAGATTTCATCAACAGTTTTTCAATATCAAACAGAAAAGGAGTTATGACATCTGCTAGAATCTGCGAATTCAATAAGAAATTTAATACTTATTTTCAAATTTATATGCCCAAACATAGACATTTTCAACCAAAGAAAGTATCCGAAGAATTAGATTGGGTATTTTATTTACACAAAGAACATTTCTGTCTCATTAGAAGAAATAACAAAACCTTAGGCATTAAAGAAATAGAAAATAATTACGATGAAAATGTATGTAGAACTTGTAAAGATGATAATGCGGTAACGCAAGTTTCACCTCTAAACGTTTTTCCAACCATTCCCGATGATTGTTTATACGCATGGGATTGCGAAACCTATAACGAAAATAAAGCCATACCTTATTCTTGCACGTTAATTAATCTATAAAAAATAAGAAAATTGTTAAACAGAATAAATAATCTCTTTCCAGATTTAAAGCCGACAGATCCCATTCCAGAAGAATTTTACAACAAACTCATGACTAATATAGTAGAAATATTTGTAGGTACAGATTGCATCGATCAAATGTTACAACGTTTAGGAAAAATAGATCAAAAAAGAATAAGAATAATATTAATTGCTCATAACGCTAGCGGTTTTGATAACTGGATCTAGATCAAAAACATAAAAAACTAACAAAATGCCCTTTAAAAACGCCCAGAGGAATTCTGTCTCTACCTTAAACTAATTCATTCACTGATGAAGATTTACAGAAAAAATCGAAAAGACAGAAAGAAACCGGTTCGTGTCAATTGCGTAAGTTTTTGTTTTACTTGTTATAATTTTTCACATCATTGTTAGCGTTATTTATCACCTAAATATATATTTTTGCACTTTTCATCATAACTTTCATCTTACTTTATAAATCCCCAAACCCAGTTTGACTTATTTGCATAATTTGATCCCCACATTTTCACGCTAGCATATACAGTTTCCTCCTGTTACATCCGCTGTACATTCCCTTTCTAACCTCGTTATTTTCATTATGCTCCCCAACTACAACAACCACTGGCAAGAAGCCAGACATAGAAACACTTATCGTCAACCAAACCAATATCACGCACCCTATAACGGCCCTGTCTTCCATCGAGCTCTACCAACTGAAATGGACACTACACTTGCACCATCTAGAGCCACCACGCTGCCGAACCAAACCCCTAAACGAGCCCAAAGTTCACCTACTCCTAGTCCAGCAGACATAGGTAAACGCTCTCGTAAAGAGGGCATTCCCCTTCTCTTTTCACTTTCAGACTCGTATTCCCCTTCACCACGTGATTCAGGATCCGCCAACCTTTCTTCCTTCTGTGCGTTTTTGGACCAGCAAACCACCCCTCAGTCTCCATCCAAGTCGAGACGTGTATCCAGACCTCCCCCCCCCCCCCCCCCCTCGAACCAGATCCCAGTCCGTTCCCAATGCTACAATTCTAACAACTACCAAACCAGTACCAATCACACCGTCGACGACCATTATATCCGCTACCAAACCGTATTATCACCAAACCAAGGACAAATCATTATGGAAGCTACCTGCTCTAAAGAAATCTACCTTAATAATTGGATAATCTAACCTGAATCGAATTACCAAAACCAGTTCAGACACTGAAATACATTCTTGCCCCGGTGCCCAAATCCATCACATACAGTCAATCCTGGAATCATACGATCATGATCCCAGACCTACTACCATTATTCTTCATGTAGGCCTCAACAACAGCTACCAAAGACCTCCTTTAACCAAGCCGAGAAATTAATCGCCACAGCCAACAAAACCTTCCCAAACTCCAAGATCCTCTTCAAATGTATACCCATTTCAAATAAAATCTCGAAGAAAGCACAACAGAACCTCAGCACTCTCAACAACATGATGATGGAGTCCAGTATCAACAGCGCATCAATCTTACCACCCTACGAAGAAGAATTCGAACCAGTTGATAATCTTCATTGGTCTCCAGAAACAGCAAACAGCATTTATTTGTTTTGGAAACACCAGCTTCAAGCATCGAGTAAGTCTTTAAACTAATCACTGGGGATAAAAATACTGAGAGGCCACCGCTAGGCCAAACTGTAGTTAACTTGAGCCGCAAAATTCTCACACCCCTTCAGCATTCAATCTCAGACTGTGGACTTAAATTTATTCCCACACCAAAGATAGCTAACTTGAATTATCTCCGACCATCCATTGAACGATTTCAACGAAATCTTAGCTGCACATATTTTTTTCGAAACCACCCCCCACGTGGTGCTAGAACAATGTTTATTCCTAAATCCACGTGGACACCCCCTCAGACCGCCATCCATCCTGAAATATTGAAAGCATTTGCGAGTATGAATAGCCAAACAGTGAACCTATCCATAACACACGAAAAGCCTAATCTCACACGAGTGGAACGTGAAGCGTTAAACTTACTTAAGAAAGACATAGCATTGTTATTAAAAAGAGTGACAAAGGTTCATGTTGTGTCATTCTGAATAGGGAGGATTACGTTTCAGAAGCAGATAATCAACTGAATAATCCTAAACATGCCATTTTACCGAAACCAATTTTCAAAGAAACTGCTAACATGATTAACAATATTCTTGCCGATTTAGTCAAAACTAGTTATCTCAAACAGAAACAATATGACTATCTGTCTGCCAAACCTGATTGTCGCGAGAGACATTTGTACACTTTGCCTAAAATCCATAAAAATCCAACCAAGGAGTGGTTTATCTCGAAAAAAATCCCTAAAGGCCGCCCGATTATATCTGACTGTGGTAGTGAGTCATATGCAGTGTCAGAATACATTGATCATTTCTTACTACCTCTAGCATGTCAACATCGCGCCTACCTTAAAGACACAACCGATTTTGTCAATAAAATAAAAAATCTTCGAGTTCCCTCTAATGCTATTTTAATTTCTATCGACGTTTCTTCTATGTTTACCAATATCGATAACACTACTGGTTTAATGGCAGTTCGTAAAGCTTCTAATAGAAACCCAGATCCAATCAGACCCGACGATGCAATTCTACAGCTTTTAGAGATTTGTCTTAGTCGTAACGATTTCATTTAATGGTAAAACATATTTACAAACTTCAGGGACAGCAATGGGCAAACGATTCGCCCGTTCGTACGCAAACCTTTTCATGGCAGAGTAGGAACGTGAGGTGTTGCCCCTCTGTCCATTTGACCCACTTTTTTACGGACGCTTTTTGGATGACATTTTTATGGTTTGGACTTATTCTATCGAACAGTTTTGGGAATTCTTTGAAATTCTCAACAACTACCATCCTTCAATCAAACTAGCCGCAAACGTGAGTGACAAAAGCATCGATACCACAGTCTTTAAGGGAGATTCCATAGCAGAAACAAATAAACTGGATATTAAAGTGTATTTCAAAGAAACTGATACTCATCAACTCTTGCACAAGAGCTCCTTTCACCCAAAACATACCTTTTCTGGTATAATTAAGTCACAAGTTTTACGATTTAATCGAATTTGTACAAGATCTTCTGATTTCAACCAAGCCTGTACGATTGTTTTCTCAAAACTAAAAGAGCGTGGGTACTCTAAACGATTTTTACGAAACATAAAAAATTCCACCTTAGCACAGATAGCAGCTAAAAACAGACTTTATGCCGAAGTACCTACAGGTTTAAGAAGTGCTCCATGTTTGTCCAGTAGATGCAAAACATGTCCCTTTATATCAGAAACTCATTATTTTGTAAGCAACTCTACGAAAAAAAAAGGTACCCGGTCCAGGAACATCTAACATGTGAACATTCGAATGTAATATATTTAATTTCATGCCCCAAACAATATGTAGGAGAAACTAAGAATAATTTACGAACTCGCTTTAATGCTCATAGGTCAGGCATCAAATTAAAGAAAGCCTGTTTCTAATCATTTCAACCTCGACGACCATTCAATAGACGATGTCGCCCTAATCCCAATTGAGCGTATAGAAATTGACTTGCCCGAAGATGAAACTACCAAATTCCGTCCATCTAGGGAAGCCCATTGGATTGAGACATTGAATACAGCAAGACCTATAGGACTAAATATTCATCATAATGTAGGCATAGCACCCTTTGTTGTCCCATTTAATACAACCAGCAATCGAGCAAGCAAGATAGTTCATGCCTATTATAAGAGCCATCAAGAGAAATTCCCCCATGTCTATAAGCAGAAAATGATAGTTGCATATTCAAAAAATAAGAACTTAAATGATATTATTGTTCACAGTTAACTAAAAACAATCAGCAGATAACAGATACTATACTTCTATACGTTATTTTTTCTAATTTCAGATCAGAATAAGAACAAAAGAAAACCCAATATCAAGACCCTTAATCCTAATTTCTAAATAAAGTGTCTGCTCCACCCTAGGCCTGTACATTTGGGAGAATCAAACCCTCCCTTCCCCGAAATCCATTATCTGTTGATATTTTTATTTGATTATTTTTTTCGTTTATATTTCTAATGGAATTGTAATCAGAGAAATACTTTAATCCCAATTCATATTCTTGATTGCGATCGAGTTCGTACTCATAATCTAGAGACACTTTAATGTCTGGTTTATTTGAGATGATGACGAATAGTTGTTCTTTATTTGACATTTTTAATCACGCTTTTATAATCATTTTTATCTATAATACCTTTTTCTTCATTATATTGTCTGTGCGATCGATGTCCTTCCTTCATTGCCGCTAATATTATTCAAAATCTATTAAGCAATTCTTCGTTGTTATCGGATAAAAAAGTTTTACCTTCTCCAGATGCCACCATATCATCGAATTCGTCTATTTCTTGTATGATTGGTGTATAATCTTCTGCATAATCTCCCACTTCGTTAACTTCGTATTTATCTTTATGTTCAATTGCTCTTATATAACTGCTTTTCGGGTCCCGACGTTCTTAAAGCATCTAGAAATTTTGAGTAAGCTACTAAATCCTTATAATCGGCTATACCAACATCCCCCCCCCCCCCCATTCATTAAATCTATTAATCCTTCTGTTGTAAATGTAAATGTAAAGTCTTTTTTATCGAGTTCGAATAAAGGGTAAAATTTATTAAATTTTATTCCATATTCATTAAACAATAACCCATCATGATCAACAATTGGTGAAATGCTCTTTGGTAAATCTGGGTCAGGGTTTGAAAAATAACGTTTTATATGTTCTAATGTTCTAATTATAATACCATCAATGGGATATTCTATTTGATGAGGTTCTATAGGAGGTGTGGGTTCTATAGGAGGGATGAGTCTCTTTTTAATATCCTCTTGAGATTTAAATATGGGTTGAAATAGAGTTTGTAGATTTTCCGTTAATCAGAGTTGTTGTAATCTGTTATTTTCAACTTGGGTCTTTATTTTATTCTTAGCTTTGATATATTCTTTATTTCTTTTTAAAATATTATTCCAATTATCCATTTTTTAAAAAATAAAATTTAACAAATGTCTGTCATAACTCTTTCACCTGCAGGTTTTCTAGTATTAACGAATATATATCCATGATCACCTGGGGTTTTCCATTGAGTTTTTCAAACCTTTTTAAATGCATCTCTGTCCATTCCGTGATTTATCGACTGAATGATTTGAGATAAATCTTTATCGTTTAATTCAAATAATAAAAAAACAATTTGCATTTTTTCTAATAAACATAGAATCCATCCCGTAAAAAGATTGGGATTGGTATATGCAGTGACACTTGTGATGTCTTCCCTTCGTGAAGAATTCTTGTTCAACAGAATTGATTTCTTTGCGCTACACAATCGTCAAACAATATTAAGTTCTTTCGTTTGCTATCAATATTAGACAAGTCTAGATCATTAACATTTTTCATAAGAACACCTTTTATATCCGTTGGATTCTTTCCTTCGATGTAGTTATCTAAGATATCTTTTATTTCCACTTCTTCTTTATTTTCTTCGTAATATTGAAATAGGTCTTGAACATCTTTCTTTGGTAGATATTCTAAAGCTTTGAGAAATTGATAATACGATTGCTCTGGTGTTGTTGTGTAGATATACAAAGAATCAAAATCTAAAAGGTTTGGTGTTGTCAACATGTTAAAAGTGAGATGAGTTTTCCCAGAACCGGAACTACCGCATATACACATGTGCATTGGGTTATTAGGAAATATTTCTGAATGATTAAATTTTTTGCCCATTGTTTATTATTTTAATTTGTTCCAAAAATCACTCCTTCTCCTTTATACTTTGAAAGGTATATTCCTTCTCCAGTGTGTATATTTTTTAAAAATATTCCATTACCCTTATGTTTGACTTTGACTTCACCCGTGTCAATACTATCTACTAATTTATTTAATCTTTGTTTAACAGTTTACATGGATTCTTCCCCAAATCTTTTTCCAAATTCTTTTATTGTGCCTATGATTTCAACCATTCCTGAACCTTTGCCTTCTTTTTCCATTATTAAATTATGTTTGCGTTCTTCAGCGGCTTTAGCATCAGCTGCTTTCTTTGCGTTGGCAGCTTTGACTGCGGCAGATATTCCCCCAGTAGCTGCACCCGCCGCTGCAATACCACCAAATATTAAAGGTAAAAGGAAAGGTAAAAATCCACCTTTTTTTTACATTTGTATCAATTCTTTCTAATTCTATATCGTCTCTGATTTTACAATATTTGTATTTAATAATAAGTTTTTTAGTTATACTGATTTTTTTACCGTTGAAAGTTATAACAGTTGGTGAAGCTGTTTCAATAACTTCTATTATATTCATAACTAAAGTTTCTACTTTCATTTTTAAGGGTGTATTTTTTACTCAATTCTTATCATTCTTCTATCTGCTATTTTAATTAAATGTTTTGCTTCTTCCAATAATAAACAATAACCTGTTACATCTCCTTGTGTTTTTTCAATATGAATATTTATGTTCACTCCTGTTTTGAAAAGATCTTCTTGGTGAGCTGATAGATCAAAACAGAAGATTGGATGATTAATTGCAAAATCTACATATTCAAACTGAGGTAGATTTCCAAATAATTCACACATATTTTTATAGTTTCTATACAATTCATTATAATCCTTTGTGGTTGGATTACTTGTTAAAGGTTGGTTAGGATAATTATCGTTGTTTAATCTTACTTGAACTTTATGGATTAAAGGATTTTGAGTTTGGTTCATTGCCACTCTAAAGACATTATTGTTATTCGTTTGAGAATCTGGTAAGTTCTTGAAATCAACCATTAAATATCTTGCTGGTTTAATAGTGTTAGTGATTGGCCATGTGGTGGATTCTCCAGTTAAAGTCATGCTACCTACCGTATTACGATGAAGAAAAGCTATTTCAATATCTTTAGTTAACGAGTTGAATATTCTCGTTTCTACTTCAATTGATGGTGTTATTACGGGTATGAAAAGTTGGAGATTCGTTATTTCTAATTTTGCATCTGAATTATTCTCTCCAAAGAATATCTTATCGTCGTTGATTTCTCTTTGTAGATGAATTATATATGGTAAGCCTAAGGAAACTTTTCTCGACACTTGAAAAAGGATAATATTTCGAAAACCGCTTCGTGTCAATTGCGTAAGTTTTTTTTTTACTTGTTATAATTTTCACATCATTGTTAGCGTTATTTATCACCTAAATATATATTTTTTTGCATTTTTCATCTTGCTGTATATATCCCCAAACCCAGTTTGACTTATTTGCATAATTTGATCCCAACATTTTCACGCTAGCATATACAGTTTCCTCCTGTTACATCCGCTGTACATTCCCTTCTAACCCCAAGTTATTTTCATTATGCTCCCCAACTACAACAACCACTGGCAAGAAGCCAGAAATAGAAACACTAATCGTCAACCAAACCAATATCACGTACCCTACAACGGCCCTGTCTTCCATCGACCTCTACCACCTACCAATCGCCGACCACCAACCAACCCATCCAGCTATATCCCACCCCATCGCCGACCTACCTACAACACAGCCTACCAATCAAGAGGTAACCATCGACCTGACCAACAACAGAAACGACTACCAGCCCACCGACGCCAACCAGTCCCCACTCATAAAGAGGGAAGAACCCTTTGTGAAGGTGTTCTTCCAAGTTTTGCAGTGCCTCCATCATTTGGCAATCCTTACCCTTCAACAGCAAGGCCAACCAGCGTTTACCTTCAAACGCAAAGTCTCTGAGTTGGATAGTTTTATCCGCCCAGCAATAAAAACATCAGCTGTCGACGCGAATATTAGATCCCTCAATCGGACATGGCTCTGTAAGGTTACGCAGGTCCTGATAGACCATTACCAAACCACACTTCAAAAGAAGCTGACCACCATTCGTACCAAGTCTTTATCATCACCTGCCGTCGACCGCATCATTTCTCGTGCCCTGTCCTGGGCCCGTCGCTCCTATGGGAAACGTCTCACTCAAGCTGTAATCTCCAAATTCTACCAAACAATCAACGAAACAAAAACCAGAGTAACCATATCTCTACCAACTGAAATGGACACTACACCTGCACCATCTAGAGCCACCACGCTGCCGAACCAAACCCCTAAACGAGCCCGAAGTTCACCTACTCCTAGTCCAGCAGACATAGGTAAACGCTCTCGTAGAGAGGGCACACCCCTTCTCTTTTCACTTTCAGACTCGTCTTCCCCTTCCACACCATCTGAATCTTCACCACGTGATCCAGGATCCGCCAACCTTTCTTCCTTCTGTGCGTTTTTGGACCAGCAAACCACCCCTCAGTCTCCATCCAAGTCGAGACGTGTATCCAGACCTTCCCCTCCTCGAACCAGATCCCAGTCCGTTCCCAATGCTACAATTCTAACAACTACCAAACCAGTACCAATCACACCGTCGACGACCATTATATCCGCTACCAAATCGTATTATCACCAAACCAAGGACAAATCATTATGGAAACTACCTGCTCTAAAGAAATCTACCTTAATAATTGGATCATCTAACCTGAATCGAATTACCAAAACCAGTTCAGACACCGAAATGCATTCTTGCCCCGGTGCCCAAATCCATCACATACAGTCAATCCTGGAATCATACGACCATGATCCCAAACCTACTACCATTATTCTTCATGTAGGCCTCAACAACCGTGATCAGATACCAAAGACCTCCTTTAACCAAGCCGAGAAATTAATCGCCACAGCCAACAAAACCTTCCCAAACTCCAAGATCTTCTTCACATGCATACCCATTTCAAATAAAATCTCGAAGAAAGCACAACAGAACCTCAGCACTCTCAACAACATGATGATGGAGTCCAGTATCAACAGCGCATCAATCTTACCACCCTACGAAGAAGAATTCGAAACAGTTGATAATCTTCATTGGTCTCCAGAAACAGCAAACAGCATCTATTTGTTTTGGATACACCAGCTTCAAGCATCGAGTCTTTAAACTAATTACTGGGGATAAAAATACTGAGAGGCCACCGCTAGGCCAAACTGTAGTTAACTTGAGCCGCAAAATTCTCACACACCTTCAGCATTCAATCTTAGACCGTGGACTTAAGTTTATTCCAACACCAAAGATAGCTAACTTGAATTATCTCCGACCATCCATTGAACGATTTCAACGAAATCTTAGCTGCACATATTTTTTTCGAAACCACTCGCCATGTGGTGCTAGAACAATGTTTATTCCTAAATCCACGTGGACACCCCCTCAGGCCGCCATCCATCCTGAAATATTGAAAGCATTTGCGAGTATGAATAGTCAGTGAACCTTTCCATAACACACGAAAAGCCTAATCTCACACGAGTGGAACGTGAAGCGTTAAACTTACTTAAGAAAGACGATAGCATTGTTATTAAAAAGAGTGACAAAGGTTCATGTTGTGTCATTCTGAATAGGGAGGATTACGTTTCAGAAGCAGAGAATCAACTGAATAATCCTAAACATTATGCCATTTTACGGAAACCAATTTTCAAAGAAACTGCTAACATGATTAATAATATTCTTGCCGATTTAGTCAAAACTAGTTATCTCAAACAGAAACAATATGACTATCTGTCTGCCAAACCTGATTGTCGCGAGAGACATTTGTACACTTTGCCTAAAATCCATAAGAATCCAACCAAGGAGTGGTTTATCTCGAATAAAATCCCTAAAGGCCGCCCGATTATATCTGACTGTGGTAGTGAGTCATATGCAGTGTCAGAATACATTGATCATTTCTTACTACCTCTAGCATGCCAGCATCGCGCCTACCTTAAAGACACAACCGATTTTGTCAATAAAATAAAAAATCTGCGAGTTCCCTCTAATGCTATTTTAATTTCTATCGACGTTTCTTCTATGTATACCAATATCGATAACACTACTGGTTTAACGGCAGTTCGTAAAGCTTTTAATAGAAACCCAGATCCAAACAGACCCGACGATGCAATTCTACAGCTTTTAGAGATTTGTCTTAGTCGAAACGATTTCACATTTAATGGTAAAACATATTTACAAACTTCAGGGACAGCAATGGAGTGGGAACGTGAGGTGTTGCCCCTCTGTATATTTGACCCACTTTTTTACGGACGCTTTTTGGATGACATTTTTATGGTTTGGACTTATTCAATCGAACAGTTTTGGGAATTCTTTGAAATTCTCAACAACCACCATCCTTCTATCAAACTAACCGCAAACGTGAGTGACAAAAGCATACCACAGTCTTTAAGGGAGATTCCATAGCAGAAACAAATAAACTGGATATTAAGAGTGTATTTCAAAGAAACTGATACTCATCAACTCTTGCACAAGAGCTCCTTTCACCCAAAACATACCTTTTCTGGTATAATTAAGTCACAAGTTTTACGATTTCATCGAATTTGTACAAGATCTTCTGATTTCAACCAAGCCTGTACGATTGTTTTCTCAAAACTGAAAGAGCGTGGGTACTCTAAACGATTTTTACGAAACATAAAAAATTCCACCTTAGCACAGATAGCAGCTAAAAACAGACTTTATGCCGAAGTACATCAAGGTTTAAGAAGTGCTCCATGTTTGTCCAGTAGATGCAAAACATGTCCCTTTATATCAGAAACTCATTATTTTGTAAGCAACTCTACGAATAAAAGGTACCCGATCCAGGAACATCTAACATGTGAACATTCGAATGTAATATATTTAATTTCATGCAAGAAATGCCCCAAACAATATGTAGGAGAAACTAAGAATAATTTACGAACTCGCTTTAATGCTCATAGGTCAGACATCAAATTAAAGAAAGACAAGCCTGTTTCTAATCATTTCAACCTCGACGACCATTCAATAGACGATCTCACCCTAATCCCAATTGAGCGTATAGAAATTGACTTGCCCGAAGATGAAACTACCAAATTCCGTCAATCTAGGGAGGCCCATTGGATTGAGACATTGAATACAGCAAGACCTATAGGACTAAATATTCATCATATTGTAGGCATAGCACCCTTTGTTGTCCCGTTTAATACAACCAGCAATCGAGCAAGCAAGATAGTTCATGCCCACTATAAGAGCCTTCAAGAGAAATTCCCCCATGTCTATAAGCAGAAAATGATAGTTGCATATTCAAAAAATAAGAACTTAAATGATAATATTGTTCATAGTAAACTAAAAACAATCAGTACATGACAGATACTATACTTCTCGCCCATCGGGCGAGTTATTTTTTCTAATTTCAGATCAGAATAAGAACAGAAGAAAACCCAATATCAAGACCTTTAATCCTAAATTCTAAATAAAGTGTCTGCTCCACCCTAGGCCTGTACATTTGTACATTTCCCTTCCCCGAAATCTATCTAAATCGGCATCATTTGCAACGTTTCTTACCGTTTCTTTTAAAACACTTCCATCACCAACATCGGGTATCCAACCTGAGACTGAATCGAAATCTTTAGGATATAAAACTGTTTTCAACATTGTGTCGAATTCCCCAGGATGTTTAATTGTTTCTATCGGGTTTGAACCAGCTTCCAAAACCATCTCGCTAAATAAAGATGGAAAGAAATTGTTTTCTAAAGTTGTATTAGTTTGTGGTGCTTGATTCTGAGTTCCATCTTTAATTTTGAAATCACATCTGAAATAAGCATCGGAAAGAAGCAACCAATTCGATAATGAATTTATTTCGAAGGTAATTCTACCACCACCATCATTCAATTGGGATTTAGAACCAACAGTCGGTGAGATGATAATATAATCCTCTTTTTTCTTGTTAAACGAATAACGAATCGGATCGTATAATCTAAAAATTGGATCTAATATTTTATTTGCCATTTTTAAGGTTTAAAATTTGAGTAGAAATTTTCCCAAAACAAGACTTATCTCCCTTCTACATTATTTTAATATGCTTTTTTTGATGGAATATAGGAAATTGATTGAAGGTGTTTTTTGGTCTTTTTTAATGTAAGAATTTATGAAATGTAGGATGTTTTATGAAATGTAGGATGTTTTGCTGTAAGAATTTATGAAATGTAAGGAATTTAGGTCTTTTTTTTTTGGGAGCTCATAGATTGGTCGCATTTTACCCATGAAATGAAATGGAATGGGAATGAAATGGAATGGGGAAAAATGCGACCAATCTATGAGCTCATATACTACTCACGTTAGCTTATATGGTTAACGTTCAAGAATGCAGAAGTTGACTTTACAACTCTCAAGAATACAGTGGTCGAACTTACATCTTTCACGAATGCAAAGTCAAGTAGACATAGTTGATATTGTAAATAATGCGAAGTTAAGAATTCATTTTCGTAAAGGAAAGTTTGAATGGATTTTGATGTGAAATAAAGTTTGAAAGTAAACTATCAATATCCCCCTCCATACACAACATATTTACCACTTAATTCCTTTATGATTAAAGATATAAATCTGGAAATCAAAGATGGTAAAAATAGATTTATAGATTTTGGTAATGAGGAAATTGTAATTCAACTTCATTTAAAACAAAAGAACTAAATTTATTCTGTAATTAAACACTCTTCATTCTCTTCTTGAATAGTTAGATAATCAAAATCATCAAATTCAAAGTTTTCATCCATGTTCAATTCTTTTCCATCTTTGTAAGGATACATAATTCCTTCACTATTTGGTGGCTTTCTCTTAACGAGATTTAGATAAGCTCTAAAAACTTTCTTTTGTTTATCATCATCCTTTGGAATAACTATTCCATTTGTGATACTTTTTTCACATTTTTTCTTAAATTCATTCATCACATCATGCCCGCTAGTTAATCGAATATAATCTTCTACGCTTATCTTATCCTCAAGACTAACCCTTAAACGTTTTCTTTTCTTTTAGAATACCGTCAGAAGTTATAATAATATTGTATTTAACTTTTAGTGCTAAATATAAACCATATATAATTCCACCATCACCGTAATCATTCTTTCCTTTACAATAATCATTTTCGGACACCAACCCAGCTCCATTTAATTTTTCCCAATTGCTAGATGAAATGTGTAAACTATCAGTATCTGCATAGTATATTTCCGGTTTATAAAATCCATCTATTACGTGAATAAAATTGTTCATTATTTTCTTACTGTAAGATAAAACGAATGATCTCAAATGACAAGGTGTTAGTCGTGTAGTAGATTAAGTTTCAGGTATTTCTTTTTCTTCTTCTTCTATCTCAACTATGTATTGAGTCTTATTTAATTTTTCATAGTTTTTGACATGTGAATCGAAGTTGGTTTTAAATGTTGCTTCACTCCATAGATGTCTCGATGTAGTTATATCCTTCTGAATAGATTTACCATACAAGGAATTACCTAATATTTTCATACAATTACTACCCACAATATTACCTTCTCCTTTATATCTATTTCTAAGTTCTCTCAAAATTAAAATGAATTCTCTGTATGGTGGAGTTTTAAAATTTTCTTCATATACTATCCCATCTAATATCTTGAGTATTTTACCACCTGCTTTAACTTTTTCTTGAATATCGACCGATGTTAAAACATCATAACAGAAACCATTTCTGAACCGGATTTTAGTGCTAGTTTCCTTCTTACCTAATCTGTTCGTAAAAGTAATTTTATCTTTAGCTGGTATAGGTTGGAAGAACATGTTGGTAGGATATTTAAACCAGACTTTTAAAATAGCCGTTCTAGGTCTGAATTTCTGCTCATTAAAAAGCTTTAAATAAATCAATTATATTATCACTTCGTGTTTCACTTTGTGAAATACTACTCTCGAGTTCTGTGTATTCCTTTACTACATTTTCCATCCATTTTGTCCGTTTCAAATGATTTTCTGTTAGCAGAAAATACCAACCCTTTAAAGATAGAGAAGGAACCGTTAGATTATTGGAAACATTTTGGAATACAGCGTCTTTCATAACCTTATTGTATTTTATCAAGCATGCTCCAAGACATATGGTCTCTCGTTTCGCGTAAGGTTCCCATTCGTGTCTTAAAGATTCGCAGTTATCTTCGGTGTATTTTACAATATTGATATCAGTGATCTTTGATGTTTCATGTTCAGGAATAATGTGAAATTAATATTTTGCAGATAATTAGTTATTTTTTTTCTTTTCCATTTTTCAGCAAATCTTCATCGGTGAATGAATTAGTTAAAGGTAGAGAGAGAATGCGTTTAGCTGATACTAGTGGACATTGTGGTTTTAACCTTGATCCAGTTTCAAAACCTCTACCGTTATGAGAAATTAATGTTAATCTTTTTTGATCATATTGATCTAAATACTTTAACATTTGATCAATGCAATCTGTACCTACAAATATTTCTACTATATATCATCACTCATATTTAAAAATACATTTAGTTTTAAAGGTGAAACTTGTGTTACGACATTATCATCTCTACATGTTTTCCATATCTGTTCATAATTTTCTTCTATTTCTTCAATACCTAAACTGTTTTCATTTCTTCTTATGAGACAGAATTGTGAGTTATGTATACATAAAACCGAATCTAATTCCCTGTTTACATCTCTAGGTCGTAAATTGTTATTATTGTGAGTATAAATTTGAAATGAAGTATTACATTCCTTATTTTATTCATTAATTCTAGCAGTTGTCATTACTCCTTTTCTATCATTAATGAAAATTCATTTGTTAAATCTTTGTTCAAAACATGATTTACACATTTCATAAAACAGTTACCATCTGTAAGTATACAACAATTTTTACCTTTATATTCATTTATCTTTTTAAGTAGTTAACTGGTTCCTCTACCAGCTTTTGATCTTTTTATTTCTTTAAAATTGTCTTTAAGTAAAATGGTATTTCCTGTAAAATACCAATCAGAAGCATCAGATTCTGAATCCATTTTAGAAAAGATTTTCTGAAAAGTTTTGGCATTGAAACCAAGAAGATTCATATATTGTTTGTGTCCTCCATCTTGAATTATCTCTCCATCTAATTCAATTTGTCCTTTAATTATTGAAATGTTCTTAAGAACAGCCCAAATAACATTTACAGGTATATATACCCCCAACTTCTGTTCCAACATTACGTTTAATTATTGATGAAAATATTATAAATTGTTTATCTCGAAGACTAAATAAATTAGTTGAAGAGATAATTCCGCGTTCGTGTAAAAAACTATTATTAACAAAATATATTTTCACATATTCAAAGTCTGTGGCTCGTAAAAACTGATAACTGATTAGCCTTCCTTCTACTTTTTGTGGTTTTAGATTTCTAATAATATTCATTGATGGTGGAGTTTCCGTCTCCAATAACATATCAAATTCACTCAATGAAAAAAAAACAATCTTCTCTATCTGGTATGATTAACATTCTAAACCCATCTATATATTTTCCACTCGTTTTAATTTCATATAAATGATCATCCTTGTTGTTTTCGTCGTCAATTTCTAATTCTTTAGTTTCTACATTTTCTGTACCTTAATAAACTGAAGAACTTTACGAGCGTTAATTGAGTAAATGAAAGTGAGACTTGTTTGAAGAATATTGATTCAACTTCTACCTACATAGGGAAAATAATTTCAATTACAATTTTTCCTTTGAAAGTAAAAGCTGATGGATAATCATTATCAAATATATTATGGGGGTAGGGAAAATCTGAAGCAGAAAATACTCTTATATTTGCTGTAAATCCATATTTACAATTTTGATTTATCAATATTATCAGTAGTAGAAGTATCTTTATCACTCAAATTTCTAAATGGAAGATTGAAAAAATATGATTTATTTTCTTCTTTGAGATGCTTTTTTAATGCGGCTATATTTTTTTTCCTGTTTTAAAACTTCGTTATTAATAGTGGTTAACTGTTGTTGGATAACACTATCATCAATATTTTGTATTTGTTGTTGAGTATAGGTTTTAATTTCGCTATCATCCATGTTCTGTATTTGTTGTTGAATATAGGTTTTGATTTCGCTATCATCTATGTTTTGTATTTGTTGTTTAATATTTGTTAGTTCTTTTTGTAATTCACTGAAGAGCAGAGCATTTAATTCCTGTTGAAATGTATCTCCATTTTCATCTGGAATGTTATCTATTAATTGTTGAACGTCTAATTTTTGTTTTGCAATCTTATCATCTAATTTAGATATTAATGAAATTAAATTGTGTAACTCAGATTTGTTCACTACGTTGACCAATTGTTTTTGAATAAAACTTATCAAACCTGCTACCTCTTGTTGTAGTTTAGTATCATTAATAAAATTTTTATTATTAGTAGTATAGGACCTTTCAATTTGGTCGCACGGGGACTCCCCATTCCATTTCATTAAATGGGAAAGTGCGACCAAATTGAAAGGTCAACAAAAAAGACCTAAACTCCCTACATTTCATAAATTCTTACACCAAAAAGACCTATACACCCTACATTTCATAAATTCTTACTCCAAAACACCTTCGATCAATTCCATCAAAAAAGCATATTAAAAAGACCCTTATATGAAATAACATAACATCCGGTTTATAAATAGCCTCGTTTTAAATAATGTTATTTTTAGTCTAGAAACTTCTAGAAAGGGAGATAACTCTTTTTTGGAAAAAAACAGACCACAATTTTCTACTCAATTTCTAAACCTTAAAAATGGCAAATAAAATATTAGATCCAATTTTTAGATTTTACGATCCGATTCGTTATTCATTTAACAAGAAAAAAGAGGATTATATTATCATCTCACCGACTGTTGGTTCTAAATCCCAATTGAATGATGGTGGTAGAATTACCTTCGAAATAAATTCATTATCGAATTGGTTGCTTCTTTCCGATGCTTATTTCAGATGCGATTTCAAAATAAAGACGCCACTCAGAATCAAGTTCCACAAACAAATACAACGTTAGAAAACAATTTCTTTCCATCTTTATTTAGCGAGATGATTTTGGAATTTGGTTCAAATCCGAAAGAAACAATTAAACACCCTGGGGAATTCGACACAATGTTGAAAACAGTACTGTTTTATATCCTAAAGATTTCGATTCAGTCTCAGGTTGGATACCCAATGTTGGCGATGGAAGTGTTTTAAAAGAACCGGTAAGAAATCTTGCAAATGATGCTGATTTAGCTAGAGTGAGAGTTGTTGCTCGAAACACAATAGAAAGAGTAGCTCGAGCAGCTAATCATGGATTCGAAAAACGAGTAGTTCAGTATAATAATGCTGTTGAGAATAATAGGTGGGGAAATTACTTAAATTGGAAATTATATCCTTTATTCGGTCTGTTGGAACACAGAAAGGTTACCATATAAAATTCATCTACAAAGAGAAATCAATGATGATAAGATATTCTTTGGAGAGAATGTTTCAAATGCAAAATTAGAAATAACGAATCTCCAACTTTTCATACCCGTTATAACACCATCAATTGAAGTAGAAACGAGAATATTAAACTCATTAACTAAAGATATTGAAATAGCTTTTCTTCATCGTAATACGGTAGGTATCATGACTTTAACTGGAGAATCCACCACATGGCCAATCACTAACACCAGCAAGATATTAAATGTTTGGTTTCAAGAACTTACCAGATTGTCAAACGAATAACAATAATGTCTTCAGAGTGGCAATAAACCAAACTCAAGATCCTATAATTCATAAAGTTCAAGTAAGATTAAACAACAATAATTATCCTAACCAACCTTTAGCATTTAATCCAACCACAAAGGATTATAATGAAACTAAAAAAACATGTGTGAATTATTTGGAAATCCACCTCAGTTGGAATATGTAGATTTTGCAATTAATCATCCAATCTTCTGTTTTGATCTAATAGCCCATCAAGAAGATCTTTTCAAAACAGGAGTAAACATAAATATTCCTATTGAAAAAACAAAAGGAGATGTAACCGGTTATTGTTTATTACTCGAAGAAGCAAAACATTTAATTAAAATAGCTGATAGAAGAATAAGAGAATTGAGTAAAATATACCCCCTTAAAAATGAAACCAGAAACTTTAGTTATGAAAATAATAGAAGCTTTTGAAACAGATTCCCCAACTGTAATAACTTTCAATGGTAAAAAAATCAACATAACTTAAAAACTTATTGATAAATACAAATATTGTAAAGTCAGAGATGATATAGACTTAGAAAGAATTGATACAAATGTAAAAAAAGGCGGATGTATATTTTCCCTACCTTTGATTTTTGCTGGTCTTACCGCGGCGGGTGCAATAGCTGGTAGTGCAGCTGCTGGAGCAATCGTATTATCAATTTCTCAAAGCTTTAGAATATGTTCAAGACATATTACAAAGAAAACGAAGAAGAAGTGGAAAGAAAAGAGATCATAGATAACTACATTGAAGCAAAGCATCCAACGGATATAAAAGTTTTTCTTACGAAAAATGTTAATGATCTAGACTTGTTGTGGGTAATCAGACGTTCAACAATTCAGTGAAAACAAATTCTGTACTCTTTATAACTTTATTAACATCTAACTTCTTAGAGTAAAGTTGTTGTTGTTCACAGATTGACTACAAAATATAACAAAACTTATTACAAATTCACTTATGAAATATCTATTACTATAGACTTAAACTTATGGAAAGTACCAGCAGGTCACGTAACTAACTGAGTAGCGGGAAAGGGAAAATTCAGACATGACTTTTGATCAAAATATACATTAATATGCAATGACATCAAACTTTACAATGATAAACATTAAAAGAAGAATCTTATACACAAAATTACATATAAAATATCAAGTTTACCGATTTATTATGCCTGTTATCTGCACAAATCCACAGTGAAACTTTTAGCTTACTTCAACACGCCATGTTGCTTTAAAAACTGGATAATTGTGACAAATAGGAAAGACACTAAACTAAAGTGACTAATACAATCTGGACTATTTTCCAGGAAAAAGTAGGCACCAAAGGCACTTGTTTCTTTAAACCACATGCGCTCGTTGTAAACAATAAAAACACATTTCTTAAACTTTAACTAAATACTCAACTTTATACTAATCGCTCTCACATACCGACCCTCTAATTGCGTAACTTCGTGGAAGCAATTAAAAACATATACTACTAATTTATGACTTTAACTAATTACTAAGCACATACACAATACAATTGCCTATACTTTACAACTAGATACACAATAGATAAATCTAATGCTTAATTATGACTTTGACTTTACAAATTAATACAATTATTTGACTTGACAAAATTTATAACTTCACATGTAATAAACTTTAACTGATATAACTTTAAATAGTATGACTTTAATTGATATAACTTTTTACATTATAACTTTACATAATAAACTTTTACGTAACTGCTTTTATGATTCCATAATCAAGCACAACTTGCTAACAGGTCTTATAAGTGTAGAATACTTTGTTTTAACTTTTACTGATCTAACATATCCCTTAAAATCTGGAAATGTTTCAACTACTCGACCCATTAACCAAGTTCCTCTTGGTTGAGAATCATCAACTAATAAGACTAAATCTGATTCCTTCAAATTTCTTTCAATCTCAGTCCATTTTTTCCGTTCCTGTAAGGACGGCAAATACTCTTTAAGCCACCTATCCCAAAAGGTATTAGCTATAAACTGAACTTGTTTCCACCTACGTTTAAAATAAGTATCTTTTCTATCAAATATACCAGGAGGAAAACTATAATTTGGTTGTAACTGAAGTAAATGATTTGGTGTGATAGGATCCAAATCACTTGGATCATCTGATAAACTAGTAATAGGACGACTGTTTACAATTCTTTCTACCTCACAAAATACTGTTAACAATGCCTCATCATCTAAAGCATGAGGAGTGGTTTCCTTAATTACGGCATACAAAACTTCTCTAACTGAACGAATTTGTCGTTCCCACACACCACCGAAATGCGATCCAGTGGGTGGGTTAAACTTCCATACAATATTCTTTTGTAATAAATAATCATTAATCTGTTTACTATTCCACTTATTTAATTCTTCTCTTAACTCTTTTTCTGAACCAACTAAATTTGTGCCATTATCTGACCTAATATATTTAACACAACCCCTGCGAGATACAAATCTCCTTAATGCATTAATACATGAATTGGTGTCAAGAAAATGTGCAACCTCTAAATGGATAGCTCTAGTAGCCAAACAAGTAAATAATACACCATATCGTTTGACATTGCTACGGCCTACTTTAACGAAAAACGGTCCGAAATAATCAACTCCCGTTCTGGAGAATGGTGGCTCATCTGGAATCAATCTTTCCATAGGTAAATCAGCCATCTTTTGACTTCCCACTCTTGATTGGTAAATAGAGCAAACTAAACAGTTTCGAATGGTTCTTCGGACTATAGAATTAACTTGAAGTATCCAATACTTGTGGCGTAGTTCCATTAAAGTTGCATTTCTTCCCATATGACCCACTGTCTTGTAAGCATCTTGAACCAATAATGATGATACATGTGACTGCTTTGGTAGAATTACAGGATGTTTAACTTTATCCTCGAGTGAAGAACGATGGAGTCTTCCTCCAACTCTAATCAGACCACTAACTAAAACAGGATCAAGACGTTTGATACGACTTGACTTCATCTTTAATCTTTGCTGATTATCTAAAACTTTTAACTCTTCAGAAAACCATCTCTTTTGTTCAATCTTCAATATACATGACTCTGCTTCTTGTAAATTATCCAAATCTAATTGACTATACTGTTTCCATTCATCAGACTTCTTTATACTGTTAATCTTCCTTTCTATCATTTCTGTAAGTTGACTTTCTGATACTGTAGATTCTAATTCACTTCTAAACACTTTCTTCTTGTCAACCAAAAACTTTATGAACTTTATAAACTGCAGTAACCAACCAACCATTCTTTTCAGTTTATTCCAGGACGAAAAATATTCAACGAACTTTTCTATACTGCTAGACTCAGGAATTATAACATTTGACACTGCCTTGACTTCAGGATCATTCTCAAGCAACTCATCTTAGAACTGGACTTTTGCCACTCAGACTCTGGCATTTTCAAAAAGGAAGGTCCGTCAAACCATTGACTTTCTGCTAGTTTCTTAACTGTGGTACCTCTAGATGACAAATCACTTGGGTTTAACTTTCCTTCTATGTGATTCCATTGGTCAACTTCGGAATTAGCTCGTATAGCAGAAACTCTGTTCGACACAAAAGTATGAAAACGAGTTGATTCATTACTAATATAATTAATAACTGACATACTATCTGTCCAATAATAAACTTTATCAATAGGAATCTCTAATTCTAACATAATTACTTTACTCAATTTAACAGACATTAAGGCAGCAGTAAGCTCCATTCTAGGGATGGTCATAGATTTCAATGCTGCTACTCTAGACTTACTCATTACCAAACAAACATGAACTTTACCACAATTATTCTCAAAACGAAGATAGGATACTGTTCCATAGCCCTTTTCACTAGCATCAGAAAAATTGTGTAAATCACAAGAAAATACATCACTAAACTCTGTTGTTTTGAAACAACGAGGTATTTGAACTGTTTCTAATGAAGGAAGATCAGACAACCAGTTTTGCCATCTTTTTACTTGTTTGGATTCAATTTCTTGGTCCCATCCTTGTCCACTTCTACACAGATCTTGAAGAAGAATCTTAGCTGGTAGGATCAGTGGTGCTACAAAACCAAGAGGATCATATATTGAACTGACTATAGGGAGAATATTTCTTCTGGTATTAGTATGATTCTTGATGTTAATTTTAAATTCGAAACTATCATTTTCTACTGACCAGTGAATCCCTAAAGCTCTTTCAGCAGGCAAGACATCATACTCTAGATCTATATTTTGTACTTCTTTGGCTCTATCTTCTACTGGCAATGACTCTAACAATTCTCTACAATTACTGACCCACTTTCTCAACTTAAAACCACCCTTACTAAGAATTTCTCTTAAATCATGACACAATGAAATAACTCCCTAAGATGACTTTAAACTCTTCAAACAATCATCAACATAAAAATTCTTTAGAATAGTGTTATAAACCTCAGTAGAACAATTATCATTGTTGTCATAGGCTATCCTCTTCAAGGCGTAGTTCGCACAACTTGGCGATGAAACGGCTCCAAATATATGGACGGTCATTCGGAAAACTTCTGGTTCTTTACTCAGATCAGCATTAGGCCACCAATAAAACCTTAAATAATCTTGCTGATCTCTAGGTAACTTTACTTCATAAAACATACAATCAATATCGGCCATAAAACAGAATAACTCTTGTCGAAAACGTAACAAGACTCCAATGATACTATTTGTAAGATCTGGACCTTGTAACAATAAATCATTTAAAGATTGACCATAACATTTTGCAGAACAATCAAAAACTGTCCTTAGTTTTTCTGGTTTGCGCGGATGATAAATTCCATGATGTGGTAGATATCATCTTCTATTTTGACTTTCTTCACTGTTAATATCATCATCTTCAACTTTTACTGCAAACCCCTTTTCAATAATACCATCCATAAATGTCTTGTAATCTTGATAAAACTTTTGACTTTTTAGCATTTTACTTTCAACACCATATAATCTTGGTAATACTTGATTACTGTTATCTGTGACTATAGGAAATGGAGACTTGAATGGTAAAGGTACAACATAATGATTATTTTGAAACTTAGTGGCTTCTTCAACCATGTATAAAAATCTTTTATCTTCGTGGGATAACTCTTTCTTCTCATCAGCAGCTCGTTCTGGAAAATCTATTTCATATGAATTCCTTACTGCCTTATCAATTCTGTTAAGTACTTCAATTTCTTCTAAAGCTTTTACTTCTGCCCTGTTCACAACTAGTGAGGAATCCTTATTACTTGCATCTTTCCTTACAACATTCCATAATACCCATCCTAATCTGGTTCTGGTTGCATGGGGACTATCTGGAGGTCCTGTAATAACTTGTAAAGGTGCATATGCATCCGCAATATTATTTCCAAGAAGAAGTCCTATGTCTGCTTGGCTTTCCGGTATTTCAATATCTTTAAGATGGTTTCATTGACAAATATCTTGCTTCTTAGGGATATGACTTCTTGACACTGGCATTTTATCTTTCCTGTATAATAGTGGCAAAGAAATAGTTTGACTTTCATGGATATCACCATAAGTTAACCCTTTAACAACTTCTGTATTGTAGGTATATGGTTGACCCATAGTATTTAAGGTAAGTATTTTCTTCTTTCCTGTAACACCTAAACTTTTCAACAAATTAGAACTGACAAAAGAAACACTACTTCCACTATCTAGAAATGCATAATTCGATATAAACTTGTCACTATTTGGAATCTTAACTTTGACTAAAACAATGGCTAAAGTACATTCTCCTTCAACTACCCCGACCCCCATATGGGACGGTAATTCCTCAGGACAACTACAACTAGTAACAACATTTCTATCTCTATTATTGGACTCAGAACTAGTAGAAGGTAAATTAGTATGCAACAATGTAGGATGTTTTCTTTGACAAAGAGAACATTTTGAAATATTGGTACAAACTTTACTCTGGTGTCCTTGCTTTAGACATCCAAAACAGACAGACATGTTTCTTAATAAAAGGAGCTTCTCATTAATTGGCTTTTCATCCAGTTTTCTTCAATGAGCAATGGTATGCAGGACATCATTGCAAAATAAACAACCTTTAGACATTCCAGAAGCACTCTTTTCTTTTTCAGCTTTGACATTTTGACTTTGTGGTTTATGACTTTGTTGACTGTACTTAGCAGCTGAAGTGGACAAATTTTGTTTCTGGTAAGTATTATTTGACTTTTGGTAAGTGTTGCTTGACTTATGATTCTGCAACCTTTCTTCAGGAATTGTAGTATTGGTAGTAGCTGAGGTAGTTCTACTGTTGAACTGTTTACTGTGTTTATTGGATTGATAACTTGGACTGTTACTGTTTACCAAAGGTTGGATCATTAGCCTTCTTAGCCTCTCGTTTCACAAAACTGACCAGATCATGAAATTTGATTGGAATACCTTTCTCTTTTTTCTCATATCTGATGTTTCTCCACTTTTCATGCATATTGTAAGGCAACTTTTGAACTAACTGTTGTAATGTTTTTAGAAATTCTAAAACCTTCATGGCATCAATACTTTCCACAGCATTTTCACAGTCTGCAAGACAAATTGCATATTTATCTAAAAGTTTTACATTATCAGGTTTGATGTTAGGCCATTCTAAAGCTGTATCCATGTAATTCTGTGCAATAGCTTCTGGATCGCCCCAACGATCTTCAAGCTCTTTCTTTGCCTTTTCATATCCAATTCTGGCATCTAAATGAGAGAATCCAACAACAATACTATGCGCTTGACCAGTAGTAAACTGCTCCAGATATGTCATTCTTTAATTCAAATCAGCTGTATTGGATTCAATCTTTGTCTTGAATTGTCTTACAAATCTTCTATAATCTTTGAAATTACCATCAAATTTATCAATCTCACTATCAGGTTTCTTCATTTCCCTGATGATATTTAACATAACTTCATCTGATGATGGTACTGTCTTCTCTTCTGACTTTTCTGCTTTAACATCAATAATTTAACTTTTATCTTTCAACTTTGATGTCTTCTTATTACCAATAGAACTTTCCATTACTCTACTTCTGGCTTAAACTTCAGCTATTTTCTCTCGAAGATTTAATTGCTCTTCTTGAAATTTCAATTCTAATTTCTTCTGTTGTACTACATGTCTCTCCTTCAGTATTTCAGACTGGACTTCCAGCTGGGCTTTAGTAATCTGATCTTTAACAGAAGAACTGACAGAATGAATAGACCTACTACTTCTACTTCTTCTCTGGGATACACTATCTTCAGGTCTGATCTCTGATTCATTCTGTACTTCATCTTGTGAAATCCAATTCTGTAACTTTTCTTTAAACTTACTGCAATAATCTTTTGTCTGTGCTCTTGTTCTGTCTTGCAAGATCTCTTCATCTGTGCAATACTTTTCATATATATCTTGAGCTTCAAGATATTTCTCAAATACTTTAGACCATTCAACAAAACATTTCCTTCTGATCGATACATCAACCTCTTCTATCATTAATGAAGATAGTTCCTGACATTTCAATTCTACATCATAACTGAATTTGTTTCTTTGTGCGAGTTTGACTTCTTTGGCAAATTCTTGCTCTTTTTTGACTTGGTAACGAGTTCTAGGGCCTTTACTCTGAGCAATAACTCTTAGAAGATTAAATGACAAGTTATTATTATACTGTACAATGTAAATGATTTTTACTATGATTAAGATCTTTAAGTTAAATATGATGAATTATTATAATTAAATTGCTTTTACTGTTACAAATACCAGGACTAATTGCAATATTAAACCTTACAAGTTACTTTTAAATACATGCAATATATAACAAATATTCTTTACAAAATGTTTACATTTAAAATTTAACAATAAAAATTTAAACAGGTTATTTCTTCAGAGGTTTCTATCATCAGGAAATTGGTATAACTAAACTTTGTTCAACACCAGTACCATATAGTGATCCACCATTAATATAACTATAAACTTTGACTTCCTCTGGACATTAAATCGTCAATATCAAATGTGGGTGCAGAAGGTAATCAGACGTTCAACAATTCAGTGAAAACAAATTCTGTACTCTTTATAACTTTATTAACGTCTAACTTCTTAGAGTAAAGTTGTTGTTGTTCACAGATTGACTACAAAATATAACAAAACTTATTACAAATTCACTTATGAAATATCTATTACTATAGACTTATCAACTTATGGAAAGTACCAGCAGGTCACGTGACTGAGTAGCGGGAAAGGGAAAATTCTATCAGACATGACTTTTGATCAAAATATACATTAATATGCAATGACATCAAACTTTACAATGATAAACATTAAAAGAAGAATCTTATACACAAAATTACATATAAAATATCAAGTTTACCGATTTATTATGCCTGTTATCTGCACAAATCCACAGTGAAACTTTTAGCTTACTTCAACACGCCATGTTGCTTTCAAAGCTGGATAATTGTGACAAATAGGAAAGACACTAAACTAAAGTGACTAATATAATCTGGACTATTTTTCAGGAAAAAGTAGGCACCAAAGGCACTTGTTTCTTTAAACCACAGGCGCTCGTTGTAAACAATAAAAACATATTTCTTAAACTTTAACTAAAAACTCAATTTTATACTAATCGCTCTCACACTTGTCTAATACTGATAGCAATCGAAAGAATTTAATATTGTTTGACGACTGCGTAGCGCAAAGAAATCAAGCTGTTCAACAAGAATTCTTCACGAAAAGAAGACATCACAAATGTCACTGCATATACCAATCCCATCTTTTTACGGGATGGATTCTATGTTCATTAGAAAAATGCAAATCGTTTTTTATTATTTTAATTAAACGATAAAGATTTATCTCAAATCATTCAATCGATTAATCACGGAATGGACAGAGATGCATTTAAAAAGGTTTGTAAATGGAAAAACCCAGATGATCATGGATATATATTCGTTAATACTAGAAAACCCGCAGGTGAAAGAGATATATGTTAATTTTATTGGAGTAGTGATTGGAATAATATTTTAAAAAGAAATAAAGAATATATCAAAGCTAAGAATAAAATAAAGACCCAAGTTGAAAAAAACAAATTACAACAACTTGGATTAACAGAAAATCTACAAACTCTATTTCAACCAATATTAAAATCTCAAGAGGATATTAAAAAGAAATTAGTTTTAGAATATAGACCTCCTATAGAACCCACACCTCCTATAGAACCTCATCAACCATAATTAGGACAGTAGATGATGTAAAACATTATTTTTCAAACCCTGACCCAGATTTACCAAAGAGCATTTCACCAATCGTTGATGAAGCGGTGCTAATGTTCAATGGTTTTAGAATAAGATTTAGTCCAAATACCACCGAATTTATAATCGATACAAAAGATTAAATAAACACATTAACGAGAGGATTAATAGATTTAATGAATGGCGAGGATGTTGTTGGTATTGGCGAATATAAGGATTTAGTAGCATACTCCAAATTTCTAGATGCAATAAGAAAGTCGGGACCCGAAACAAGAAGATCGAAAGAAGTTAAACTATATAAAAGAGTAATTGAACGTGATGAAGAGGAGCTGGGTGATTATGCAGAAGATTATCCACCAATCACACAAGATATAGACGATTTCGAAGATATGGTGGCATCTGGACAAGGTATGACGTTTTTATCCGACAACAACGAGGAACTACTTAATAGATTACGAGTAATATTAGCGGCAATGAAGGAAGGACATCGATCACACAGACAATTTAACGAAGTGAATTGTATACTAAAAGACTCGTAGAGAAAGGTATTATAGATAAAAATGAATATAAAAGCGTGATTAAAAATGTCAAATAAAGAACAACTATTCGTTATCACCTCAAATAAATCAGAAATTGAATTATCTCTAGATTATGAGTACGAACTGATCGCAATCAAGAATATGAATTGGGATTAAAGTATGTCTCTGTTTAAAATTCCATTAGAAATATCAACAAAAAAAATAATCAAATAAAATTATCAACAGATAATGGATTTCGGGGAAGGGAAAAATTGATATTAAGAAATAATAGTCAAGTTGATTTCAACGTAGAAAATTCATTGAATGCTTTACTAGGATTTGATAAACAAATATACACGCAATCCGCTTTAGCACCACACAAAGCTAAATAAAAATATCAACAGATAATGGAGTTACGTTCAAATCCATACGTTTACTACCAGGAAGCTACGAATACATAGCCATTAACGAATACCTATCTGAATATGGAGGAAGTGCAAGTGGTAAAAACGATATTGAATTCGAAGGTAATTTGAATCTGAACAAAATAAAATTGATATTAAGAAATAATAGTCAAGTTGATTTCATCGTAGAAAATTCATTGAATGCGTTACTAGGATTTGATAAACAAATATACACGCAATCCACTTTAGCACCACACAAGGCTGATGTCGAGAATGATATCGATGTGATAAATATACATTGCAATTTGATAAACGGTGGATTTTTCAATAAATACAAACGTCAGATTATTTACAGTCTTCCAACATTCACTGTACCGATTTGATATAGAATTAATCATTCTTTCATTTACAATAATCATTTTCGGACACCAACCCAGCTTCATTTAATTTATCCCAATTGCTAGACGAAATGTGTAAACTATCAGTATCTGTTTATTTATTTCTTAGATCTCTCAAAATTAAAATATAATCTCTATATGGTGGAGTTTTAAAATTTTCTTCGTATACTATACCATCTAATATTCTAATAATTCGTCCACCGGCTTTAACTATTTCTTGAATATCGACCGATGTTAAAACTTCTGAACAGAAACCATTTCTGAACCCGATTTTAGTACATTTTATTTTTTTAAGTTTTTTATCTTTTTTACTTTTACTATATTCTTTAAATAAATCAATTATATTACTACTCTCGATTTCTGTGTATTCACTTAATACATTACAAACTTCATCCATTTTATTGGTTTCAAATGACTTTCGATTTGCCGAAACTCTTCCTCCTTTAATAGATTTAATATCTTATAAAAGGGTGTGTATGTGAGTAAACTTTTTCTACGTTTTCTTTTTCGGTGTGTTTCGGAACCATTCTAGTAGTTTCATACCATTCTTCTTCAACCATTTCTTTATGGTAATGATATAAATAATACTAACCCTTTAAAGATAAAGAAGGAGCCGTTAGATTATTAGAAATATTCTGGAATACAACTTCTTTCATAACTTTGTTATATTTAATCAAACAAGCTCCAAGACATAACATATCTTTCAGCGTAAGGTTCCCATTCGTGTCTTAAAGATTCCCAATTATCTTCGGTGTATTTTTGCAATATTAATATCAGTGATTTTTCTCAAATTCACCGGTAGATTAGATCAATTTCCCCATGCCACCAAACTAGATTTTTCATGTTGATAGTAACATATGAAATTAATATTTTGCAAATAATTAGAGTTGCCCATTATTTGTTTTTGTCTTCCATTTTTTCTGTAAATATTCATCGGTGAATGAATTAGTTAAAGGTAGAGACAGAATGCCTCTAGCTGTTACTAGTGGACATTGCGTTAGTTTTTTCGCATATTTAAGCACGATCCAGTTATCAAAACCGCTACCGTTATGAGAAATGTTAATCTTTTATGATCTATTTTTCCTAAACGTTGCAACATTTGATCGGTACAATCTGTACCCATAAATATTTCTACTATATTCATTAATTTATTATAAAATTCTTCTGGAACACTATCAGTGGGATTTAAATCTGGAAAGTCGTGTTTTATTCTAACATTTTTCTTAGTTTTTCTAAATTAATTAACGTGCAAGAATAAGGAATGGCTTTATTCGGTTCTTTTTCGCTATAGGTTTCGCAATACCTTGCGTATAAACAATCATCGTGAATTGTTGGAAAAACATTTAGTTTTAGAGGTGAAACTTGTGTTACCGCATTATCATCGTTACAAGTTCTCCATACGTTTTCATCGTAATTATCTTCTATTTCTGTAATGCCTAAGGTTTTGTTTTTTCTTCTAATGAGACAGAAATGTGATTTATGTAAGTAAAATACCCAATCTAATTCCTCGGATACTTTCTTTGGTTGAAAATGTCTATGTTTGGGCATATAAATTTGAAAATAAGTATTAAATTTCTTATTGAATTCACAGATTCTAGCAGTTGTCATAACTCCTTTTCTGTTTGATTTTGAAAAACTGTTGATGAAATCTTGAAATTCTTTTGTGTAGTCTTCGTTTAAAACACGATTTACGCACTTTACAAAGCAGTATCCATCGCTTGGTATATAACAATTTATACCGATATATTCATTTATCTTTTTGAGTAGGGTAACACCACTACCCTTTTTTGATCTTTTTATTTCTTTGAAATTGTTTCTACGTAAAATGATTTTTCCTGGGAAATACCAATCAGAAGCATCCGATTTTACATCCACAGTTGCGAAGAAATTGCAAAAAGTTTTGGCATTAAAGCCTACAAATTCCGTTTTTTGTTTGTGTTCTCCGTTTTGAATTATCTCTCCATCTAATTCAATATGTCCTTTAAATGTATCAAATCTAAGAGAGATAAGGTTAATAATACTGAAAAAAAGTTCATTTGATATGAATGTTTCATCGTCTAAAATTTCAATTCTATTCATATTTTTTAAGCAACTATTTTTAACTAGGAATTTTTAACTTTTATTGATGATATTTCTACATCAAATTTATCTAAAATTTCATTGAATTTTTCTAATTCTTCAATGGTTATGTACTTATCTTCTCTACCCAAGCATATCTCGTATACAAATCTATAACTGTTAAGCAATATTTATATCCTCTTTCGACTGGCATATTAATTGAATCGGCTGACCATATTTCATCTTTTTCAAACACTTTGCTTTTAATAGTTTTATGATTAGAGCCCTTTGCATTCTCTCTTTGAAAGTTGGATTTCGAATAGTTTCAAGTTCGATTATCATTTGTCTGTCTGCTTCGTGTCTGAACTTTATGTCTTTATTTCTGTATAAAATATCATGTTTAAGCGCAGCGGTTTTGGTTTATCGTTTTCGTCTAATCGAAGATCTAACCTAGTACCTGGACCAGTGTAGTTGTGACCGGGAAGATGTTTTTCTCCAGGATATTTTGCCCATGGAAATCCAGGAAGAGAGCCTAATGATTTTTGTATATCTGAACCGAAATTTTTTTGAGCGTGAGCGACAATCATTTTTATCCTATAACTTTAAAACCTTTTCCTTTCCTTTGTTCTAAGCTCCTGTTACTTAGTTCTCTTATTAGCTGTAATTCTTTCAACTCGTCAGATTGTTTCACTGCGTCGCTTATACTCTTTCCCAGATCCTATAGCTTTAGGCCCGGATAAAATGAGGGATTTGTTCCTTGAAACAAAGCTAGCTCCTTTTGGAATTATTTTTGAACCTAGAGAAAATATTGATGAAAAGATACCATCGCCTGAATAATCTTCGAAATTGTGTTGTTCGTATTTTAAAATAATACTCATCCTATTTTTAAATGAGTTAATTTAACGAAGAAATTGTGATCTGTTTTTTTCCAAAACAAGAGTTATCTTTCTTACAGAAGTTTTTAGAAAAAGAACTCTGTGAAAACGAGGCTATAAACCGGATATTAATCCGTCAACGAAATAAGTTTTGTAGGTAAGGGGAAAAATTTAATATGCTCTGTTATAGGATTCTGATTAAAATAGTGATAGTTAAAGATGTTGGACAGAGGATGTGTCTTTTTAAATTGTGTTTTTTGCGATGATTTACCAGTGTTTTGTTTTATGACCTATATAGTCAACAATAGCGTATTTACTTCCTTGTGTGATTGATTCATATACTACCACTATAGATTCATTTATCATAATATGAAATTTCAATGTATAATCTCAACGTATAATCTCATCTAATCAACTTCTGTAGTGCTATATACCCCTTGTTAAATTCTCCGAGACTTTAGAATACTTTTCGCTCTGAGAATTGACCTAAAAGGGGAGAGGGTATATGAAAGGTATTGACAAAAACAACAGTGTATCCTCCTATTTATTCTACAGAATTTTCGATTACTTTTCGATCTCTGTAGAGTTGGCCAAGAAAAAGGAAATAAAGTTCAATACTAGAAGGTATGATTAATTGATATAGATCATCAAGTAACGCGACAGTTAACCAATGACGGGTAGGATTCTCCAGAAGGGAGGACAACCTAAGAGAGGTGCTGTTGTTGGCCTTGAAAGGGGTGGTGAAATACGGTATTGTTGACTTTATAGGTTTTAACATGCACACTCAGTCGATCATCTAAGAAACATTCAATTTTAAAAAAATATTTCCAAACTTTGATATTTTTAACTGTTAAAATTCTTTATTTTTTCAGTTTTCTAATGATTTCTTCTAGGGGAAAGAATGATTAATAGAATAATTAATAGAGCTCCACCCCTTTTCAACAAAAGAATTTCCTTGATTAAACATATAAGGGTGGTGCGCAAAATTACCTCCCTTTAATTGAGTTAATTTATCGTGTTTTAAAATTAAACTCATCCTATGTTTAAATGAGTTAATTTAATGATGAAATGTAGGGTGAATAGGTCTTCTTGGGTGGGGGTTGATGGCATGTAGGGTGTTTAGGACTTGAAAGAGCTCTATTCATAAGACTTTTAAAATCAAAAATGAAATTAGGAATGGGATTAGCAGATGAAATTCATAAAGATTAAAGTTAAAGTTTACGCAAAGAATATAGTTTAACCGTTATAGATTAATATACAAGATATGTTTGGGTTATTCCTCTAAAAAACCAAACCAAGAATGCCTAAGGGTAGATAACTGCTTTATTCAACTATCTCTTTGGGTTTTATATAAATTAAGTTTAACCATTTGAACAAATTATCATAAATCTAGTTTAAAAAAATGGGAAATAAGTTTGGTTTAGGACAATCAACCAATCTTTCTCCTACTTTATCGATCAATAATTCAAACCATATTTTGTGGATATTGTTGGAGACACCTTTCAAGGTGATATAGATATGAACAATTTCAAAAAATAACTAATTTAAAATTTCCTCAACACTTAAAAGACGCAATAAATAAAGGTTATTTAATCCAAGCAACTAAAAGTATATATCACACCTTATATGTATTAGATAAAGATAGTAAAAGTCACTTAGAAAACCATCAAAAGGTTTTAGATGAGCCGTACCACGGCACCAAAGCAGTGCGCATCCAACCTGATACGTGAAACGTTGAATTTTAAAGTAACATTGGGATTTTTTATCGAAAAGAAAAGCATGTTAACATTCAATATTAAAAATATCGTTTAAACCGTTTAACGTTCGGTAGTGAAAAGACGCATGGATTTGATACCATTCGTTACTAAAAGGTGGTATTATTTCGTAGGAGAAAGTTGAATTTTCAAATAGCTGTAAAGTTAAAAGTACAAATCGCACAACAAAAATGAGAATAGTTTTTGAAAGGTTTCGTCGAGCACAATAACTTTTGTTACGGTCAAAAGGTCAACAAAGGTCAATTAAAAGAGATATAAGCCTTAAAAGTGTTGAAAATTGCTGTTTTGGGACGTCTGTAAAAGCGGAAATATATGTCGGACATCAAAGATCAAAGTATGAATGGACATCATAAATCAATGACCTCTAACATTGCAAAGATCGAGGTCACGCATGTAAATGGTCAAAATTTTATAAATTGTAAAACTTAGGCCCAAACAAATGCAACTTTATCATTGATTGTCATAAGTAGTGTTTTTTTTATGCAAAATGTCGATATTGACAAATGCAAACTTTGCGAGTTATAACAATTTCAATTTAAGTTAAAGGTAAAAGTAACCCGGATTTGCCATTGCCACTTCAACAATTTTGTTTTTCTCTCATAATGTGTACAATGTTGAATAATATTCCAAATTTCAAGTGTTTACAATCATTAGATCATGGGATATTCGTAGTTAAAAGTTTTTTTTAGGCAACGGTGACTGTCGGTGGAATATAGACACCTTGAATTTACGCACAGTTACTATACAAGTCAGTACAAAATTTTCGATTTCTAAAAAGCGCAATTTTGATTAAAATATCAAGTGTGATATATCACCTGATAGGAGAGCTCATGCACTTTAAGAATATATAAGAAATGCTGTCGTGTGTTAATACGGTCACGTGACTGAACTCTTCAAACTTAAAAATCGCGATTTTCAAATGGCTGTAAACCCGGAAGTTTACGTTGCACAACTCTAATGAAGACATCTGTGGATAGATCTCGTCTAAGGCAACAACTTTTGTGCTGGTCACAAGGTCAAATTTTTTGACAATATTGAAAAAAATCAACCGGAAATAACTAAAATTCAAAACTCGGCTTCCACACGATTGTTAGGAATCGTTCACTGATAATATAGACATTAAAGTAATACAAATCCGATTAAACCCTGATCCCAAAAATTACTTTTATAGACAAATTTAGTCAAGGTAAAGGTAAAAGTAACCCGGATTTGACACACCCACTTACACAATTTTGTATTGCCTGTAATAATGTGTACATTGTTAAATAATGTTCAAAATTTCAAGTGTTTACAACCATCAGATCATGAAATATTCGTAGTTATACGTTTTATGAGGCAACGGTTACTATCAGTGGATTATAGACACCGTTAATTTACGCACAGTTACTATAGAAGTCAGTAACAAAATCTTTAGAAAGCGCATTTTTGATCAAAATATCATGTGTGATATATTACCAAAAAGAGGAGATCATGCACTTTAAGAATATATAAGAAATTTTGTTGTATGTTAGTTAAGTCACGTGACAGAGCTTTTCAAAGTTAAAAATCGTAATTTTCAAAAGGCTGTAGAACCGGAAGTTAACATTACACTAGAAAAATGATGACGTCTGTAGATAGATCTCTCCAAGAGCAACAACTTTTGTTCTGGTCAACAAAGGTAAAATAAAAGAAATATGAGCCTTAAAATTTTTGAAAATTTCTGTTTTCGGACTGCTGTAAAAGCGGAAGTATACGTTGAACATCAAAGATCAAAGTATTATGAACATCCTAGATCAATAACCTTTGACCTTATAAAGGTCCAGGTCATTCAAGTAAAAAGTCAAAAAAATAAAATTGTGTAAATTATAAAACCTTTTTTTGAAATATATAAAACCCAGAGAACCGTGTCTTTGTCAGGAACTGGCCAAATTAGTGTCCTATTTTGATGCAAAGACTGAAGGTTGACAAATAAATACTTTGCGAGTTATAACAAAATTCAACCAGGTTAGATAAATGTGAATCTAACCCGGATGAGCCACGCCCACTCAAAAAAGTTTGCTATATATATCATCATCACAGTGTTGAATTATGAAAGTCGGTACAAAATTTTCAAATTTTGATTAAAATACCGAGTTGGATATATCACCAAAGAGAGAAGATCTTGCACTTTAAGAATATAGAAGAAATTTTGCCGTATGTTAATTATGTCACGTGACAGAGCTAATCAAAGTTAAAAATCGCGATTTTCAAATGGCTGTAGAACCGGAAGTTAACATTGCGCAACAAATGTGGGGACAGATCTTGCCAAGGGCAACAATTTTTGTTCTGATCACAAGGTCCAAAGGTCGAGGTCACGAGATATGAGCCTTGAAAAATATCAAACGAAAATAAATAAAAAGCAAAATTAGAAAATCGGCTCCTACACTTTTGTGAAGACTCGACTGCTGATGGATAGACATTGAAATGATGTAAAACCTATTAACCCCTATTTCAAGAAAATGTTCTATAGAAAATTTGGCCATTCAAGATGCCGGATGATTCGCTTCAACGGAAAAAATCAGTTTTTTAAATATTTATAAAATTCCAGAAGTAAAAATTTCAACTTTAGAAGAAAATGACGTCAAAACCGGAAGTGATAAAAAAAAATTTGAAAACATAATTTTGTTCGCAAATTTTCAGATCGATTGAAGTAAAGAAGTAGAAGTTGAAAAAACCGCTAAAATTAAAACAAAAAAAGTCAGCGACAAAGGTCAAAGTTTTAAATTTTTTAAATTGCTATCCCTTAGCTACTACTAAAAAGTAACGAACAAATCAAAACTTTCGATGAAAAAATGATTCAGAAAAGTAGTAATTCGAAAGTCATAATGAGTGACTACGCCCGTTTTCATGGCAAGCACCCCTGATTGACTAATCAGACGAACTGAACACTAAAAAAGTAAGTTGTTTAGAGTAATCGGTGTCAAGACAATTGGGGCATAACCAACGAATTGGAAATGTTTCGAGGACAAATCAGGTTTATTTCACAAAGTTCGAAAAAACATAACCATCATGATGCCACACCACTAACACCCTCCACCCACACCAATCCCATACACAAAAGCGTTTAGATTGAGATTGGTGCAATATATTTTTTCACATGCAGACTGAATGTAATACGACATTTTAAATGTATTTTAATCTCATTACTACATAAGTGACGTTATTTCACCAAAGACATATACAAATTCAAAGCATATTGAATATCTATTAGTGGTGTCAAATTGTTATCATCAACAATGATGTTCATTTGGCACACACAACCTTAACAAGTATTGGTAAATATCTTGTTCGATTCCTTTTTTACACCCCACACCTCCATATTTATCTGTACATTAAAACTGTCGACCGTATGGTAAAGCCCTATTGTTTCTTCCCTTTCGGATTTTGTGGTTATTCCAGACTTTGGAAATTTTGTCTAGTTCTTCCTGATACAGAGTTATATCGACAATACTGTTATTTGAAAGTGGATGCGTGTGATTTCTTTAAAGAAGCAAGATCTGCGTGGTTAATACTTGCTAAAATAGTCTCAAGTATAAAGAAGGGTTGTCGAGCACCAGTTTCGTCCTCGCCTTCCCCGAGAGAGGGCAGGGGATAGGAATTTTTTTTATTTTTTTTTTCTTCTTCTTCTTTCTTTCTTCATTTCTTTCTTTCTTTCTTCATTCGGGGTCAGGGACATTTGGTACGGGGTGAAGTTGGAGTCTCAACTTCGCTCCATACACAATTACGAGAAAATTTCATTCCCGCCGCGAGCACAGTGATTTCGACTAAAAGTGGTGGGTGAGCACCAATTTCGTCCTCGCCTTCCCCGAGAAAGGGCAGGGGATAGGGGGGAAAGCTCTTGGATCTTTTGCAAAAGCATGCGATGCAGTGAAAAAATCTGACAGAATTGCAACATAAAAGAGAAATGCGAAACAAAAGACTAGAAAATAAAAAAGTCAATGGGTTTAAAATTATTGGATAAAAATCTCAACTGATTAATGGGAGTTAACACTGTTTTTTGTTTACTTCAGAGTAAAATACCAACTAAACTAATGCTCAAAAGAAAGTACCCACTAGGTTTGACCAAGCGTTAGGAGAAAACAAAAGCAGATATAAATGAACAACTATGTAATTCCAATAAAATATTCATTTCTACAACAAATTTACACAAATTTAAGTAACAGACAGCTGTGTTTACTGTGCGACCGGCACATAAAGACAAGGGGGGTCGGGATTACACTATTACAGAAATTCAGAAGGCAAATTGTCTTTAAAAAATAATCAATATTTATCAATTAATTAATTAATAGCGAGTGTGACTCCCATTAGCAGCAATGCAGGCGATCAGGTATCAATGTTTGTTACGGTGGAATATTAGGAATTTAATCATACAAAATCAAGGTATGTTCTTTGTTTAATTTAATCATCAGACGAGAGGGTGGAATTAAGATTATCAATTTTGTTTTATTCCAGACACAAGTTTAATAGATGCCAGCATTTCATATCACGAAAAATATTTAAACCATCACAGGCGGTAGGGGATACAAAAAGCCCAAGAATGCTGCCAAACTCTGTGACAAATATCCAAGGTTTCAAAATTGTTGATACAGATTTCGAAAATAGAACAAGCGGTGAAGAACATGTGACGTATATCTACCCTTCTCTAGGAGCGGTCATGACCTCATTTCATACCGATCTAATTGTAGCGGTCATGTCTGTTGAACGCTTTTTCAGAATTGGTAATGACATTTCATTGTATCAATTGAATAGTTTCTCCTATAGTTTTTCATTAAATCTTTCGTATTAAAAATGTATTGTGTTTATTTCATTATTAATTAGCAACAAATATGTTATTTCGGTGCGGGAGACATTCAAAAGTCATTGGGTTCTCTTCCTGGATTTCCATGGGCAAAATATCCCGGAGAAAAAGATCTCCCAGGGGACAATTATACAGGTCCAGGCACGAGATTAGGTCTACGATTGGATGAAAATGATAATCCCAAACCAGGGGAAGAACCCATTAATAGAGTTGACGCAGCAGCGCTGAAACATGACTTACTGTACAGAAACAAAGACATAACATTCAGACACCAAGAAGACAAACACGAACTTGAAAATATTCCCAATCCCACTTTCAAAGAAAAATTGCAAAGAGCTCTTGTAAAAACTCTTGAAAGCAAAATTGAAATTGGGTATGGGCATAGCAGACGAGAATCACAAAGAATTTCAAAAAACAAACATTATACCTCAAAGTCAAAGTTTTTGATAAAGATGAAATTTAGTCAGCCGATTTAAAAGACATGCCAGTCGAGAGAGGGTTTAAGTATTGTGTGACCTTGATCGACATATACACGAGATACGCCTGGGTCTTTCCCTTGAAAAACAAATCGGATTTGACCATAATGAAACAATCCGACAAACGACCCCTAAAGTTATGGGTTGATAAAGGAAGCGAATTCTACAACAGAAATGTAAAATCTCTGGGGTTTGAAATTTACAGCACGCATAACGAAGGTAAAGATTCAACAGGACTCTTAAAAGCAAATTATTTAAGAAATTCACTGAATTGAAATCTCAAAAATTGGCTTAAAATATTATCAGTTGATGTCGACGAATACAATAACAAAATACATTCGTCTATAGGTGTGACGACAACGCAAGCTTCGAATAACCCGAATATTATAAAGTCCTTCAACACTCGAAACAACTTAACAACTGAATAATCCTAAACATTATGCCATTTTACCGAAACCAATATTCAAAGAAACTGCTAACATGATTAACAATATTCTTGCCGATTTAGTCAAAACTAGTTATCTCAAACAGAAACGATCTGACTATCTGTCTGCCAAACCTGATTGTCGCGAGAGACATTTGTACACTTTGCCTAAAATCCACAAGAATCCAACCAAGGAGTGGTTTATCTCGAATAAAATCCCTAAAGGCCGCCCGATTATATCTGACTGTGGTAGTGAGTCATAGTGTCAGAATACATTGATCATTTCTTACTACCTCTAGCATGTCAACATCGCGCCTACCTTAAAGACACAACCGATTTTGTCAATAAAATAAAAAATCTTCGAGTTCCCTCTAATGCTATTTTAATTTCTATTGACGTTTCTTCTATGTATATCAATATCGATAACAATACTGGTTTAACGGCAGTTCGTAAAGCTTTATTCCCCCATGTCTATAAGCAGAAAATGATAGTTGCATATTCAAAAAATAAGAACTTAAATGATAATATTGTTCATAGTAAACTAAAAACAATCAGCACATAACAGATACTATACTTCTCGCCCATTGGGCGAGTTATTTTTTCTAATTTCAGATCAGAATAAGAACAGAAGAAAACCCAATATCAAGACCCTTAAATAAAGTGTCTGTTCCACCCTAGGCCTGTACATTTGGGAGAATCAAACCCTCCCTTCCCCGAAATCCAAATTTGTTTTTTACCGCGTTCCGGATGAATCATCCGGAGATTCAGCGTCTGATACACCCGAAGACACACAAATGACTTCACTTAATGGTATCATCTCAGAAAACAAGGAGAATTCTGAAGATGAAAGATTAAGAAAATTGGATGTCGACAAAATAAATAACACAGGAAGGTTTTATCAAAATGAACTTAAAAAAAATGACTTTTAAAAATGTATGCATTTCTCGATAAATACGGAAAAGATACGACCACAAACTTTCAACTTATGGTTTATTATTGCATGCGAGATGAAATTGATGAACTGAAATACAGGAAAGGTCACTTTTACGCCATCACAAACATTCATACTTCGGAACAGAAAGGAGTTCATCATTCTGCTCTACATAAAGACTCTTTTATTTCTTTGATTCGTTCGGTCTAGAACCGACTGAAGAAATAACTAAATTGACTAGCAAACCAATTAAATGTTCTACGTTTCAAATTCAAATGCCAGGACAAAAGCTGTGTGAACAGCTGTCGCTTTGGTATTTATATCGGTTGAGTCTGGGAGAAAAGTTTGAAGAATTATAATAAATTTAACTCAATAAAAATGGCAAACAAGTTTGCTTCAGGGTCTTTACCTCTAGAATCTAAAAATCCCATGAGTTCTACAGCGTTTATAAACAAAGCGAAACCTTTTTTCGTGGATACCTTACAAGGGGATATCGATATGAACAATTTCAACATAACTAATTTAAAGTTTCCAGGAAACGATAACGATGCCGTGAACAAAAAATATTTACTGGATCAAATAAACGCAATTCAAATAGATAAGGACCATGTTGAAAATAGAATAACTGACGTGAAAAGATACTTCAGACGAAATATTAAAAATTATGTGGACGAACCCAAACTACAACAAGAGTTAACGAGTTTGAAACGTCTTATTCAAGTGAATAAAACAAGTCAGTTGCAAAAAGTAATACCTAAATTAGACGAAGAGATTACGAAGGTAAAAATAGACGTCCAAAGGTTTAATAGATAACCCAAATGTAAACGAGGATAGATTGAAACGAAAATCGATTGGGAAGAAAACTTGGCGAAAACAGCGGATTGCTAGGAGAACTAGACAAGACCGTGAACAATTGAAGGAAAAGATTGCGAAGCAAAAATCAGATATTCAAAATATAATTAATAATCTCACACCTCCCACCACAGCAAACAGCATCTATTTGTTTTGGATACCCCAGCTTCAAGCATCGAGTAAGTCTTTAAACTAATTACTGGGGATAAAAATACTGAGAGGCCACCACTAGGCCAAACTGTAGTTAACTTGAGCCGCAAAATTCTCACACCCCTTCAGCATTCAATCTTAGACCGTGGACTTCAGTTTATTCCCACACCAAAGATAGCTAACTTGAATTATCTCCGACCATCCATTGAACGATTTCAACGAAATCTTAACTGCACATATTTTTTTCGAAACCACCCCCCACGTGGTGCTAGAACAATGTTTATTCCTAAATCCACGTGGACACCCCCTCAGGCCGCCATCCATCCTGATATATTGAAAGCATTTGCGAGTATGAATAGCCAAACAGTGAATCTTTCCATAACACACGAAAAGCCTAATCTCACACGAGTGGAACGTGAAGCGTTAAACTTACTTAAGAAAGACGATAGCATTGTTATTAAAAAGAGTGACAAAGGTTCATGTTGTGTCATTCTGAATAGGGAGGATTACGTTTCAGAAGCAGAGAATCAACTGAATAATCCTAAACATTATGCCATTTTACCGAAACCAATTTTCAAAAAAACTGCTAACATGATTAATAATATTCTTGCCGATTTAGTCAAAACTAGTTATCTCAAACAGAAACAATATGACTATCTGTCTGCCAAACCTGATTGTCGCGAGAGACATTTGTACACTTTGCCTAAAATCCATAAGAATCCAACCAAGGAGTGGTTTATCTCGAATAAAATCCCGAAAGGCCGCCCGATTATATCTGACTGTGGTAGTGAGTCATATGCAGTGTCAGAATACATTGATCATTTCTTACTACCTCTAGCATGCCAACATCGCGCCTACCTTAAAGACACAACCGATTTTGTCAATAAAATAAAAAATCTTCGAGTTCCCTCTAATGCTATTTTAATTTCTATCGACGTTTCTTCTATGTATACCAATATCGATAACACTACTGGTTTAACGGCAGTTCGTAAAGCTTTTAATAGAAACCCAGATCCAAACAGACCCGACGATGCATTTCTACAGCTTTTAGAGATTTGTCTTAGTCGAAACGATTTCACATTTAATGGTAAAACATATTTACAAACTTCAGGGACAGCAATGGGCAAACGATTCGCCCCTTCGTACGCAAACCTTTTCATGGCAGAGTGGGAACGTGAGGTGTTGCCCCTCTGTATATTTGACCCACTTTTTTACGGACGCTTTTTGGATGACATTTTTATGGTTTGGACTTATTCAATCGAACAGTTTTGGGAATTCTTTGAAATTCTCAACAACCACCATCCTTCTATCAAACTAACCGCAAACGTGAGTGACAAAAGCATACCACAGTCTTTAAGGGAGATTCCATAGCAGAAACAAATAAACTGGATATTAAGAGTGTATTTCAAAGAAACTGATACTCATCAACTCTTGCACAAGAGCTCCTTTCACCCAAAACATACCTTTTCTGGTATAATTAAGTCACAAGTTTTACGATTTCATCGAATTTGTACAAGATCTTCTGATTTCAACCAAGCCTGTACGATTGTTTTCTCAAAACTGAAAGAGCGTGGGTACTCTAAACGATTTTTACGAAACATAAAAAATTCCACCTTAGCACAGATAGCAGCTAAAAACAGACTTTATGCCGAAGTACATCAAGGTTTAAGAAGTGCTCCATGTTTGTCCAGTAGATGCAAAACATGTCCCTTTATATCAGAAACTCATTATTTTGTAAGCAACTCTACGAATAAAAGGTACCCGATCCAGGAACATCTAACATGTGAACATTCGAATGTAATATATTTAATTTCATGCAAGAAATGCCCCAAACAATATGTAGGAGAAACTAATAATAATTTACGAACTCGCTTTAATGCTCATAGGTCAGACATCAAATTAAAGAAAGACAAGCCTGTTTCTAATCATTTCAACCTCGACGACCATTCAATAGAAGATCTCACCCTAATCCCAATTGAGCGTATAGAAATTGACTTGCCCGAAGATGAAACTACCAAATTCCGTCAATCTAGGGAGGCCCATTGGATTGAGACATTGAATACAGCAAGACCTATAGGACTAAATATTCATCATAATGTAGGCATAGCACCCTTTGTTGTCCCGTTTAATACAACCAGCAATCGAGCAAGTAAGATAGTTCATGCCCACTATAAGAGCCTTCAAGAGAAATTCCCCCATGTCTATAAGCAGAAAATGATAGTTGCATATTCAAAAAATAAGAACTTAAATGATAATATTGTTCATAGTAAACTAAAAACAATCAGTACATAACAGATACTATACTTCTCGCCCATCGGGCGAGTTATTTTTTCTAATTTCAGATCAGAATAAGAACAGAAGAAAACCCAATATCAAGACCCTTAATCCTAATTTCTAAATAAAGTGTCTGCTCCACCCTAGGCCTGTACATTTGGGAGAATCAAACCCTCCCTTCCCCGAAACCTAATCCCAATTGAGCGTATAGAAATTGACTTGCCCGAAGATGAAACTACCAAATTCCGTCAATCTAGGGAGGCCCATTGGATTGAGACATTGAATACAGCAAGACCTATAGGACTAAATATTCATCATAATGTAGGCATAGCACCCTTTGTTGTCCCGTTTAATACAACCAGCAATCGAGCAAGTAAGATAGTTCATGCCCACTATAAGAGCCTTCAAGAGAAATTCCCCCATGTCTATAAGCAGAAAATGATAGTTGCATATTCAAAAAATAAGAACTTAAATGATAATATTGTTCATAGTAAACTAAAAACAATCAGTACATAACAGATACTATACTTCTCGCCCATCGGGCGAGTTATTTTTTCTAATTTCAGATCAGAATAAGAACAGAAGAAAACCCAATATCAAGACCCTTAATCCTAATTTCTAAATAAAGTGTCTGCTCCACCCTAGGCCTGTACATTTGGGAGAATCAAACCCTCCCTTCCCCGAAATAAAATTCCGTTGATCGAAAAATTGTCAAATTCAATCTTGACTAATATCTCATCATTATAAATGATCATACCAAATTCCATTTAAATAAGATGAAAACTGTACTCTCTATTGTGTTCACAAACAATTTTGAAGCGTTTTTCATAAATCAAGGGCAATAACTCAAAAACAATTCATCGAAAGATAGTCAACTTCAGACTTGACAAGACCTCATCATTACAAATATTCACACCAAATTTCATTTAAATTGGATGAAAACTGTAGTCTCTATTGTGTTCAAAATCAAATTTTGACGCGTTTTTCATAAATCAAGGGCAATAACTCAAACACCATTCATCGAAAGATAGCCAAATTCGAACTTGTCCAAGATCTCATCATTATAAATATTAACACCAAATTTCATTTAAATTGGATGAAAACTGTAGTCTCTATTGTGTTCACAACCAAATTTTGACGCGTTTTTTCATAAGTCAAGGGCAATAACTCAAAAACCGTTCAAGAGAAAGATCGTCAAATTCGAACGTGTCCAAGATCTCATCATTATAAATATTCACACAAAATTTCATTTAAATTGGATGAAAACTGTAGTCTCTATTGTGATCACAACCAAATTTTGACGCGTTTTTCATAAATCAAGGGCAATAACTCAAAAACAGTTCGTCGAAAGATCGTCAAATTCGAACTTGAGATATCATCAATATAAATGATCATACCAAATTTCATTCAAATCAGATAAAAACTGTTGTCTCTATTACGTTCACAAGCCAATTGTGGACGGACTGACCGACGGACGGACGGACAGGGGCGACGACAATATACGACCACAATATAATGTGGGCGTATAAAAATAATGTACTCTTGGCACACATTCGTATCTACGGCGGCCATTGTCTGACAATAGCCTCGTATGCAGATGGAAGAATTGTTAGGCGGAAGTTACATCCGCGTTACAAAATACAATTCGTCAGATGTTAGTTGAAGAATATATCCTCTTCAATGAATATTGTTTCTGACATTGTTGACATCTGACTAGTTTCTGACATCCAGACGTCTCCTGTCTACGGTATCAATGACGTCTGGATGTCAGAAACTAGTCAGATGTCAACAATGGAGGACGAAAGTAGTTTTAGGAAAGTTATATTATTATAATTTGTTGTTATATATTGGTCTTTGTTTATATAATGAAAGATGTGATACTAGTTTTCGGGGAAGGGAGGGTTTGATTCTCCCAAATGTACAGGCCTAGGGTGGAGCAGACACTTTATTTAGAAATTAGGATTAAGGGTCTTGATATTGGGTTTTCTTCCTGTTCTTATTCTGATCTGAAATTAGAAAAAATAACTCGCCCGTAAGTATAGTATCTGTTATGTACTGATTGTTTTTAGTTTACTATGAACAATATTATCATTTAAGTTCTTATTTTTTGAATATGCAACTATCATTTTCTGCTTATAGACATGGGGGAATATCTCTTGAAGGCTCTTATAGTGGGCATGAACTATCTTGCTTGCTCGATTGCTGGTTGTATTAAACGGGACAACAAAGGGTGCTATGCCTACATTATGATGAATATTTAGTCCTATAGGTCTTGCTGTATTAAATGTCTCAATCCAATGGGCCTCCCTAGATTGACGGAATTTGGTAGTTTCATCTTCGGGCAAGTCAATTTCTATACGCTCAATTGGGATTAGGGTGAGATCGTCTATTGAATGGTCGTCGAGGTTGAAATGATTAGAAACAGGCTTGTCTTTCTTTAATTTGATGTCTGACCTATGAGCATTAAAGCGAGTTCGTAAATTATTCTTAGTTTCTCCTACATATTGTTTGGGGCATTTCTTGCATGAAATTATATATATTACATTCGAATGTTCACATGTTAGATGTTCCTGGATCGGGTACCTTTTATTCGTAGAGTTGCTTACAAAATAATGAGTTTCTGATATAAAGGGACATGTTTTGCATCTACTGGACAAACATGGAGCACTTCTTAAACCTGGAGGTACTTCGGCATAAAGTCTGTTTTTAGCTGCTATCTGTGCTAAGGTGGAATTTTTTATGTTTCGTAAAAATCGTTTTGAGTACCCACGCTCTTTCAGTTTTGAGAAAACAATCGTACAGGCTTGGTTGAAATCAGACGATCTTGTACAAATTCGATGAAATCGTAAAACTTGTGACTTAATTATACCATAAAAGGTATGTTTTGGGTGAAAGGAGCTCTTGTGCAAGAGTTGATGAGTATCAGTTTCTTTGAAATACACTTTAATATCCAGTTTATTTGTTTCTGCTATGGAATCTCCCTTAAAGACTGTGGTATCGAGAAAGTCTATGCTTTTGTCGCTCACGTTTGCGGTTAGTTTGATAGAAGGATGGTGGTTGTTGAGAATTTCAAAGAATTCCCAAAACTGTTCGATAGAATAAGTCCAAACCATAAAAATGTCATCCAAAAAGCGTCCGTAAAAAAGTGGGTCAAATGAACAGAGGGGCAACACCTCACGTTCCCACTCTGCCATGAAAAGGTTTGCGTACGAAGGGCCGAATCGTTTGCCCATTGCTGTCCCTGAAGTTTGTAAATATGTTTTACCATTAAATGTGAAATCGTTTCGACTAAGGCAAATCTCTAAAAGTTGTAGAATTGCATCGTCGGGTCTGTTTGGATCTGGGTTTCTATTAAAAGCTTTACGAACTGCCGTTAAACCAGTAGTGTTATCGATATTGGTATACATAGAAGAAACGTCGATAGAAATTAAAATAGCATTAGAGGGAACTCGAAGATTTTTTATTTTATTGACAAAATCGGTTGTGTTTTTAAGGTAGGCGCGATGTTGGCATGCTAGAGGTAGTAAGAAATGATCAATGTATTCTGACACTGCATATGACTCACTACCACAGTCAGATATAATCGGGTGGCCTTTAGGGATTTTATTCGAGATAAACCACTCCTTGGTTGGATTCTTATGGATTTTAGGCAAAGTGTACAAATGTCTCTCGCGACAATCAGGTTTGGCAGACAGATAGTCATATTGTTTCTGTTTGAGATAACTAGTATTGACTAAATCGGCAAGAATATTATTAATCATGTTAGCAGTTTCTTTGAAAATTGGTTTCGGTAAAATGGCATAATGTTTAGGATTATTCAGTTGATTCTCTGCTTCTGAAACGTAATCCTCCCTATTCAGAATGACACAACATGAACCTTTGTCACTCTTTTTAATAACAATGCTATCGTCTTTCTTAAGTAAGTTTAATGCTTCACGTTCCTCTCGTGTGAGATTAGGCTTTTCGTGTGTTATGGAAAGGTTCACTGTTTGGCTATTCATACTCGCAAATGCTTTATTTCTGGGCTTGGTTAAAGGAGGTCTTTGGTATCTGATCACGGTTGTTGAGGCCTACATGAAGAATAATGGTAGTAGGTTTGGGATCATGGTCGTATGATTCCAGGATTGACTGTATGTGATGGATTTGGGCAATAAGAATGTATTTCGGTGTCTGATCTGGTTTTGGTAATTCGATTCAGGTTAGATGATCCAATTATTAGGGTAGATTTCTTTAGAGCAGGTAGTTTCCATAATGATTTGTCCTTGGTTTGGTGATAATACGGTTTGGTAGCGGATATAATGGTCGTCGGCGGTGTGATTGGTACTGGTTTGGTAGTTGTTAGAATTGTAGCATTGGGAACGGACTGGGATCTGGTTCGAGGGGGGGAAGGTCTAGATACACGTCTCGACTTGGATGGAGACTGAGGGGTGGTTTGCTGGTCCAAAAACGCACAGAAGGAAGAAAGGTTGGCGGATCCTGGATCACGTGGTGAAGATTCAGATGGTGTGGAAGGGGAAGACGAGTCTGAAAGTGAAAAGAGAAGGGGTGTGCCCTCTCTACGAGAGCGTTTACCTATGTCTGCTGGACTAGGAGTAGGTGAACTTCGGGCTCGTTTAGGGGTTTGGTTCGGCAGCGTGGTGGCTCTAGATGGTGCAAGTGTAGTGTCCATTTCAGTTGGTAGAGATATGGTTACTCTGGTTTTTGTTTCGTTGATTGTTTGGTAGAATTTGGAGATTACAGCTTGAGTGAGACGTTTCCCATAGGAGCGACGGGGACAGGGCATGAGAAACGATGCGGTCGACGGCAGGTGATGATAAAGACTTAGTACGAATGGTGGTCAGCTTCTCTTGAAGTGTGGTTTGGTAATGGTCGATCAGGACCTGCGTAACCTTAGAGAGCCATGTCCGATTGAGGGATCTAATATTCGCGTCGACAGCTGATGTTTTCATTGCTGGACGGATAAAACTATCCAACTCAGAGACTTTGCGTTTGAAGGTAAACGCTGGTTGGCCTTGCTGTTGCAGGGTAAGGATTGCCAAATGATGGAGGCACTGCAAAACTTGGAAGAACACCTTCACAAAGGGTTCTTCCTCCTTATGAGTGGGGACTGGTTGGCGTCGGTGGGCTAATTCAATCTTTCTGACGATTTGATAAATTTCTTTCAACTATTCCATTTTCTGTGTAAACACATCTAATACATTAGATATTGCTAAACAAATTATCCCTCTACTGGTTTTGAGAGGACAAATGAGTTAATTTTGCCATATTTTTAATAATAATCCAGTTATCAAAACCACTACCGTTGTAAGAAATTAGAGTTACATGTTTTTGATTGACGGAACCTAAATGTTTTAATATTTGATCTATACAGTTTACCCCCACAAATATATCAACTATGTTCATCTTCGGGAATATTATCTGTTGGTTTCAAGTCCCTTTGTTCTTTCCAATATTTTTCGCAACCTTTCTGGATTAACCAAAGTACAAGCATATGGTGTTGTTTTACGAATTTCTTCTATGTTAGTTTCATAATCTCACGCATAATTTCAGGTTGTAGTGAAGATGCATGGGTCGATGGATTAAATTCTGAAAAAAATTTGAAGTTTTGTTCATCGCAAGATTTCCATTCTTGTTTGTAGTTATCTTCTATTTCTTTTATTCCAAGAGTTTTTTCACTTCTTTTTAACAAACAGAAATGATCATTGTGTAAATACAATATCCAATCTAATAGTGTTTTTATATTTCTAGGATATGAAGATCCTAGATTATAAATATGAAACGAAGTTTGATATCTATCACTGAATTTTCCAATTCCAGCTTTAGGAAAGGAATGAATAAAATCATTGAATTCATGTGTCAAATCACGCTTTAAAACAAAATTGACACATTTAAAACATGTACTGTCAGTTGGAATATAACAATATTCTCCAAAATATTCCTTGATACTAAAAAGCAGTTGAGTTCCTTTTCTTATATTTGATCTTATGATTGGTTTTAAATTGTGTTTACGAAATATTAAACGACCAGTAATATACCAATCTGTAGTATCTGCTTGTTCAGATATGTTTTGACGGCTCTTTTAAACATTTCATCATTAAAAGTCGCTAATTGAAAAGTTTGCTTAAATTTACCATCTTGAAAAATTTCTCATTGATTTCAATTTGACCTTTAAAAGATTTAAATTTATATATTATGCCACGAATCACGTGATTAAATAATTCATTTTCAATCATTTCAATATCGTCTTCAGGTTTTTCTCCTTCATAGGCCTAAATTTAGTTTTTTTTTTCATATTATTAAAAATTTAGGTGCTGTTGTTTTTTTTACAATTTAGGTGGTTTGCGCACTTGCATGGCAACGTTTAGCTGTTTAATTTAAGCTCCCTTTAAAACTGATTTTTCTTTGGGTATTTCCCCATGATTGTTTGAAAATTTATGCTCTTTTTTAAAAGAATCAATTTTAATTAGTATTCATTTAATATTTCATTAAATTCTACTATTGTTATTTCGTTTTTTATTAAATTTGATTTTGTGTTATAATACATTTTAGTTATAGAGGTAATTAATCCACATGGGGATGTTTGAACAGCTGTAAGATAGCTGGATTAAATAACGGAAGGGATATACTTGCTGCAGTAGGGGTTTTTATAAGAATAGCTGATATAACACTTATGGTTTTAAAAGTAGTGTCAATCTTAGTCCAACGAGTTTTTCATTTATCATAATGTTTAAATTGTTCTTTTAACTCGTTTTGTTTACATAAAAACTCTCGCAAATTTTGTGAAATTAGTAGGTTTGTTGCACTATCGTGAGGTACTTCTGTTTCACTTGTTTCCATTTTTTATGAATTAAATTAACTCTATTTCTGTTAAAGTAATTTTTCCATCAGTCGGAAGATTTAATTCTAGTATATCAATTGTTATCGCTAACTCAAGCGTTTGATTAATTTCTTTATCTTTAAATACTGTATAAAGATATTCTGGTTGAATTATTTGTTTTTCACTAATACTGATTATTTTAAGTCTTGCTGCACAATAAAAAGGTCGATGCTGGGGCGATTTGAAAATTATTTCAAATTCTTTATTTAATTCCGATTTATGAATAACAATTGATTTATGTATTAAGAAAATATAAAAAAAACTTCAAACTGACCCTTAAATATTCAAAATTTGTCAATTTCAATATTTCTCCCCTAATGATCCAAATTAGCTTTTATCAAATTAAGTGGTTTTTCATCTTTTATTAATATCAAAAATCTAGGAGAAATAAAACCATACACATAATCTGTTTTTTCAGTTTATGCATTATTTCATAAATATGATCATTCTACGGAAGCGTCCTGAGACCATATTAACACAAGAAAAAAATAATTATATTATCATTAATTTTAACTTACTATGTCGAAATTAAACCGATTGATTATTTAATTTCGACATAAATTGTCTTAACAGAAGAATAAAATGGTTATATTATCATTAATTTTAGCTTACTATGTCGAAATTAATCACCTTTTCCTATGTGAATACTCGTAAACAGAGATATTGCAACTACTCCAAATTTGTCTTGGTGTGGAGATTAGTTATAGGCACTTGAAGCGAAACATCGACTCTTTAGAAAGAAACGTTTTTTAAATATCGTTAATTTAGCGGTGTTTGTTTTAGGCGAATCGAAAATTTCGGCTGTTAATCATGCCTACAGATGGTTTCATTCTCGAGCGATTGGAAATGGTTATGTTGTAACGCAAGAAACGTTTTACCATTTAATGCTATTGATTGATGGCAATGGTGTAACATTTCGTTGAAAACAGAGGCTGAGTCGTCGATTATACTTTACGATGGAACCCAATTAAATTTGGCACTATGATATGGTGAAACCTTTTGGTATATGTATCCATTGATGCATTGATGGTTTTAGTCGAAAAATTATTTGGAAAGGAAATGCAAATGCAACTCAGAAGCAGAGGTCGTGATGGCTTTTCAGTTGAAATTCAATTCTGGATGGATATATTCTGAATGTTACAGCATGAAGGTTACTTCACGAGAACATTTCTAGATAAAAGTCTTGCTCAGTTATGTTTTATGGGACTTTTGCAAGTAAGTATATTATATCAAAAAGATAATAAGGAAAAATAGAAAACACGTCTTCATTTTATAAGTATAAATCCATGGTTCTTGGACCTAATAGTTAGAGTGAGACTCGATAGTAGTATATATCTTTTCGGATATGACGCATTTTACTTCTGCGCATGCGCAGCTTTTTCAATGCGTCTTATCCGAAAAGATATGCTAAAATGTATTTTAACAGACTCCCCAAACTAATATGCTCAGCATTCTCCATGCGTCATATCAGAAAAGACACAACTGCTAAAATGTATTATAACAGACTCCCCCAACCCCAAACTAATAGGCTCAGCATTCTCCATACTACATATGCACCAGAAAATAAATACCCAACCACACAAGAATCACTATAATAATACAGTGTAAAATAAACCCATTAAAAATATGATGTCTTTAATTTTAAATCACGAACAAAAAAAAATTCGAAGGAGACGGTTTCTTCTCAGCTCTATCATCTCTCATCCCAAATGTAGCCAACTTTGTCTTAAACAATAAATCCCTCATTTCATCTGAAGCGCAAGCTCTTGGATCTGTTGCAAAAGCAGGAGTAAATATAAGTGATGCAGTGAAAAAATCTGACGAACTTAAAGAACTGCTGCTAATAAGAGAACTAAGAAACAAGAGACTAGAATGACAAGCCCTAGAAAAGCAATGAAAAGGGTTTAAAATCATTGGATAAAAATGGCAAGCAAAAATTACAGATTGGATCCAATCTTTCAATTGTATGATCCTATTCAATATTCGTTCAACAAGAAGAAAGAGGTTTGCCGTATAAAATTCTTTTGCAAAGAGAAATAAACGACAAGAAGATATTCTTTGGTGAAAAAAACTATGACGCAAAATTGGAAATAACGAATATCCAACTTTACATACCGGTAATCACTCCTTCCATAGAAGTGGAAACGAGAATATTCAATTCTTTAACCAAAGACATCGAAATTGCTTTTCTTCGTAGTAACACGGTAGGTAGCATGACTTTAACGTGATAATCCACCACGTGGACAATCACCAACACCGTCAAAGCAGCGAGATATCTAATGGTCGGTTTCAAAAACTTGCCAGACTCTCAGACAAACAACAACAACATTTTCAGAGTGACATTGAACCATAGTCAAGATCCCATCATTATCAAAGTTCAAGTCAGATTGAACAACGATAATTATCCCAATCAACCTTTGACAATTGATCCTTCCAAAAAAGATTACAACGAATTGTACAGAAACTATAAAAACTGTTTGGAAATACTCTTCAGTTTGAATACACAGAGTTTTCACTCAATCATCCAGTCTTTTGTTTCGATCTGTCAGATCCAACCGGAAGTGACGTAGGACGTTAACCATTCATAAATTATTTCTAATTCTAATTGAACGTAATTTTTCTTTTCTTCATTACTTTAAGCAAATGACTAAAGGATTGCACTTTAAAAATTTAAAATTTTGACTTTTGTGGCTGACTTTTCTTTTGTTTTAACTTTAGCTTTTTTTTCAACTTCGACAATTTTATTTCAATCGATCTGAAAATTAAATAGACATTTTGATTGCGAACAAAATTATTTTTCAAAATGTTTGTATCACTTCTGGCTTTGACGTCATTCGCTTTTAAAGTTGAAATTTCAACTTCTGGAATTTTATAGATATCTGAAAAATTCGTTTTGCATCATGCTAAAATTGTTTATAAAAGATTTCAAATGATGAAATTCGTCCCAGAAGTATCAGATCAGCAGCCATCTTGAAATGACAAAATTCTCTATAAAAGTCAAACATAACTGTAATGGAATATTTTTAAGAAATATACACACTGTAGAAGGAATATATCTTTCAAAGTATAAAGGAGAAGGAGTTATTTTTGGAACAAATTGAAATAATAAAAATGGGCAAAAAATTTAATCATTCAGAAACATTTCCTAATAACCCAATGCTCATGTGTATATGCGGTAGTTCCGGTTCTGGGAAAACTCATCTCACTTTTAACATGTTGACAACACCAAACCTTTTAGATTTCGATTCTTTGTATATCTACACAACAACACCAGAGCAATCGTATTATCAATTCCTCAAAGCTTTAGAATATCTACCATAGACAGATGTTCAAGACCTATTTCAATATTACGAAGAAAACGAAGAAGACGTGGAAATAAAAGATATCATAGATAACTACATAAAAGGAAAGAATCCAACGGATATAAAAGTTTTTCTTACGAAAAATGTTAATGATCTAGACTTGTCTAATATTGATAGCAAACGAAAGAACTTTTGTTTGAATATTGTTTGACGACTGCGTTGCGCAAAGAAATCAAGCTGTTCAACAAGAATTCTTCGCACCTGTCACTGCATATACCAGTCTCAATCTTTTTACGGGATGGATTCTATGTTCATTAGAAACAATGCGAATTGTTTTTTTTATTATTTGAATTAAACGATAAAGATTTATCTCAAATCATTCAGTCGATAAATCACGGAATGGACAGAAATACATTCAAAAAAGTTTGTAAAGCTCAATGGAGAAACCCAGATGAACATGGATATGTATTTGTAAATACTAGAAAACCCGCGGGTGAAAGAGTTATGATCGACATATGTTAATTTTATTTTTTTAAAATGAGTAGCGATTGGAATAATATTTTAAAAAGAAATAAAGAATATATCAAAGCTAAGAATAAAATAAAGACCCAAGTTGAAAATAACAGATTACAACAACTCGGATTAACGGAAAATCTACTACTCTATTTCAACCCATATTAAAATCTCAAGAGGATATTAAAAAGAGACTCATCCCTCCTATAGAACACCCACCTCCTATAGAACCTCATCACCCAGATCCGAATCCATATGGTGGTATTATAATTAGACATTAGATGATATTAATAGTCTTTTTTCAAACCCTAAAGCAGATTTACCAGAGAGTTTCACCAATCACATAGGGGTTATTGTTTAATGGATTTAAAATAAAATTTAGGGCAAATTCCCCGATATTCAAAATTGATACAAAAACACTTAATATTTACATTAACGAGAGGATTAATAGATTTAATGAATGGTGGGTATATTGGCATTGCCGATTACAAGGATTTACTAGCATACTCAAAATTTCTACATGTAATAAGAAAGTCGGGACCCGAAACAAGAAGATCGAAAGCAGTTGAAACATATTTAGATAAAGTTATTCCTGATGAATATGAAGATGATGAATCAGAAGAGGTATCAAATGATTATGCATCAGATTATACACCAATCATACAAGAAATACACGATTTCGATGATATGGTGGCATCTGGACAAGGTATAACTTTTTTATCCGACAACAACGAGGAAATACTTAATAGATTACGAGTAATATTAGCGGCAATGAAGGAAGGGCATCGATCGCACAGACAATATAATGAAGTGAATTGTATACTAAAAAGACTCCTAGAAAAAGGTATCATAGATAAAAATGATTATAAAAGCGTGATTAAAAATGTCAAATAAAGAACAACTATTCGTTATCACCTCAAATAAATCAGACATTAAATTATCTCTAGATTATGAGTACGAACTCGATCGCAATCAAGAATATGAATTGGGATTAAAGTATGTCTCTGTTTAAAATTCCATTAGAAATATCAACGAAAAAATAATCAAATAAAAATATCAACAGATAATGGATTTCGGGGAAGGGAAAAATTGATATTAAGAAATAATAGTCAAGTTGATTTCAACGTAGAAAATTCATTGAATGCTTTACTAGGATTTGATAAACAAATATACACGCAATCCGCTTTAGCACCACACAAAGCTAATATCGAGAATGATATCGTAGTGATAAATATACATTGCAATTTGATAAACGGTGGATTTTTTAATAAATACAAACGTCAGATTATTTACAGTCTTCAACATTCACTGTACCGATAGGATATAGATTTCGGGGAAGGGAGGGTTTGATTCTCCCAAATGTACAGGCCTAGGGTGGAGCAGACACTTTATTTAGAAATTAGGATTAAGGGTCTTGATATTGGGTTTTCTTCTGTTCTTATACTGATCTGAAATTAGAAAAAATAAGTATAGTATCTGTTATGTACTGATTGTTTTTAGTTTACTATGAACAATATTATCATTTAAGTTCTTATTTTTTGAATATGCAACTATCATTTTCTGCTTTTAGACATGGGGGAATTTCTCTTGAAGGCACTTATAGTGAGCATGAACTATCTTCCTTGCTCGATTGCCGGTTGTATTAAACGGGACAACAAAGGGTGCTATGCCTACATTATGATGAATATTTAGTCCTTTAGGTCTTGCTGTATTCAATGTCTCAATCCAATTGGCTTCCCTAGATTGACGGAATTTGGTAGTTTCATCTTCGGGCAAGTCAATTTCAATACGCTCAATTGGGATTAGGGCGAGATCGTCTATTGAATGGCCGTCGAGGTTGAAATGATTAGAAACAGGCTTGTCTTTCTTTAATTTGATGTCTGACCTATGAACATTAAAGCGAGTTCGTAAATTATTCTTAGTTTCTCCTACATATTGTTTGGGGCATTTCTTGCATGAAATTAAATATATTACATTCGAATGTTCACATGTTAGATGTTCCTGGATCGGGTACCTTTTAATCGTAGAGTTGCTTACAAAATAATGAGTTTCTGATATAAAGAGACATGTTTTGCATCTACCGGACAAACATGGAGCACTTCTTAAACCTGGAGGTACTTCGGCATAAAGTCTGTTTTAGCTGCTATCTGTGCTAAGGTGGAATTTTTTATGTTTCGTAAAAATCGTTTAGAGTACCAACGCTCTTTCAGTTTTGAGAAAACAATCGTACAGGCTTGGTTGAAATCAGAAGATCTTGTACAAATTCGATGAAATCGTAAAACTTGTGACTTAATTATACCAGAAAAGGTATGTTTTGGGTGAAAGGAGCTCTTGTGCAAGAGTTGATGAGTATCAGTTTCTTTGAAATACACTTTAATATCCAGTTTATTTGTTTCTGCTATGGAATCTCCCTTAAAGACTGTGGTATCGAGAAAGTCTATGCTTTTGTCACTCACGTTTGCGGTTAGTTTGATAGAAGGATGGTGGTTGTTGAGAATTTCAAAGAATTCCCGAAACTGTTCGATAGAATAAGTCCAAACCATAAAAATGTCATCCAAAAAGCGTCAATCAGGTTTGGCAGACAGATAGTCATATTGTTTCTGTTTGAGATAACTAGTTTTGACTAAATCGGCAAGAATATTGTTAATCATGTTAGCAGTTTCTTTGAAAATTGGTTTCGGTAAAATGGCATAATGTTTAGGATTATTCAGTTGATTCTCTGCTTCTGAAACGTAATCCTCCCTATTCAGAATAACACAACATGAACCTTTGTCACTCTTTTTAATAACAATGCTATCGTCTTTCTTAAGTAAGTTTAACGCTTCACGTTCCACTCGTGTGAGATTAGGCTTTTCGTGTGTTATGGAAAGGTTCACTGTTTGGCTATTCATACTCGCAAATGCTTTCAATATTTCAGAATGGATGGCGGCCTGAGGGGGTGTCCACGTGGATTTAGGAATAAACATTGTTCTAGCACCACGTGGGGGGTGGTTTCGAAAAAAATATGTGCAGCTAAGATTTCGTTAAAATCGTTCAATGGATGGTCGGAGATAATTCAAGTTAGCTATCATTGGTGTGAGAATAAATTTAAGTCCACGGTCTAAGATTGAATGCTGAAGGGGTGTGAGAATTTTGCGGCTCAAGTTAACTACAGTTTGGCCTAGCGGTGGCCTCTCAGTATTTTTATCCCCAGTACTTAGTTTAAAGACTTACTCGATGCTTGAAGCTGGGGTATCCAAAACAAATAAATGCTGTTTGCTGTTTCTGGAGACCAATGAAGATTATCAACTGGTTACCCTTTATTTCTTTCTGTCTTTTCCATTTTTTCTGTAAATCTTCATCGGTGAATGAATTAGTTATAAACTATAAACGTATAAACAATCATCGTGAATGGTTGGAAAAACGTTTAGTTTTAGAGGTGAAACTTGCGTTATCGCATTATCATCTTCACAAGTTCTCCATACGTTTTCATCGTAATTATCTTCTATTTCTGTAATGCCTAAGGTTTTGTTATTTCTTCTAATGAGACAGAAATGTGATTTATGTAAGTAAAATACCCAATCTAATTCTTCGGATACTTTCTTTGGTTGAAAATGTCTATGTTTGGGCATATAAATTTGAAAATAAGTATTAAATTTCTTATTGAATTCACAGATTCTAGCAGTTGTCATAACTCCTTTTCTGTTTGATTTTGAAAAACTGTTCGTGAAATCTTGAAATTCTCTCGTGTAGTCTTCGTTTAAAACACGATTGACGCACTTTACAAAGCAGTATCCATTGGTTGGTATATAACAATTTATAGCGCTATATTCATTGATCTTTTTGAGTAGGGTAACACCACTACCCTTTTTTGATCTTTTATTTCTTTGAAATTGTTTTTACGTAAAATCATTTTTCCTGTGAAATACCAATCAGAAGCATCCGATTTATTATCCACTGTTGCGAAGAAATTGCGAAAAGTTTTGGCATTAAAGCCTACAAATTGCATGTATTGTTTGTGTCCTCCCATCTTGAATTATCTCTCCATCTAATTCAATTTGGCCTTTAAATGTTAAAAATTCATGAGTGATAAGCTTAATAACATTGGAAAAAAGTTCATTTGATATGAATTCTTCATCGTCTAAAAATTTCAATTTTATTCATATGTTTTAAGCAACTATTTTTAACTAGGAATTTTTAACTTTTATTGATGATATTTCGACATCAAATTTATCTAAAATTTCATTGAATTTTTCTAATTCTTCAATGGTTATGTTCTTATCTTCTCTTGATCTTTCGAAAAAAATGAATAATTTATTAATTAAAATTAATTTAAAATTTCTGTTTTCTTTCTATAATGAGCTTTCTTTTTTGATGTAAAACCTAAAGTAATAAATCCACAAGATGAAGTTTGAACGGCAGTGAACGCGGCTAATACAGTTGGGACAATTATTGGAAGCATTAGTCCACCGGTTACGTAACGGCTGTTGCCATCGTTATCCCTACTGTTAAAACTGTACTTGAATGTTTTGAAAACACAATCGATTCTACTCCACGTTTTCCTGCATTTGTTGAATTGTTTTAGTTTTTCTTTTAGTTCGTTTTGTTTGTCTATCACATATTGTTGTCTACTTTCGAGTTTTTTAGGTAATTAAATTAAATGAATTTCTGATAAACCAAAATATGGAAAGTGTTTAATATCTACAATAGGATGCCTAGTAAGAGCACCACAAGGGATTATTTTTTCATTATCTGTTATAATTATTTCAGGTTTAATAATAAAAACTTCTACACTAACAAACGATATTTGTTGTTTCGAATCATTAATCTTATTCAGATGAACTGAAAATTTTGGTTTTTCGATATTGATTCTTATCATACATCTACAAGTATGTATACCTCCAACTTCTATTCCATAATTTCATTCAATTATTGATGAAAATATTAAATTTTTTTTAATCTTGTTGATTTTTATGAATATCGACTGAGGTAAATAAATCAGTTGAAGAGCTATCTTCGTGTGAATAACTGTTATTAACAAAATATAGTTTTACAAATTCAATGCCTGATGTTCATAAAAAGTCATAACTGGGTGATGTTAGTTCTTTTTGTGGTTTTGGATTTTCAATAAGACTTTCCGTTTCAAATATCATATTAAATTCACTCAATGAAAGATCGTCTTCTTCATTATCTGGTACGATTAACATTCTAAACCTATCTATATAATATTTTCCACTCGTTTTAATTTCATATAAGTGATTAACCTTGTTGTTTTCGTTGTTACTTTCATATTCTTTATATTCTACATTTTTGTCTCTATCATTTATAAACTGAAGAACTTTTTGAGCGTTAAATTTTTTAGATAAACGAAAGTTTTGTCTGAAGAATGTTGTTTCAACTTTTACCTGAAAAGGAAAAGTTATTTCAATTGCAAGTTTTCCTTTAAAGAAGTAAAAGTTGATGGATAATCACCAAGAAACATATTAAAGGAATTACCTTCAGGAGTTGATCAATATTATCAGTAACAGAAGCATACCTAATACTCAATCTTCCAAATGGAAGAGTAAAATAATATGATTTATTTCCTTCCTTGAGATACTTTTTTTCTAATGCGACTTTATTTTTGTCCTGTTTCAAAACTAGGTTATTAATAGTGGTTATCTGTTGTTGAATAACACTATCATCAATGTTCTGTATTTGTTGTTGAATATAGGTTTTGATTTCGCTATCATCAATATTTTGTATTTGTTGCTGAATATAGGTTTTGATTTCGCTATCATCTATGTTTTGTATTTGTTGTTTAATATTTGTTAGTTCTTTTTGTAATTCACTGTTAAGTTTAGTTTCCAGAGCATTTAATTCCTGTTGAAATCTTCATTTTCATCTGGAATGTTATCTATTAATTGTTGAATGTCTAATTTTTGTTTTGCAATCTTATCCTCTAATTTAGATATTAATGAAATTAAATTTTGTAACTCAGTTTTATTCGCAACGTCGACCAATTCTTTTTGAATAAAACTTATTAAACCTTTTACCTCTTGTTGTAGTTTAGTATCATTAACAAAATTTTTAATATTTAGTTGACGTTTGAAGAATCGTTTCACATCACATCAATGGTTTTTATTTACTTCAATTGAATTTATTTGTTCCCGAAAATATTTCTTGTGAACAGCGTCATTATCGTTTTCCGGAGACTTTAAATTAGTTACTTTGAAATTGTTCATATCTAAATCACCTTGAAGAGTGTCTCCGATTTGATCCACAAAGTAAGGTTTCGCTTTATTTATCCACGCTGTGGTGTTATGTTTTTTAGTTTCTAAACCTAATCCAAACTCGTTCGTCATTTTTATTGAGTTAAATTTATTACAATTTCTTCAAACTGTTTTCCTAAACTCAACTGATATAAAACCCAAAGTGAAGCTGTCCACAAAACTTCTGTCCCGGTAATTGAATTTGAAAGGTAGAACATTTGATTGGTTTATTAGTCAATTCCACTATCTCTCCAGTGGGTTCTAATCCATAAGAATCGAAGAAATATAAGTCATTTGAAGAGTCTTTGTACAAAGCAGAATGATGAACTCCTTTTTGATCGGAAATATGTATATTTGTTATAGCGTAAAATTTACCTTTCTTATATTTCAGATCATTTCTTTCATCTCTCATACAATAATAAAACGGAGATATATTTAACTCATTCGCCCATCTCATAAGTTGAAAGTTTGTGGTTGTATCGTTTCCATATTATCGAGAAAGATACTCATTTTTTAAGTTCGTTTTGATAAAACCTACCTATGATTTGTTCTTTGTCTTGATCGATTAATTCATATGTCGGAGGTGATGAGGTGTTTACTTTATCAACGATAAATATTTCGTTAGTCCAGTATGCAACGTAACCTTTTTCGAATTTGCTTTTATATTTGAAAATACGAACTCGATCTCCGACTTTAAATTTGGGTTTGATATTTAAATTCAATATTTCATTTTCGTAGTTATGTTGCGCGTTAATTGACTTTATAATATTTGGATTACTCGAGGCTTGTGTTGGTGTGACACCTATCGATGAATGAATTTTGTTATTGTATTCATCTACAACCTCTGGTAATATTTTAAGCCATTTTTGAGATTTCAATTCCGTGAACTTTTTGAATAATTTATTTTTTAGAGTTCTATTATATCTCTCAATAACTACAGCTTTACCTTCATTATGCGTGCTGTAAATTTCAAATCTCAGAGATTTCATATTTTTGTTATAAAATTCACTTCCTTTATCTACCCACAGTTTTTCTGGATGACGGTTAGATTGTTTCAAATGCGTGTTTGACTGATAATCCCGTTTTATCATTTGTCTGTCTGCTTCGTGTCTGAAGTTTATGTCTTTATTTCTGTATAGTATGTCGTGTTTAAGCGCAGCGGCGTCAACTCTATTGACTGGTTCTTCCCTTGGTTTGGGTTTATCGTTTTCGTCTACTCGCAGATCTAACCTAGTACCGGGACCAGTGTAATTATGACCGGGAAGATGTTTTTCTCCGGGATATTTCGCCCATCGAAAGCCAGGAAGAGAACCCAATGATTTTGTATATCTGAACCAAAATAAGTTTTTGGAGCGTGAGTGACTATCATTTTTATCCTATATCTTTAAAATCTTTTCCTTTCCTTTCTTCTAATCTCCTGTTTCGAAGTTCTCTTATTAGCTCTAATTCTTTCAAATCGTTAGATTGTTTCACTGTGTCGCTTATACTCTTTCCCGCTTCCGCGATTGAGCCGATGGCTTTCGCTCCGGTTGAAATGAGTTATTTGTTTTTTGAAATTGGAATTATTGTTTTACCTAGAGAAATAATGAAGAAAAGATACCGTGGCCCGAATAATCTTCGAATCTGTGTTGTTCGTGTTTTTAAATGAGTTTTAACGAATAAATTGTGTTTCCAAAAAGCGTTATCTCCCTTTTTTCTAGAAGTTTCTAGACTAAAAATAACATTATTTAAAACGAGGCTATTAAAAAATGTTGTTATTTTTATATAAGGGTATTTTTAATATGCTTTTTTGATGGAATGTAGGAAAGTGATTGAAGGTGTTTTATGGTGTATAGGGTGTAATAATTTATAGGGAGTTTAGGTCTTTTTTTAGTGTAAGAAGTTATGAAATGAAGGGTATTTTTTAGTGTAAGAATTTATGAAATGAAGGATGTTTTGACGTAAGAATTTATGAAATGTAGGGAGTTCAGGTCTTTTTTGGGAGCTTATATATTGGTCGCATTTTCCCCATGAAATGAAATGGAATGGGGAATCCTCGTGCGACCAATATATAAGCTCATACACTACTCCTACTTTGATCTTTGATGTCCGATATTTACTTCCGGTTTTGCAGTCGTCCGAAAACAGCAATTTTTTAAACTTCATATTACTTTTAGTTGACCTTTTGACCTGAACAAAAGTCGTTGCCCATAACGAGACATATCCGATAATATCTTCACTTTTGTTGTGCATCGTTAACTTCTGGTTTTACAGTCAATTAAAAATTGCGGATTTTTAACTTTGAAGAGCTCTGTCACGTGACCTAATTTACATACGTGAAATTTCTCTTAATGTCCTTAATACACGTAATCTATTCTTTCAAAATATAACACGTGGTATTTTGATTAAAATTGCGCTTTTTTAGACTTCTATAGTAACTGTGCGTAATTCTATAATCCACCGACAGTCACCGTTGACTATAACTATGTATATATATCTCATGATCAAATGATTGTAAAGACTTGACATTTTTGAAATTTTTTAACATTCTACACATCATAACAGACATACCAAAATTTTAAAGTGGGCGTGGCACATCCGGGTCTCATTAACCTTTGACTTTAAAATGCAACTTTTCACCGATGTATCAGCGCACTGCTTTGGTACCGTGGCACGACTCCAGTTGCAGTGCGTTCTTCGAACTTGAATTTGAAAATTTTGTACCGGCTTCTTTAGTAGCTGGTTTTTGCCGTATAAACTCAACAATTTTCAAAACTTGTAAGGCTCATATCCTTTGTTGACCTTTTGACCAGAACAAAAGTTGTGCCTTTGGCGAGATCTATCCACAGATGTTCCCATTTTTGTTGTGCATCGTTAACTTTTGGTTCTACACCCATTTGAAAATTCGGCTTTATACTACCGAATAATAACATCGTTTAGTGCCGAATAGTATCAAATTCATGCGTCTTTTCACTACCGAACGTTTATCAATTTTTTACTACCGAATGTCCACAAGCTTTTTTTTAATAAGAAATCTCACTGTGACTCAATGCAACATTTCACCGATATATCACATAGAACAGGCACTGCATTAGCACCGTCTACGATTCTAGTTTTTTTCCGATTCTGGTCAGAGCGCACAACCAAAACTGCATATGTCACACAATAAATGTCATCATTATCTGTCATAAAGTGTGTGTCGTTGTTGTTTAAATGTAAAATGACGCCTAACCTAACCGGCTAGGACGTAGCCAGTCATTATGACTTTCGAACCATCGCAGACAGTGGGGAGATACAAAGAGGGCAAGCGTTTTGGAAAAGGATATAATTCATGTGACGCATATCTAGCGATTCTCTAGGAACTATGACTACTAGCTGATTGTGTAAGAACTATGACTACCGATACTCTAGGAGCCCTAAAATATATTTACTGTTTGTGTAAGAGGGGAGATAACATTGAAGTGTATATCAGTATAGATGTAATTGTTTATGGTTAAATTTTCTGTATTAAAAATTAATTTTGTAAACAATTGCATTTATTAAAACCTAAAACTGCATTTCCATGGGGGTAAATGGTTTCGAAGAAGATTACATTATCATATCACCAACCGTAGGCTCTAGGTCTCAGCTAAATGATGGGGGTAGGGTCACTTTCGAGATTAATTCATTATCGAATTGGTTGCTTCTGTCTGATGCCTATTTCAGATGCGATTTCAAAATCAAAGACGGAACTCTAATGAGAATCGTGTACCACAAACCAACACAACGTTAGAAAACAATTTCTTCCCATCTTTATTTACTGAAATGGTTTTGGAAGCTGGTTCAAATCCCATAGAAACTATTAAACACCCTGGAGAATTTGACACAATGTTGAAAACAGTTCTATATCCCAAAAACTACGATTCAGTCTAAGGAAGGATACCCGATGTTGGTGATGGAAGTGTTTTAAAAGAACCGATAAGAAATGTTCCAAATAATGCAAATGAAGATAGAATGAGAGCTATTGCTCGAAACACAATAGAAAGAGTAGGACGAGCAGGTAATCATGGATTTGAAAAACGAGTACTTCACTACAATAATGTTGTTGAGAATAATAGGTGGGGTAATTACGTAAATTGGAAGTTATATCCTTTATTCGGTCTATTGGAATACAGAAAAGTTTCCATAGGGTTACCATATAAAATTCATCTACAAAGAGAAATTCTTTGGAGAGAATGCTTCAGATGCAAAATTAGAAATAACGAACCTCCAACTTTACATACCCGTAATAACACCATCAATTGAAGTAGAAACGAGAATATTAAACTCATTAACTAAAGATATTGAAATAGCTTTTCTTCGTCGTATCACAATAGGTAGCATGACTTTAATTGGAGAATCCACAACATGGCCAATCACTAACACTATTAAACTAGCAAGATATTTAATGGTTGGTTTCAAGAACTTACCCGAAGTTCACCTACTCCTAGTCCGGCAGACATAGGTAAACGTTCTCGTAGAGAAGGTACTCCTCTTCCCCTTCTACGCCATCTGAATCTTCACCGCGTGATCCAGAATCCACCAATCTTTCTTCCTTCTGTGCGTTTTTGGACCAGAAAACCAGCCCTCAGTCTCCATCCAAGTCGAGGCGTGTATCCAGACCCCCCCCCCCCCCTCGAACCAGATCCCAGTCCGTTCCCAATGCTACAATTCTAACAACTACCAAACCAGTACCAATCACCCCGTCGACAACCATTATATCCGCTTCCAAACCCTACATCACCAAACCAAGGACATTATGGGATCTATCTGCTCTAAAGAAATCTACCCTAATTATAGGATCATCTAACCTGAATCGAATTACCAAACCCAGTTCAGACACTGAAATACATGTGCCCAAATCATCACATACAGTCAATCCTGGAATCATACGACCATGATCCCAAACCTACTACCGTTATTCTCCATGTAGGCCTCAACAACCGTGATCAGCTACCAAGGGACCTCATTTAACCAAGCCCAAAAAAAAAATCCGTACAAAACCTTCCCAAACACCAAGATCCTCTTGACATGTATGCCCATCTCAAATAAAATCTCGAAGAAAGCACAACAGAACCCCAGCACCATCAACAACAGCGCAACAATCTTACCACCCTACGAAGAAGAATTCGTTGATAATCTTCATTGGTCTAAAGAAACAGCAAACAGTATTTATTTGTTTTGGATACACCAGCTTCAAGCATCGAGTAAGTCTTACTGGGGATAAAAATACTGAGAGGCCACCGCTAGGCCAAACTGAAGTTAACTTGAGCCGCAATATTCTCACACCCCTTCAGCATTGCATTGATTCTTAGACCGTTGTCTAAAATTTATTCCCACACCAAAGATAGCCAACTTGAATTATCCCCGACCATCCATTGAACGATTTCAACGAAATCTTAGCTGCACATAATTTTTTCCTTAAGTGGTGCTAGAACAATGTTTATTCCTAAATCCACGTAGACACCCCCTCAGGCCGCCATCCTTCCTGAAATATTGAAGGCATTTGCAAGTATGAATAGCCAAACAGCGAACCTTTCCATAACACACGAAAAGCCTAATCTCACAAGAGTGGAACGTGAAGCATTAACCTTACTTAAGAAAGATGATAGCATTGTTATTAAAAAGAGTGACAAAGGTTCATGTTGTGTCGTTCTGAATATGGAGGATTACGTTTCAGAAGCAGAGAATCAACTGAATAATCCTAAACATTATGCCATTTGACCGAAACCAATTTTCAAAGAAACTGCTAATATGATTAACAATATTCATGCCGATTTAGTCAAAACCAGTTATCTTTTCTGGTATAATTAAGTCACAAGTTTTACGATTTCATCGAATTTGCTCAAGATCTTCTGATTCCAATCAAGCCTGTACGATTGTTTTCTCAAAACTGAAAGAGTGTGGGTACTCTAAACTATTTTTTTACGAAACATAAAAAATTCCACCTTAGCAGCCAAAACAGGCTTTATGCAGAAGTAGTACCTCCAGGTTTAAGAAGTGCTCCATGTTTGTCCATCAGATGCAAAACATGCCCCTTTATATCAGAAACTCATTATTTTGTAAGCAACTCTACGAATAAAAGGTACCCGATCCAGGAACATCTAAAATGTGAACATTCGAATGTAATATATTTAATTTCATGCAAGAAAGGTCCGAAACAATAAGTAGGAGAAACTAAGAACAATTTACGAACTCGTTTTAATGCTCATAGGTCGGATATCAAATTAAAGAAAGACAAGTCTGTTTCTAATCATTTCAACCTTGACGACAATTCAATAGACGATCTCAGCCTAATCCCAATTGAGCGCTTAGAAACCGACTTGCCCGAAGATGAAACTACCAAATTTCGTCAATCTAGGGAAGCCCATTGGATTGAGACATTGAATACAGCAATACCTATAGGACTAAATATTCACCATAATGTAGGCATAGCACCTTTTGTTGTCCCGTTAACCAGCAATCGAGCAAGCAAGATAGTTCATGCCCACTATAAGAGTCTTCAAGAGAAATTCCCCTATGTCAATAAGCAGAAAATGATAGTTGCATATTCAAAAAATAAGAACTTAAATGATAATATTGTTCATAGCAAAATAAAAACAATCAGTACATAACAGCTACTATACTTCTCTATTTTCAGATCAGAATCAGAATAGAAGAAACCCCAATATCAAGACCCTTAATCCTAATTTCTTAATAAAGTGTCTACTCCACCCTAGGCCTGTACATTTGGGAGAATCAAACCCCCCTTCCCCGAAATCTATTACGTAAAAGCGTAAAAAACAAGGGCTATCACTCACACTAAATATTTTTCGATTTTTCTGATTTTCAATAGAGTTCATCCTGGGGTGATTACAAACATTCATACAAGTTTCGTCAAAATCTGTCAAGAATTGTTCCTTCCAGAGTGTCTACGAGCAATTGTGGACGGATCGACGGACGGACATGGATGACGACGGCCCAAGTAAGCAGGAATCGTAATGTCAAAAAGGCATAACCTCTCAGACCAGAGAATCGCCAATTCTTCTTCTTTCTCGCGAGTCCTCAATTCTGGATCACGTCAAAGAGATATATTAATCGGCCGATAAAATTTGCCGGATACGGACAGATGATCGAATTTGTCAGCGACTTTGCCAATCGGCTTAAAATATCGAACATTTTTTATTCCGGCGATTTGTACGGGCGAAAAAATTCACTGTCAACAAGATTTTTTCGAGCGATTTCAAAAATACGCCGCGATTTATTACCATTTACAGCCATATCGCAAAGATTATTTTTGGATAGTATCTCTCAGGTCTGATACTGCTGCTTCAAAAATCATCGGTTAAGTTTTTCGTATCTGGAAATATGCGCCGTTGTTCGCGCGAATGTTGACGCAGGCTTTCGGCTACACTGTTCGGTACCCGACCCTCGGAGGACTAAGGCGATCTTACAGACCCCCCAACCCCCACCCCCCAAGTAGGTTTTCGACGATGCAAAAATCTTTACGATGGACCAACAGAAATGATAGGGACCAAAACAATCATTTGGGAATGTCCCTCTAAGCAGCTTGAGATGTTCTATTTGGTCTGGACAGAGGACGATCGGACCGATCTGGAATGTTTCTTTGGGGACAATTTGGCCCAGATCAAAGCAATCCAAGGTGAAATGGTGGTATTAATGGCGATCTTGTATATTTTCACTGGATGTAAATTTAGTATTTTGAGCTAGTATATGAGGTTGTATATCTGTTTTAGTGGATCCTGTATACATACCCTAGTGAGGTGAATCTTTTATTTCAACCTAGTTGAGGTGCTCTTGCGTATTAACCTTAGTGTAATGGCCAATCTTGTATTTTGTCCTTAGAGCCGAATCTTATATTTGTAACCTAGTAAAAGATCTATACCTACCCTATTGTCGGACAGACCCTAGTGGTGAACTGTGCATAACTGTCCTAGTTACGGATCTTCTAAACTTACCCTATTGATAGATCATGAGTGATCTTGTATTTTTCCTCTGGAGATGATTCTCGTATTTTAAGTTGTTGATGGCGACACTTTTCTTTTATATTTTGATATGCACATCATCAATATTGTGATATATATTATATTTGTATGCTGTACAACATAATATATTGATATTATTAATTTGTTTATCTTATACTAGTATTTTATAGTTTGGAACTTTGTATTATGTGATGAATTAACATTAGCATTGGCTTTTTTCTGAATCCTTACTTATATTTAAGTACAAATTTATATGTTTATCAATGAATACAATATTGTTCGTATACTACCTATAAGCAAATTTACCTGAACTCCACAGTATCCATAAGGCCCCAGAAACCGTTCACATTCTTTTGCAACATCAGACCATTTCCATTCAAAAAGATGAGTGATGGCACTCCTACCCGAATCACAATGAGGGTCGCTAAACTGGGATGCATGTACTGTAAACAAAATAATGCATCATGTGATCTTTGATATGAACACACATTCAATTTGGAATTTGAATTTTTTGTTGGTTACTTTATTTGAAAACATTATAAGTTGAAAAATGTCATCATTTGTTTTTCTGGACGACCCGATATAAACAGATACAAACATTAGAAGTATATGAATCTATAGATTTAAATCCTTCCTCCATTACATTACACGAGTTATATCTGAAGGCTTTTAATCTATAGATTCACACGATCCACCTACTACCTTCATACTAATAGTCTAAAAAATACGAAAAAATAGCGATGCCATCGTAATACGCCCACATTTGTTATGGCAGCTAATTTGTCCGGGAGGTTGACAAGAGTTATCAGTAAATGAATGTTTCTGAGAGTGAAATTTTCATGGGTTTTCTTTACAGTTTACAATCAAAAACAAGGGCATTAACCCATAGTAAATTTTTCGATTCGTCTGATTTTCAATAGGGTTCATCCTTGGGTGAATACAAACACTCATACCAAGTTTCGTCAAAATCCATCAAGAAACCAGCTCTCTTTCGTGTCCACAAACAATTCAAGAACAAGGGCAATAACTCATAGCAAATATTTTTCGATTCGTCTGATTTTCAATAGGGTTCATCCTTGGGTGATTACAAACACTCACACCAAGTTTCGTCAAAAAACATCAAGAAACCAGCTCTCTACCGTGTCCACAAACAATTCAAGAACAAGGGCAATACCTCTTAGTAAATATTCTTCGATTCGTCTGATTTTCAATAGGATTCATCCTTGGGTGATTACAAACACTCACACCAAGTTCCGTCAAAATCCATCAAGAATCCAGCTCTCTATCGTATCCACAAACAATTCAAGAATAAGGGCAATAACTCATAGTAAATACTTTTAGATTCGTCTGATTATCAATAGGCTTCATCCTTGGGTGATTACAAACACTCACACCAAGTTTCGTCAAAATCCATCAAGAAACCAGCTCTCTATCGTGTCCACATACAATTCAAGAACAAGGGCAATAACTCATAGTAAATATTTTTCGATTCGTCTGATTTTCAATAGGGTTCATCCTTGGGTGATTACAAACACTCACACCAAGTTTCGTCAAAATCCATCAAGAATCCATTTCTCTATCGTGTCCACAAACAATTCAAGAACAAGGGCAACAACTCATAGTAAATATTTTTCGATTCGTCTGATTTTCAATAGGGTTCATCCTTGGGTGATTACAAACACTCACACCATGTTCGTCAAAATCTACTAAGAAACCAGCTCTCTATCGTATCCACAAACAATTCAAGAACAAGGGCAATAACTCATATTAAATACTTTTAGATTCGTCTGATTTTCAATAGGGCTCATCCTTGGGTGATTACAAACACTCACACCAAGTTGCGTCAAAATCCATCAAGAAACCAGCTCTCTATCGTGTCCACAAACAATTAAAGAACAAGGGCAATAACTCATAGTAAATATTTTTCGATTCGTCTGATTTTCAATAGATTTCATCCTTGGGTGATTACAAACACTCACACCAAGTTCGTCAAAATCCATCAAGAAACCAGCTCTCTATCGTGTCCACACACTATCGTGTCCACAAACAATTCAAGAACAAGGGCAACAACTCATAGTAAATGTTTTTCGATTTGTCTAATTTTCAATAGGGTTCATCCTTATGTGATTACAAACACGCACACCAAGTTTCGTCAAAATCCATCAAGAAACCAGCTCTCTATCGTGTCCACACACTATCGTGTCCACAAACAATTCAAGAACAAGGGCAATAAATCATAGTAAATATTTTTCGATTCGTCTGATTTTCAATAGGGTTCATTCTTGGGTGAATGCAAACACTCACACCAAGTTTCATCAAAATCCATCAATAAACCAGCTCTCTATCGTGTCCACAAACAATTCAAGAACAAGGGCAATACCTCAAAGTAAATATTTTTCGATTCGTCTGATTTTTAATAGGGTTCGTTCTTGGGTAATTACAAACACTCTCACCAAGTTTCGTCAAAATCCACCAAGAAACCAGCTCTCTATCGTGTCCACACACTATCGTGTCCACAAACAGTTCAAGAACAAGGGCAATAACTCATAGTAAATATTTTTCGATTCGTCTGATTTTCGAAAGAATTCATCCTTGGGTGATTGCAAACACACGCACCAAGTTTCATCAAAATCCATTAAGAAACCAGCTCTCTATCGTGTCCACAAACAATTCAAGAACAAGGACAATAACACATAGTAAATATTTTTCGATTCGTCTGATTATTAATAGGGTTCGTCCTTGGGTGATTCATACACTCACACCGAGTTTCGTCAAAATCCATCAAGAAACTAGCTCTCTATCGTGTCCACAAACAATTGTGGACAGACAGACAGACAGACAGGGGCGACGACTATATACGCCCACATTAATGTGATTCGTCTGATTTTTAAAAGGGTTCACCCTTGGGTGATTGCAAACACTCACACCAAGTTTCATCAAAATCCATCAAGAAACCAGCTATCTATCGTGTCCACAAACAATTCAAGAACAAGGGCAATAAAACATAGTAAATATTTTTCGATTCGTCTGATTATTAATAGGGTTCGTCCTTGGGTGATAACAAACACTCACACCGAGTTTCGTCAAAATCCATTAAGAAACTAGCTCTATCGTGTCCACAAACAATTGTGGACAGACAGGGGCGACGACTGTATACGCCCACATTAATGTGTGGGCGTATAAAAAGACATACACTAATGCCTTCAAATCATATATTAAAAATAATCCCATTTAAAAATAGGAAGAGTAATATAGGGGATTGGTCTAATCATAGAAACATCTCATCTTATTTTATAGGAAAGAACTTTCTATTGGTCAATGAAAAATAGGGATTGATCTATAATTGTACCAGTACCAAAACACTGAAAACCCATATTCTCTATTAAAATAACCCGTTTAAAAACAGGATGTTTAATTTTAAAAAATTACATCAGCATCAATGATGACAATTCACGTGATAATAGTAAAACATTTAGGAAATCGATGACTTTTTAGGACAGGAGAAGGTGTAATTGCGTAATAGATTACAAATAATAATAGCAGGTCATCGATCAGACAGATAATATAATGAAGTAAATTGCACATTAAAAAGACTCATAGAGAAAAAGATCATCAATAAAAATGATTATAAAAATGTTATGAAAAATATCCAATAAAAATGACAAATAAAGAACAATTATTCGTTATCGTTATAATCTCAAATAAATCACATTAAATTATCTCTAGAATATGAGTATGAACTTGATCGCAATCAAAAATATGAATTGGGATTAAGTATTTCTCTGTTTAAATATCTCTACTTTGTAATTTGTAGATTTACTTGTTGATTTTAGAAAGGTGTATTTAGTAATTGTGTAATGTGGAAATATGATTTTTTAAAGTCGACGCCTTATTTTCAAGTTTAAATTTGGGAATACTTTTGGCAACGAGCCCCCTCCATAATAAACAATGTTGAATTAGAAGTTAATTTGAATCTGAACAAAATAAAATTGATATGAAGAACTAATAGTCAAGTTGATATCAATGTGGAAAATCCATTAAATACTGTACTAGGCTTTGATAAACAAATTTACAGGGAATCAACATTAGCACCACACAAGGCTAATATCGAGAATGATATTGATGTCATTAATATAAAATAATTCTTTCGATTTTGTAATGTAGAGATTCTCAGCTTTCCATAGATATATAACATGCATACCATACATGCAAATTCAAAACTCCATTCACTTTACATGGGGTTATTATTAGATAAATCGGCTAATTAGATTAACCTGGCTGTCAACCCCAACAGAAATCAAATTTTAAGTTGTTTTAAAGACACCCTCCCTTTTATATTTCTTAAAAATGATCTTTGTCCAGTTATGGTATAAAATTAAGCTCTCGGGTGGATTGAATCATGTCATATTGTAGTTTAAGCTCACTGCAGCTTATTGAAGGTATACCTCCACTTTTGATGGAATTATCGAATTTGCGTAGTGCGCATGCGCATTGCCAACTTTCTTATTTACTATCCGATTTTCATCAAACTTGGTATGTATGTGTATAGTCAAATTCTAAATTTGATGGGATTATCGAATTTGAGTAGTGCGCACGCGCATTACCAACTTTCTTATTTCTTATCCGATTTTCACCATTTTCTTGTAAATATTCATCCTTTTCGTAATATTTAAATATGTCTTGAATGTACTCTTTTGGTAGATAGTCTAAGGTTTTAAGTAGTTGATAGTAGGATTGCTGTGGCGCGGTATCGTAAATGTAGAGTGATTCATATTCTAAAAGATCGGGCTTTGTTATCATTTTAAAAGTTAAATAAGTATAACAATTACCTGAAGATCCACAAACACACATAAGTAGTGGGTTGTTTGGGAATATTTCTAAATGTTTGAATTTCTTTCCCATTTTTATTAACTTATTTTTGTTCCAAAAATAACTCCTCCTTTACACTTTGAAAGAAATATTCCTTCTCCATCGTATATATTTTTTAAAAATATTCAATTACCCTTATGTTTGACTTTCATTTCTCCAGTGTCGATTTTGTCTTCCACATTTTTCTTGATTTCTTGACTAAATCGATGTCCAAATTCTTTTACTGTGCCTTATATATCTGCTACACCTGAACCTCGTGCTTCCTTTTCCATTGCTAAATTATGTCTGCGTTCCTCGGTGGTTTTAGCATCAGCTACTTTCTTTGCGTTGGTAGCTTTGACTGCGGCAGATATCCCATCAGTTGCTGCACCAGCCGCGGTACAATTCTTTCTAAATCTATTTCATCTCTGACTTTACAATATTTGTATTTATCAATAAGTTTTTTTGTTATGTTGTTTTTTTTTACCATTGAATGTTATTACAGTTGGTGAAGCTGTTTCAGTGGATTCTATTATATTTTTAGCTAAAGTTTCTGGCTTCATTTTTTAAGGGTATGATTTTTACTCAATTCTTATCATTCTTCTATCTGCTATTCTAATTAAATGTTTTGCTTCTTCCATTAATAAACAGTACCCTCCTACATCTTGTGTTTTTTCGATATGAATACTTATATTCACACCTGTTTGAAAAGATCTTCTTTAAGAGCTGATAGATCAAAATAGAAGATTGGAAGTGCAAAATCTACTTATTCAAATTGAGGTGGATTTCCAAATAATTCACACATATTTTTATAGTTTCTTTACAATTCATTATAATACTTTGTGGATGGAATAATTGTTATAGGTTGGTTAGGATAATTATCGTTGTTTAATCTTACTTGAACTTTATGGATTATACGATCTTGATTTTGGTTCATTGCCAAGACATTATTGTTATTCGTCTAAGAGTCTGGTAGGTTCTTGAAACCGACCATTAAATATCTTGCTGGTTTAATAGTGTTTGTGATTGACCAAGTAGATTCTCCAGTTAAAGTCGTGCTACCTACCGTGTTAGGACGAGGAAAAGCTATTTATCATCATTGATTTCCCTTTGTAGATGAATTTTATGTGGTAATCCTATGGAAACCTTTCTGTGTTCCAACAGACCGAATAATGGACATAACTTTCAATTTACGCAATTACCCCAACTATTATTATCAACGGTATTGTTGTACTGAAGTACTCGTCTTTCAAATCCATGATTAGCTGCTCGTCCTACTCTTTCTAATACAGCTAATAGCTAAGCTCAACTCTGTTAAATACTGCTTTAAAATTGTATGTTCTGAAAATCCATTAATTTCTGGGGTGTATGACCTTTTATATCAGGATGATGCTAAAGGTAAACTCAGCTGGGTTTCTTACATTAGAAAATTGTTTGACAGCCCCAACTTTTTAATTCTACAGAAATCAAAACACGTATTGTAGATCAGTTTTACCAGACCTGGTCGTCTAACCTCGAAGCTTCAAGTCAACTTCCTTTAACATTATAGAATATTCCAGTTTAGGCGAGTTGGTAATCTTAAACTCCAAGTCGAAATCGGTCGGTATAATAAAACTCCAAGAGAAAAACGATTTTGTTTATATTGTAAATCAATATATATTGAAGATGAATACCACTTTCTGTCCAATGTATACTTCTCTACGCCGTCTATACTTCCCCCGATATTTTGGTCATTTCCGTCCTTACGTAAAATACATATGTTATTAAATCCATGGTCATTTCCAAATTTTAAAAAAAATTAGGCAATTAAATATTCCAGGCTTATAAGTTACGAAATAAATATTATGCAAATAATATAATTTGTGTTGCGCAGTTATTATTTGTGCACATGCGCATAGCTTGGCCTATGAATAAGAAGTCAAATTCCCGCGTTTTACTTCAATCGAGTTTCTTCACAGAGAAGAAAGTTGTTTGCAATCAAGTTTTTGATGGTCATCTTTCTTCCTGGAATCTGGTTGTTCGAAAGTTTAGTGATTTAATTCCTTTCATATATTTCATTATTACTAGGAATTTTATTATAACTTATCAAAACTTTTTATCGATGATCTTATTCAGTCATTGAACCGCGGTCGATTCGAATTATTATTTCTGGGTCATGACAGTCAGCCTCTCCCGAAGTAATTTAGTTTCGGAGATCACCTATGAATATCGCCGTTCCTTTTATGCCTAGGGAATCGAGTAGGCCAACGTATTTTCCGAATTACCAATTCAATGCGCATTCAGCTAAAACATATTTATAGTCAGTCGCACTATGTGATAACAAGAATTCGCAATAAGATACGAAATGAAATTGGGTCATATCGGAATTTAGCTCCATTTCAAGGAAAATGGGGCACCCATGAACTTTATTGGAATTGTTGAAAATAATGTTCCCGTTAAAATAATTATATTTGGTTCGTCATATATTCGACGTCTATCGGAATTTTTACATCGCGATCATCCGAATTTTGGATGAGTCCTCAAGTGTGTCGAGTACAAATTATTGGCCACGGTGGCTTGACTTGAGAAATTCTTGAAATATTTGTCAAAGAGATATAGTGGTTATGCACCTAGGATCGAATGGCATTGCCAAAGGTTGTGATGTGGAAGCTGTAGGCACAAAATGTGTCGTGATTAGTCAGAAGTTACCACGCGACAGGTTGCCCTTTCCTGACTTTGTAAATAAGGTAAAAGATCGCAATCTTTGGCTAAGCCATATATTGTCAAATTGTGACAGAAGAGTTTCTTTTTGGATACACAGGGCTGGACTTTGGTGCCCAAATAATCATATTTATTTACTGAACGAGGTATATTTCTCTTCAAGAGGAAACCATCTTTTCATGAGGGATGCTTTGTTGCGACACGTCAGATGGTATTTTAGACCTGTATGTTTTAATCTAAGGTTGGCTGTCATGTGTCCCATTATAGTTTTATCTGATTTGGTAGCCCACCAATCAGTTTCAATATGAGATTTGGTTGCCCACCAAGCCAATGTCAATATTAAAACTTTGGTTGCCCTCCAAGCCAGTGTCAATATTAAAGCTTTGGTTGCCCACCAAGCTAGTGTCAAGATAAAAGCCATCCTGATCAACAGAGAAATTCTACCTATCGGAGATATTACCCTGACCTATTGACCAGCCATGTTTAAAATAGTTCACGCGTAGACATTAATACCGGAAGTGAGACAAAACGACGGGTGCATCTTTTCACAGCCGAAGAGCACCGAAGACTACCCACGGCGAAACGACTTAGACTTAATGTAAACAAACCGCAAGTAGACGATTCAAGATAGATTCCACACCGCTCAAATCAATTAATCCAGCCTGTTGTCTTTGCAATGAAACTACTGCCAAAATCTTAAGTAAATTGAACTCTGCTAATTTAGAAGATGGTCTTCTTGCAATGATTAAAGAATTTTCTGGCCCAAATATAAGGTCGAGCTTTGATCTTTACGCACGAATTTTACTATTGTGTTATAAGTGCAGATTGAAAGCAGGTACGTTCGAGCGATCAATAAAATTAAGGGAAATAAATCAGTAAAACAGACTGTAAAACTTAATTAAACATGGTGTTTTTACAGACACATATGAAAAGAATGAATTTTATTTGATAAATACTAAGTGAATAAACATAAAAATGTAAGCACAGTAATGTTAATGAGGACGAAATAACTCATTATGGTGCGAGCTGTCTTTAAAAATCCTCCTAATCGTCTTTCCGGTTTCTAGTTTCGTAACTCAGATACGCTTCCACTCTTAAAAATAGTTCGGTATTGCAACTTCTTCTGTAAATACACACAGTTAAAATTAGGAATATTTTGAGCATTTGAGAATTTATTGGTATCATTCAGACGTTATAATATTTAATTTGATGCATATTTTATCATTCAAGCTGTAGCCTTGGAGAAGATGGCTTGTGATTAGGTTCGTGTCTAGATCTGCGACTATACGGAGCTAGCGAGATGCGAAGTTTCGTATGGATAAAAGTTTTGGTTGCTTTACCAAGCCGCTGTCAATATAAAAGCTTTGGTTGCCCACCAAGCCAGTGTTAATCTATAAGATATGGTTTCCCACAAAGCTGCTGTCAATATAAAAGCTTTGGTTGTCCACCAACCAAGCAAGTGTTAATCTATAAGCTTTGGTTGCCTACCAAGCTAGTTATATAGGTGATAGTTGGTTGCTAGCCAACTCTAATTAATTTTAAATTGCTTACTCCAGCTTATTGATAAGATTGTCGGTTGTCTACTGACACAATTATCAATTGTTTATTTGCCAGCTAAAGTCGTTTGCTCTACATATGATCATTGGTTGCCCACCATGAGGTTATATCATTAGTAGGGCAATTTTGTTGCCCATTATGTCAATTTAAGCAGTATCTAATTCAGTTGCTTACCATGGAAATTTTAGTAATCAGAGTCAGGACTGAATTGCCCTTCGATTCCTTTTTAATCAAACTTGTCTATTGCATGATGCCCAAGAGTAAGTTAGACCGCGAAGTCGAAACAGAAATGCGAGAAGGGCTCGAAGAAGTGCCAATGTCCTTAGCAGAAGACAAGTTAACAGATATTCTGCTGAACAAAATGATTAAAAGAGGGTTGGTTGTTCCAGGAAATAAAGTGATAGACACTGGTTCCTCTTCAAACAAGCTGGTTGAACTTCTGGAGGGTTACGATGAGTTGGAAAGGCAATTTTTGTATGAAGGTTTTAATAATGGTTTTTCAATACCGTTTGAAGATGACAAAAAATTTTCAGTTTCAAAAAATTCATTCTTTTTGCTTTGATTATTTTAATATCCTTATTGAGAAAATTAATGAGGAATTGATGGAAGGCAATGTGATGGGCCCTTTTGAATCTCTCCCTTTTCCACATTTGATTTGTTCACCTTTGGGGGTTGTTCCTAAACGTAAACATGAAGCATTTAGACTTATCCATAACTTGTCATATCCACGTGGCTCTTCCTCTATTAACTCAGAGATCCCATTTATTCTTAGGTTAATTATGATAGCATGACACTGTAGTAAGTCTTGTTAAAAAATTAGGCCGTGGAGCCCTTATGGCTAAAACTGACATTAAAAATGCTTACAGACTTGTACCCATGAACCCTTCTGATTATGAGCTTCTTGGATTTTCAATTCCTTTGAATGACAGATTATATTATTTTGCTGACATGTGCTTGTCAATGGGACTGTCTATTAGCTGTCAAACTTTTGAACGATTCAGTTCAGCCCTTCAATGGGTTATGGAATCTAAGTATTCAGCACAAATGAGTCACACGATCGACGATTTTTTCTTTGTGGGTCCTTCTGATTCTTTCGAATGTCTTTTATCATTGATTAATTTTCCTAATTTGGCAGAATGTCTGAATGTTCCCATTAAATCGTCTAAAACAGAAGGTCCTGTAACAAAGTTAACCATATATGGAATCGAGGTGGATTCCATTTCAATGATGATTCTCTTACCAAATGACAAACTTGACAAGATTAGGTCTGCAATTAGAAATGCTATACAAAGGCATAAGCATACACTCAGGCAATTGCAGTCACTTTTAGGTCTTCTTAACTTTGCAACAATAGCAGTGGTTCCTGGTCGTACCTTTCTGAGACGTCTCTATGACCTGACAATTAATGTAGAAAAATATTACTATAAGATCAGATTAACCAATTCAACTAAACTTGATTTAAAAATTTGGCTACAATTTTTAGGTTTCAGTGGGGCTTGTATGTTTTTACATGATGAATGGTTGAGATCAGACACCATACATTTATACTCTGATGCGGCATAACCTTTGGTTATATATATATATATATATTATATATATATAGTATTTGGCAGTAAGTGGTTGTGGGGGGAATAGCCTCTAGCTTTGCAACAATTGAGTATTAACGTCATGGAGTTGTTTCCTATTGTGCTTGCCATAGAAACATGGGGACATTTACTCAGAAATCACAGGGTTCTTTTCCTATCAGATAATGAATGTGTTGTTTATGTTATTAACAAAGCATCTTCGAATTCACTTATGTCTTTAATCCGGCGTTTAGTCCTGGCCTCAATTTAGACTTTCTCGATACCACTGTCTTTAAGGGAGATTACATAGCAGAAACAAATACACTGGATATTAAAGTGTATTTCAACGAAACTGATACTCATCAACTCTTGCACAAGAGCTCCTTTCACCCAAAACATACCTTTTCTGGTATAATTAAGTCACAAGTTTTACGATTTCATCGAATTTGTACAAGATCTTCTGATTTCAACCAAGCCTGTATGATTGTTTTCTCAAAATTGAAAGAGCGTGAGTACTCTAAACGATTTTTACGAAACATAAAAAATTCCACCTCAGCACAGATAGCAGCTAAAAACAGACTTTATGCCGAAGTACCTCCAGGTCTAAGAAGTGCTTCATGTTTGTCCAGTAGATGCAAAACATGTCCCTTTATATCAGAAACTCATGAATAAAAGGTACCCGATCCAGGAACATCTAACATGCGAACATTCGAATGTAATGTATTTAATTTCATGCAAGAAATGCCCCAAACAATATGTAGGAGAAACTAAGAATAATTTACGAACTCGCTTTAATGCTCATAGGTCAGACATCAAATTATAGAAAGACAAGCCTGTTTCTAATCATTTCAACCTCGACGACCATTCAATAGACGATCTCGCCCTAATCCCAATTGAGCGTATAGAAATTGACTTGCCCGAAGATGAAACTACCAAATTCTGTCAATCTAGGGAAGCCCATTGGATTGAGACATTGAATACAGCAAGACCTATAGGACTAAATATTCATCATAATGTAGGCATAGCACCCTTTGTTGTCCCGTTTAATACAACCAGCAATCGAGCAAGCAAGATAGTTCATGCCCACTATAAGAGCCTTCAAGAGATATTCCCCCATGTCTATAAGCAGAAAATGATAGTTGCATATTCAAAAAATAAGAACTTAAATGATAATATTGTTCATAGTAAACTAAAAACAATCAGTACATAACAGATACGATACTTCTTATTTTTTCTTATTTCAGATCAGAATAAGAACAGAATAAAACCCAATATCAAGACCCTTAATCCTAATTTCTAAATACAGTGTCTGCTAGGCCTGTATATTTGGGAGAATCATACCCTCCATTCCCCGAAATCTAACCAGAACTGCATCAATATTAATTTCTCACTCTCTGGCACCCAATTTAAAAGCGTCATATTTAAGGGCATGGAATAAATTTGTACAGTTTTGTGAAAACAAACAAGTATCTTTAACATTTCCTTTGCCTTATCTTAAATTTTTTTCGCAGATTTGTTTGACTTGGAATTCTCTCCATGTACAATTGCTTTACATGCTTCAGTAATTGAATTTGTGCAAAAATCATATGGTTTTTCTAATTGCACTAATACCTTCCTGTTAGGAAATTTATTGAAGGGTGCCAGAAAAATACATGGCTTGACAGAATCAAGATTACCAATTACTAAGCCTATTTTGATCCGTTTATTGAAGGCTATTACGACAGTTATCCAGGTTTAATTCACTCAGATCTTGCTAAGAGCAATATTTGCCCTTTCCTTTGCTGGATTTTTTCGACTGGGAGAGTTGGTGTATAAGTCAAAAGCTTCTGCTTCAAATATGCTCCAAATCAAAGATGTTGAATTTGTCTTTTCGCAATCTGTCTTGCACTCTGTACAATTGACGCTAAGAAATAACAAAAACAAGACTTATGTACATCCTGTTCATATGACTATTAATTGTATTTGCTCATAACCATTGCTCGACACTTGAAAAAGGATAATATTTCGAAAACCGGTTCGTGTCAAACAAGTTTTTGTTTTACTTGTTATAATTTTTCACATCATTCTTAGCGTTATTTATCACCTAAATATATATTTTTGCATTTTTCGTCATAACTTTCATCTTACTTCATATATTCCCAAACCCAGTTTGACTTATTTGCATAATTTGATCCCCACATTTTCATTTCATTTTCATATACAGTTTCCTCCTGTTACATCCGCTGTACATTCCCTTTCTAGCCTCAAGTTATTTTCATTATGCTCCCCAACTACAACAACCACTGGCAAGAAGCCAGAAATAAAAACACTTATCGTCAACAAAACCAATATCACGTACCTTACAACGGTCCTGTCTTCCATCGACCACCAACCAACCCATCCAGCTATATCCCACCCCATCGCCGACCTACCTACAACACAGCCTACCAATCCAGAGGTAACCATCGACCTGACCAACTACAGAAACGACTACCAGCCCACCGACGCCAATCAGTCCCCACTCATAAGGTCGGAAGAACCCTTTATGAAGGTGTTCTTTCAAGTTTTGCAGTGCCTCCATCATTTGGCAATCTTACCCTTCAAGAGCAAGGCCAACCAGCGTTTACCTTCAAACGCAAAGTCTCTGAGTTGGATAGTTTTATCCGTCCGGCAATGAAAACATCAGCTGTCGACGCAAATATTAGATCCCTCAATTGGACATGGCTCTCTAACGTTACGCAGGTCCTGACCGACCATTACCAAACCACACTTCAAGAGAAGCTGACCACCATTCGTACCAAGTCATTATCATCACCTGCCGTCGGCCGCATCGTTTCTCGTGCCATGTCCTGGGCCCGTCGCTCCTATGGGAAACGTCTCACTCAAGCTGTAATCACCAAGTTCTACCAAACAATCAACGAAACAAAGACCAGAGTAACCATATCTCTACCAACTGAAATGGACACTACACCTGCACCATCTAGAGCAACCACGCTGCCGAACCAAACACCTAAACGAGCCCGAAGTTCACCTACTCCTAGTCCAGCAGACATAAGTAAACGCTCTCGTAGAGAGGGCACTCCCCTTCTCTTTTCACTTTCAGACTCCCCCTCGAATTTGTACAAAACCTTCTGATTTCAACCAAGCCTTTACGATTGTTTTCTCAAAACTGAAAGAGCGTGGGTACTCTAAACGATTTTTGCGAAACATAAAAAATTCCACCTTAGCACAGATAGCAGCTAAAAACAGGCTTTATGCCGAAGTACCTTCAGGTTTAAGAAGTACTGCATGTTTGTCCAGTAGATGCAAAACATGTCCCTTTATATCAGAAACTCATTATTTTGTAAGCAACTCTACGAATAAAAGGTACCCGATCCAGGAACATCTAATTTGTGAACATTCGAATGTAATATATTTAATTTCATGCAAGAAATGCCCCAAACAATATGTAGGAGAAACTAAGAATAATTTACGAACACCTGCACCATCTAGAGCCACCACGCTGCTGAAGCAAACCCCTAAACGAGCCCGTAGTTCACCTAATCCTAGTCCAGCAGACATAGGTAAACGCTCGTAGAGAGGGCACTCCCCTTCTCTTTAACTTTCAGACTAGTCTTCCCCTTCCACACCATCTGAATCTTCACCACGAGATCCAGGATTTGTGGACCAGCAACCCACCCCTCAGTCTCCATCCAAGCCGAGACGTGTATCCAGACTACCCCCCCCCCCCCCTCCCCTCGAACCAGATCCAAGTCCGTACCCAATGCTACAATTCTAACCAGTACCAATCACACCGTCGACAACCATTATATCCACTACCAAACCATATTATCACCAAACCAAGGACAAATCATTATGGAAGCTACCTGCTCTAAAGAAATCTACCTTAATTATTGGATCATCTAACCTGAATCGAATTACCAAAACCAGTTCAGACACTGAAATACCCCGGTGCCCAAATCCATCACATACAGTCAATCCTGGAATCATACGACCATGATCCCAAACCTACTACCATTATTCTTCATGTAGGCCTCAACAACCGTGATCAGCTACCAAAGACCTCCTTTAACCATGCCCAGAAATTAATCGCTACAGCCAACAAAACCTTCCCAAACCTCTTCACATGTATATCCATTTCAAATTAAATCTCGAAGAAAGCACATCAGAACCTGGATGATGATGGAGTCCAGTATCAACAGCGCAACAATCTTACGAAGAAGACTTCGAACCAGTTGATAATCTTCATTGGTCTCCAGAAACAGCAAACGGCATTTTTTTGGATACACCAGCTTCAAGCATCGAGTAAGTCTTTAAACTAATTACTGGGGATAAAAATACTGAGAGGCCACCGCTAGGCCAAACTGTAGTTAACTTGAGCCGCAAAATTCTCACACCCCTTCAGCATTCAATCTTAGACCGTGGACTTAAGTTTATTCCCACACCAAAGATAGCTAACTTGAATTATCTCCGACCATCCATTGAACGATTTCTACGAAATCTTAGCTGCACATATTTTTTTCGAAACCACCCTCCACGTGGTGCTAGAACAATGTTTATTCCTAAATTCACGTAGGAACCCCCTCAGGCCGCCATCCATCCTGAAATATTGAAAGCATTTGCGAGTATGAATAGCCAAATAGCAAACCTTTCCATAACACACGAAAAGCCTAATCTCACACGAGTGGAACGTGAAGCGTTAAACTTACTTAAGAAAGACGATAGCATTGTTATTAAAAAAGAGTGACAAAGGTTCATGTTGTGTCATTCTGAATAGGGAGGACTTCAGAAGCAGAGAATCAACTGAATAATCCTTAACATTATGCCATTTTACCGAAACCAATTTTCAAAGAAACTGCTAACATGTTTAATAATATTCTTGCCGATTTAGTCAAAACTAGCTATCTCAAACAGAAACAATATGACTATCTGTCTGCCAAACCTGATTGTCGTGAGAGACATTTGTAGACTTTGCCTAAAATCCATAAGAATCCAACCAAGGAGTGGTTTATCTCGAATAAAATCCCGATTATATCTGACTGTGGTAGTGGGTTGTATGCAGTGTCAGAATACATTGATTATTTCTTACTACCTCTAGCATGTCAACATCGCGCCTACCTTAAAGACACAACCGATTTTGTCAATAAAATAAAAAAATCTTCGAGTTCCCTCTAATGCTATTTAAATTTCTATCGACTTTTCTTCTATGTATACCAATATCGATAACACTACTGGTTTAACGGCAGTTCGTAAAGCTTTTAATAGAAACCCAGATCCAAACAGACCCGACGATGCAATTCTACAGCTTTTAGTGATTTGTCTTAGTCGAAACGATTTCACATTTAATGGTAAAACCTATTTACAAACTTCAGGGACAGCAATGGGCAAACGATTCGCTCCTTACAACGCAAACCTTTACATGACAATTGGGAACGTGAGGTGTTGCCCCTGTGTCAATTCGAGCCACTTTTTTACGGACGCTTTTTGGATGACATTTTTATTCTTTGGACTTATTCTATCGAACAGTTTTGGGAATTCTTTGAAATTCTCAACAACCACCATCCTTCTCTCAAACTAACCGCAAACGTGAGTGACAAAAGCATACACTTTCTTGATACCACTGTCTTTAAGGGAGATTCCATAGCAGAAACAAATAAACTGGATATTAAAGTGTATTTCAAAGAAACTGATACTCATCAACTCTTGCACATGAGCTCCTTTCCCCCAAAAGATACCTTTTCTGGTATAATTAAGTCACAAGTTTTACGATTTCATCGAATTTGTACAAGATCTTCTGATTTCAACCAAGCCTGTACGATTGTTTTCTCAAAACTGAAAGAGCGTGGGCACTCTTAACGATTTTTACGAAACATAAAAAATTCCACTTTAGCACAGATAGCAGCTAAAAAAGGGCTTTATGTCGAAGTACCTCCAGGTTTAAGGAGTGCTCCATGTTTGTCCATTAGATGCAAAACATGTCCCTTTATATCAGAAACTCATGATTGTTTCATTATCTCTACGAATAGAAGGTACCCGATCCAGGAACATTTAACATGTGAACATTTGAATGTAATATATTTAATTTAATGCAAGAAATGCCCCAAACAATATGTAGGAGAAACTAAGAATAATTTACGAACTCGTTTTAATGCTCATAGGACGGACATCAAATTAAAGAAAGACAAGCCTGTTTCTAATCATTTCAACCTCGACGACCATTCAATAGACGATCTCACCCTAAAACCGATTGAGTGCATAGAAATTGCCTTGCCCGAATATGAAACTACCATCATACATATAAATATCAGAAAACTTCTTTTGGGTGCCTTAAAATACGTAAATTTAAAATAGCTTTGTTGTCCCGTTCAATACAACCAGCAGTCGAGCAAGCAAGATAGTTCATGCCCACTATAAGAACCTTCAAGAGAAATTACCCCATGTCTGTAAGCAGAAAATGATAGTTGCATATTCAAAAAATAAGAACTTAAATGATAATATTGTTCATAGTAAACTAAAAACAATCATACACTAGAGCCACACGTGGCACAGAGTGCGACTTTGCAAATGTAGCAAATTGCAAAAGACCCTGAAAAATCAACCTTCCACGATAATTAGATCATGTGCAAGAACAGTCTAAATAAATTTTCATTTTTTAGAAGATTCTAATACCGGAAGTAGACGTCAGACCTCACAAATGAAAGTATCAGCAGATAGCCAAGGTCAATGACCTTTGATCTTGTAAAGGAGAAGGTCTAAAAAGGTCAAGATCAAGAGATATACGTCATCAAAATTTCTAATTGCACACGACTATAAAACCGGAAGTTGACATACGACAGCGAATATAAAAGTATAAATATATAGCCAATGCCAATGAAGTTTGATCTTACAAAGGTCAAGGTCAAAAATTGAAAATTTTGAATTTCCAAAACCTGTTCCTTTTTTTGAACAATGAAGCGGACACAACCGAACTTCTAAGACAAAGTGGCTCAAAACATGAGATAATTGTACGCAAAGTTCCATTGTGAACAAATGTATACTTTGCGAGTTATGCCCTTGGCCAAAAATGTCAATAATGAGTAATTTAACCCAGATGTGCCACGCCCACCTCAATTTTTTTGCGAGTTAATTAATATTCAAAATGTTATGTCGTGTTCCAAATTTCAAGCTTCTACATCATACAGGTCAAAAGATATAGGTCAACAAAAGTCAACAAAGGTCAAAATCGAAAAATGAAAATAGCCAAATGTAAAAAACCCGGTCCTTTTTTGGAACTATAAAGCTGAAATAACTGAGCTGTTAACACAAACTGGCCAAAAGGATGAGGTAATTGTGTGCAAAGGCCCTTTTTGAACAAACGCATCCTATGCGAGTTATGCCCCTGCCTCTAAATGTAATCAATTAGTACTTCAACCCGGATGTGCCACGCCCACATAAGTTTTTTTGTCATAGGTGAATTCATATTCAAAATGTCTAGTTATATTCCAAATATCAAGGTTCTACATCAAATAGACCATAAGATATTCCTTAACCAAGCTCAAAAAGTCGCAAATATTGTAAAAAACCTCAAATTTGAAAAAATCACGAATTTCAATTTTGCTTTAAAAAAACGATTGTTATATATCTATGTAAAGTACACGAGAAGCACATTAGGAAACCGAAAAAATTTACTCTCTAGGTTAATTAGGTCACGTGCTAGAGCAGTCCAAAGTTGCGAATTTGGCTTTTTACGGATAGCTATAAAACCGGAAGTACATGTCGGAGGTCAAAGTATCAAATGATAGCCAAGGTCAATGACCTTTGACCTATGAAGGTCAAGGTCATCAAAGGTCAAGGTCACAAGAAATAAGCTTTAAAACTTTGAAAAAATTCAATCGGAAATTGCAAAAATGCAAAAGCGAAATTCAAAAATCGGCTCCTATGTTTTGTAGACTTTCGACAGCAGATTACATCGACACCAAAATTACGCAGATTTAGTTTATTCCTAAGGACTTATTTCGAATTTAAGAAAAGTTGGAAATCAAAATGAAGGCCAAAATATCACTTCCGGTCTGGATTGTATTTTAAAATCGGCCATAAAATTTTATTTGCTAAAGATCAGCTAAATTTTGTTGACCTACATAAATTACACCGGAAGTTATTCAACCGGAAGTAGTTTTGAAGTTCAGTCGCTTTCCTGTTTAAAAATCGGAAATGACGTACAAAATTTGACTGTATCATACTATAAACATTAGTGAAGTCTCTTTGCATTTAAAAATTCAGATCAATCGATGCAGAAGCAAAAATCGAAAAATTTGATGGAAAAAAGTGAGCGACGAATTTTCGAATTTCTTAATTTTTCAAGTGCTATCAGGTCAGAAATTGCAGGTAGATTGTAAAAATGAAAACCCGAAGAAAATCGATACAAAAATATGCCTTCTTGAGCCGATTTTCGACTTTTTGCACATGTTGAACTGTGGCACTTCCGGTTTTGCAAAAATGTTCCAATATACATTTAAGGAACACGTCGCCACTACAGAAGGTCTAGAGAAGTTGAATGGTTGCTGCAACTACTGTAGACTAAGCTCAACAGATACTATACTTCTCGCTCATTTGGCGAGTTATTTTTTCTAATTTCAGATCAGAATAAGAACAGAAGAAACCCCAATATCAAGACCCTTAATCCTAATTTCTAAATAAAGTGTCTGCTCCACCCTAGGCCTGTACATTTGGGAGAATCAAACCCTCCCTTCCCCGAAATCTAAAAGTTTGATATGTGTGCCTTGTCTATTACTCAACTACATGTCCTCATACTTCAGGTTCCTTGTTTCAATTTATAATATGTGGCAGTGAAGTCTCGTATAACTTTGTGAATTCGTCTCTGAAAGTACCTTTGCAATTTTTGAATTTGGATAAGGCTAGCTACAAACTTCACTCATTTCGTATAGGTTCGGCTACCTCGGCATTTCTGAATAGCTATTCAGAAGATGTAATTAAAATCATGGGGCGGTGGAAATCTAGCGCTGTTCGTTCATACATAAGAGTACCCAATATAGCCCTGCAATTTGTCTGAAATATATCCACAAAAGTTGTGATTTCAAATAACAAGGAATAGTGGTAGACTGTCCTGACACCTCTCCAAGGGTCAATTAAAAATAATAAGGAATAGTGGTAGACTATCCTGACAACTGTCCAATAAGACAATTAAAAACTAGGTTTAATGTTTTGAATAACAAGGAATAGTGTTAGACTGTCCAATAAGACAATTAAAAACTAGGTTTAATGTTTTGAATACTAAGGAATAGTGTTAGACTATCCTGACATCTCTCCAACAGGATAAAAAGAGTATGGGTAGATTATCCAAATTTTCAAAGCAATTATAGTTTTTTGTCTGAATTTGTTCTTGTGTGTTTCTCTTATACTGTTGCTGGAAGCATCAGCATTTTCAGGGAGATCATTCGATTAAAGGAGTCGCCTGGCATTTCTTTTTCTAAATGATAGAATTTAATGTGTAGGGATGGTGTGATCTGGGTTTGGTCAAGACATCTTTGATGTGTTTGGCGTATTTTTAAAATCAGTATTATGCCCAACTTCATCACAAAACATAAATACCTTTTCTGATATAATTAAGTCACAAGTTTTACGATTTCACCGAATATGCACAGGATCTTCTGATTTCAATCAAACCTGTACGATTGTTTTCTCAAAACTGAAAGAGCGTGGGCACTCTAAACGATTTTTACGAAACATAAAAAATTCCACTTTAGCACAGATAGCAGCTAAAAACAGGTCTTATGTCGAAGTACCTCCAGGTTTAAGGAGTGCTCCATGTTTGTCCAGTACATGCAAAACATGTCCCTTTATATCAGAAACTCATTATTTTGTAAGCAACTCTACGAATAAAAGGTACCCGATCCAGGAACATCTAACATGTGAACATTCGAATATAATATATTTAATTTCATGCAAGAAATGCCCCAAACAATATGTAGGAGAAACTAAGAATAATTTACGAACTCGCTTTAATGCTCATAGGTCAGACATCAAATTAAAGAAAGACAGCCTGTTTCTAATCATTTCAACCTCGACGACCATTCAATAGACGATCTCACCCTAATCCCAATTGAGCGTATAGAAATTGACTTGCCCGAAGATGAAACTACCAAATTCCGTCAATCTAGGGAGGCCCATTGGATTGAGACATTGAATACAGCAAGACCTATAGGACTAAATATTCATCATAATGTAGGCATAGCACCCTTTGTTGTCCCGTTTAATACAACCAGCAATCGAGCAAGCAAGATAGTTCATGCCCACTATAAGAGCCTTCAAGAGAAATTCCCCCATGTCTATAAGCAGAAAATGATAGTTGCATATTCAAAAAATAAGAACTTAAATGATAATATTGTTCATAGTAAACTAAAAACAATCAGTACAAATATTTTGCCATTAGGTCAAATATATTGAAGAACGAAAATACTTAGTCGAACATTTATCAAAAAAGACGAATTAGCACGGGTTCATTAAAATGTATCAATTTCTTACCATGTAAACATGTCAGCAACAAAACAAGCTTGTGAAGTATAAGCATACTTAGTGAAGATGAATATAGTAGGATATAAGTAGGGTTAGTCATTTTATATAGTATCAGTAATCAGTGTCTGTCTTATCTTACTTCAGAAAATTATCTTATCTTGTCCATATGTTTGTATACAAGAATTCAACAGTTTTATCTTCCCATAAAAATCAAAATCATAAGGTATTACATAAAAATATAAGTCACGGCTTTTTTTATTAGTTAGATAAACATGGATAGGTAAAATTGTGTTGTGTGTATGATTTCTGGACGTGTTTTATTCTCCTTAACATATTTAGATATTTGAAGAACTAATTTTTATTGCACGAACGCACTGCTTCGTTTTCGTAATGATTTTTTTTTCGTCCACGGCAGACCCGTTTTCTCAGGTACGACAAAACGGATTTCATGACGTTTCTAACTCTAAAACGAACATTTTGTGAGCAACGTTAGCACCAAACAGAAAATGGACATCGGAGGGCGTATTTATCGACCGATTTTAATCGAGTTTCCTTAATTGTACTTCTTGTAACAAAATAAAAATGACAGCAGTTCAAAATTTCCTATTTGCAAAGATTCGCTCGATACTTTTTTGCAGAAATTAATCGAAATGTTCTATTTCGTTTACTTTTTGACGGATCGAGTTGATACTTGTATGTAGGTGACTGTAGATGTTTGCTAATGCGTCTCACCCACTTCGAGACGATATCTAGAGAAATCAACCCTTTATAAGGAACAGGCATTAAAGGTTAAATGGTAATATGTTTAATGGACGAAACGATTAACTGAAAATACACAACAAGGTCACAATAAGATTCATTTATATCGATAAATTATAACCAAAATAGTAAAATATTATGGTACTACTGTATCTTTAAACAATAAGAATGTGGGCGAGTCCACTTATAACAGAAAATGGAATATCCCATTATGCACTAGGCCTATGACAGTTGAGCTTTATATACGAAATAAAAACCTTCAGCGCGAAAATACCATTGAAAATGACACATAACACTATCCGTAAATAATACAGAATGATACACAACCTATGACAATATCTGTAAATGCGTACAATAAACATTATATAGAAAATACTTAGGTCGGTGATATGCAAAACCGAGACACCAAATCGGAAAATTTTGACAGGGACATTTTAAAGCCTAACAGTAAAATTCTACACATGAGCCTAATGAACATTACTGCCGCAATTACAATATTATAGATAAAACAGTTTACATTTACATACCAAGTTGTCTACTACCTGGATTTCATAAACAAGTCATAAACAAAAAAGGGAATCAACAGAGCCACCGTAAGCCTCAAGAAAAGCGCATGTCCAAAAAAGCGTCCTACGTGATCACTTTACGTGCAGCAATGATGCGTAACGAAAACAATAGAAACGTAACCGTTTTTTATATGATCTAATATAATGCGTTAGCAGTAAAATAATTAGAAACTTAACATACCGGCCTCCTAATTGTAAGGCATAGCAAAAACAATTACCAACCAATCAACTAAATAAAGGCATTGTTTAAAATCTGCGCATTATACAAGGTGCGCGATACTCTCAGAATTATTCAGTATATAATTTCTAAAGAATATAATTCTAATAACACATTAAAGAAACATCAATTAATTTCTAGTTGCTAATAATTCAATATAACATGAAACTATAGTCCTAAACAGTGTTTAAGTCCTATATAAAAGTTAACATGACATATTTAGCCTTCATCGGCTTCCAAAGCTTGTGAATTGGCCTGAGAAGCGTCGATGTTTTTGTCCGTATTGTTACCCCTTTTATCTAACTGAACCTCAGTTACACGAGCTAAGATCAGGAATTTCGAATTGCGCTGTCAGCTACAAGCACAATGACGCCTATTTTCACATTTGTCCTTTGTTTCAACCATTTTTGTCTTTCTTGAAGGCTTGGCACATATTCTTTTAGCCATCGTGTCCAAAAAATGTTACTCAGGTATTGGACCTGATGCCAACGACGTTTTACGTAAATGTCAGTTTTCTCGGAATTACATAGAGAATAATCACCCCGAGCTCCTAATTGTAAAAGATGGTTTGGAGGCAATGCATCTAAATCATCCGGATTTTCGGAAAGTTTTGTAATCGGCCTATGATTAAGTATTGATTCGACTTCACAGAGGAGAATTTGAAAATTCTCATCATCTAGTCGATGTAATTGTTCTGATTCTAAGGAATGGAACACTTTTCTAAATTGCCTAATAAGGCGCTCCCATATACCTCCGAAATGTGAAGCTGATGGCGGTTACACTCCCACTTAATACCTTTTTGACTTAAATTGGCACCAATTTTAGATTTCGGGGAAGGGAGGGTTTGATTCTCCCAAATGTACAGGCCTAGGGTGGAGCAGACACTTTATTTAGAAATTAGGATTAAGGGTCTTGATATTGGGTTTTCTTCTGTTCTTATTCTGATCTGAAATTAGAAAAAATGAAGTATAGTATCTGTTATTTACTGATTGTTTTTAGTTTACTATGAACAATATTATCATTTAAGTTCTTATTTTTTGAATATGCAACTATCATTTTCTGCTTATAGACATGGGGGAATTTCTCTTGAAGGCTCATATAGTGGGCATGAACTATCTTGCTTGCTCGATTGCTGGTTGTATTAAACGGGACAACAAAGGGTGCTATGCCTACATTATGATGAATATTTAGTCCTATAGGTCTTGCTGAATTCAATGTCTCAATCCAATGGGCCTCCCTAGATTGACGGAATTTGGTAGTTTCATCTTCGGGCAAGTCAATTTCTATACGCTCAATTGGGATTAGGGTGAGATCGTCTATTGAATGGTCGTCGAGGTTGAAATGATTAGAAACAGGCTTGTCTTTCTTTAATTTGATGTCTGACCTATGAGCATTAAAGCGAGTTCGTAAATTATTCTTGGTTTCTCCTACATATTGTTTGGGGCATTTCTTGCATGAAATTAAATATATTAAATTCGAATGTTCACATGTTAGATGTTCCTGGATCGGGTACCTTTTATTCGTAGAGTTGCTTACAAAATAATGAGTTTCTGATATAAAGGGGCATGTTTTGCATCCACTGGACAAACATGGAGCACTTCTTAAACCTGGAGGTACTTCGGCATAAAGTCTGTTTTTAGCTGCTATCTGTGCCAAGGTGGAATTTTTATGTTTCGTAAAAATCGTTTAGAATACCCACGCTCTTTCAGTTTTGAGAAAACAATCGTACAAGCTTGGTACAAATTCGATGAAATCGTAAAACTTGTGACTTACTTAGACCAGAAAAGGTATGTTTTGGGTGAAAGGAGCTCTTGTGCAAGAGTTGATGAGTATCAGTTTCTTTGAAATACACTTTAATATCCAGTTTATTTGTTTCTGCTATGGAATCTCCCTTAAAGACTGTGGTATCGAGAAAGTCTATGCTTTTGTCACTCACGTTTGCGGTTAGTTTGATAGAAGGATGGTGGTTGTTGAGAATTTCAAAGAAATCCCAAAACTGTTCGATAGAACAAGTCCAAACCATAAAAATGTCATCCAAAAAGCGTCCGTAAAAAAGTGGGTCAAATGGACAGAGGGGCAACACCTCACGTTCCCACTGACATGAAAAGGTTTGCGTACGAAGGGGCGAATCGTTTGCCCATTGCTGTCCCTGAAGTTTGTAAATATGTTTTACCATTAAATGTGAAATCGTTTCGACTAAGACAAATCTCTAAAAGCTGTAGAATTGCATCGTCGGGTCTGTTTGGATCTGGGTTTCTATTAAAAGCTTTACGAACTGTCGTTAAACCAGTAGTGTTATCGATATTGGTATACATAGAGGAAACGTCGATAGAAATTAAATTAGCATTAGAGGGAACTCGAAGATTTTTTATTTTATTGACAAAATCGGTTGTGTCTTTAAGGTAGGCGCGATGTTGACATGCTAGAGGTAGTAAGAAATGATCAATGTATTTTGACACTGCATATGACTCACTACCACAGTCAGATATAATCGGGCGGCCTTTAGGGATTTTATTCGAGATAAACCACTCCTTGGTTGGATTCTTATGGATTTTAGGCAAAGTGTACAAATGTCTCTCGCGACAATCAGGTTTGGCAGACAGATAGTCATATTGTTTCTGTTTGAGATAACTAGTTTTGACTAAATCGGCAAGAATATTATTAATCATGTTAGCAGTTTCTTTGAAAATTGGTTTCGGTAAAATGGCATAATGTTTAGGATTATTCAGTTGATTCTCTGTTTCTGAAACGTAATCCTCCCTATTCAGAATGACACAATATGAACCTTTGTCACTCTTTTTAATAACAATGCTATCGTCTTTCTTAAGTAAGTTTAACGCTTCACGTTCCACTCGTGTGAGATTAGGCTTTTCGAGTGCTATCGAAAGGTTCACTGTTTGGCTATTCATACTCGCAAATGCTTTCAATATTTCAGGATGGATGGCGGCCTGAGGGGGTGATTATGGTAGTAGATTTTTCGGTTCATGGTCGTATGATTCCAGGATTGACTGTATGTGATGGATTTGGGCACCGGGGTAAGAATGTATTTCGGTGTCTGAACTGGTTTTGGTAATTCGATTCAGGTTAGATGATCCAATTATTAAGGTAGATTTCTTTAGAGCAGGTAGTTTCCATAATGATTTGTCCTTGGTTTGGTGATAATACGGTTTGGTAGCGGATATAATGGTCGTCGACGGTGTGATTGGTACAGGTTTGGTAGTTGTTAGAATTGTAGCATTGGGGACGGACTGGGATCTGGTTCGAGGGGGGAAGGTCTGGATGCACGTCTCGACTTGGATGGAGACTGAGGGGTGGTTTGCTGGTCCAAAAACGCACAGAAGGAAGAAAGGTTGGCGGATCTTGGATCACGTGGTGAAGATTCAGATTGTGTGGAAGGGGAAGACGAGTCTGAAAGTGAAAAGAGAAGGGGTGTGCCCTCTCTACGATAGCGTTTACCTATGTCTGCTGGACTAGGAGTAGGTGAACTTCGGGCTCGTTTAGGGGTTTGGTTCGGCAGTGTGGTGGCTCTAGATGGTGCAGGTGTAGTGTCCATTTCAGTTGGTAGAGATATGATTACTCTGGTCTTTGTTTCGTTGATTGTTTGGTAGAATTTGGAGATTACAGCTTGACGTTTCCCATAGGAGCGACGGGCCCAGGACAGGGCATGAGAAACGATGCGGTCGACGGCAGGTGATGATAAAGACTTGGTACGAATGGTGGTCAGCTTCTCTTGAAGTGTGGTTTGGTAATGGTCGATCAGGACCTGTGTAACCTTACAGAGCCATGTCCCATTGAGGGATCTAATATTCGCGTCGACAGCTGATGTTTTCATCGCTGGACGGATAAAACTATCCAACTCAGAGACTTTGCGTTTGAAGGTAAACGCTGGTTGGCCTTGCTGTTGAAGGGTAAGGATTGCCAAATGATGGAGGCACTGCAAAACTTGGAAGAACACCTTCACAAAGGGTTCTTCCTCCTTATGAGTGGGGACTGGTTGGCGTCGGTGGGCTGGTAGTCGTTTCTGTTGTTGGTCAGGTCGATGGTTACCTCTTGATTGGTAGGCTGTGTTGTAGGTAGGTCGGCGATGGGGTGGGATATAGCTGGATGGGTTAGTTGGTGGTAGAGGTCGATGGAAGACCGGGCCGTTGTAGGGTACGTGATATTGGTTTGGTTGACGATTAGTGTTTCTATGTCTGGCTTCTTGCCAGTGGTTGTTGTAGTTGGGGAGCATAATGAAAATAACTTTGGGTTAGAAGGGAATGTACAGCGGATGTAACAGGAGGAAACTGTATATGCTAGCGTGAAAATGTTGGGATCAAATTATGCAAATAAGTCAAACTGGGTTTGGGGATATATAAAGTAAGATGAAAAATGCAAAAAAATATATATTAAGGTGATAAATAACGTTAACAATGATGTGAAAAATTATAACAAGTAAAACAAAAACTTACGCAATTGACACGAACCGGTTTTCGAAATATTATCCTTTTTCATGTGTCGAGGAATGGTTATGAAATGAGATTGAATTTGCGATTTATATTAATTAATTAATACAGGTTTTTGATTTTCTAAAAATTATTGAGTGAATCATGTCATATCTTTGATCAGTTGAGGATTAGGATTATTTTTGATTTCTTAATTAGTTGAGTTATATCTTTGATCAATTGAGGATTATAGAAATATTGGATTAGATTTTGATTATATCTGAGTAATAATTCAGGAGGATTAGATTATCTCAGAGTACAATTTACATAAATGAAAAACATAAAAAATAAGAAATCAAGAATACAAAAATATAAAATAAATAAACATGAGAAATATTTGATAAAATAAGCGGGATTAGTGAATTGTAAATTGATTAGAACTTTGAATTTTGATTATACCCGAGTAGTAATTTAAATGGATGGATTATCTCGGAGCATAATTTACATGAAAGAATAACATAAATAATGGCAATTAAATTTACTTGGTAAGATTAAAAGATTAATGCAAATTTTGTTGAAGAAAGTTTGTTATATGCACGAGAAACAAATGTCAAAATCCTAACATATACAATATACAAAAAAATAAAATATATAAATATATATAAGATGAAATAAAATATGCCAAAGTCAAAATAAATTGTCTGATCTGGCCTGGCACGGACAGTATTAGATTTCGGGGAAGGGAGGGTTTGATTCTCCCAAATGTACAGGCCTAGGGTGGAGCAGACACTTTATTTAGAAATTAGGATTAAGGGTCTTGATATTGGGTTTTCTTCTGTTCTTATTCTGATCTGAAATTAGAAAAAAAGAGAAGTATAGTATCTGTTATGTACTGATTGTTTTTAGTTTACTATGAACAATATTATCATTTAAGTTCTTATTTTTTGAATATGCAACTATCATTTTCTGCTTATAGACATGGGGGAATTTCTCTTGAAGGCTCTTATAGTGGGCATGAACTATCTTGCTTGCTCGATTGCTGGTTGTATTAAACGGGACAACAAAGGGTGCTATGCCTACATTATGATGAATATTTAGTCCTATAGGTCTTGCTGTATTCAATGTCTCAATCCAATGGGCCTCCCTAGATTGACGGAATTTGGTAGTTTCATCTTCGGGCAAGTCAATTTCCATACGCTCAATTGGGATTAGGGTGAGATCGTCTATAA
>NW_008707425.1:2510988-2518008 GCF_000327385.1 Lottia gigantea
TGTTTTGGGTGAAGGAGCTCTTGTGCAAGAGTTGATGAGTATCAGTTTCTTTGAAATACACTTTAATATCCAGTTTATTTGTTTCTGCTATGGAATCTCCCTTAAAGACTGTGGTATCGAGAAAGTCTATGCTTTTGTCACTCACGTTTGCGGTTAGTTTGATAGAAGGATGGTGGTTGTTGACAATTTCAAAGAATTCCCAAAACTGTTCGATAGAATAAGTCCAAACCATAAAGATGTCATCCAAAAAGCGTCCGTAAAAAAGTGGGTCAAATGGACAGAGGGGCAACACCTCACGTTCCCACTCTGCCATGAAAAGGTTTGCGTACGAAGGGGCGAATCGTTTGCCCATTGCTGTCCATGAAAACTGTTGATGAAATCTTGAAATTCCTTTGTTAAATCTGTGTTCGTGATGTAATTTACACACTTTATAAAACAATAACAATCGGTTGGTATGTAACAATTTTCTCCTATGTATTCATTTATCTTTTTAAGTAGGTTAACACCACTTCCCTTTTTTGATCTTTCTACTATTCTAAAATTATTTTTGCGCAAAATAATCTCTCCTGTAAAATACCAATCAGATGTATCAGAGGTTTCATGCATCTTTGAATAAATAATCTGGAAAGTTTGAGCATTGAATCCAGATAATCTCATGTCTTGTTTGTGTTTTCCTTTTTGTACCTTTTTGCATGAAAATACATGAATCCGTGTCCATACTATATACCATTTCCAAATGCACTGCTCTGGATTTAGACACGTGAAAATCACACCATAACGTTTCACAAGAGGTCTCCCACGTTTAAGTTCAAATAGTACAAAAAAGTCCATACCAGAATGGTAAAATGGAGGTTGAAACGCAATCACACGTTGAGGAGGCAAATCAGCCATTTTTTGTACTAATCGGTTGCACACTTTGACAATATTTCTCTTATTAGACTTGCAACACCTACGATCCAATAGGTCTTACGAATTTCAGAAATAATCGAGTTTTTGCTGAGATGCCAAATAGAATGGTGAACTTTACGAATCAAAAGTTCTAAATCTCATCGATTTAAACGTAATACACCGTCAAAATTCACTGGATCTAATTTCGATAAATCACCTTTTGTAGCATCAGGTTTAGGGTTAGAATAGTTATTCCAATATTTTGACTGTTCGTATTTTATCAATAAAAGTTCAGCGTCGATAAGTTCGTCTACAGTCAAATATTTATTAGACATAATCTTAGGATCCTTTGCAGAAAAACATTTACTATAAAGTTTACGAGTTACAAATTTCAAATAACCTACGGCACGAATTAATTTTGAATAGCTTGAATAATGACACATAAGTTTTTCAAAAGGATGATTTGCATTAACAGCCGTAGCACAAGACTTTTTGATGTTTGGATCACTTTCATCAATCAGTTTAGAATGTTCAAACTTTGGCCAATCAGCTTCTGGTTGCTGTAAATATTCTGGACCTTCAAACCATCGCTTTTGTTTCAAGAATGCCTTGATTGTCAGACCCCGAGAGGCATCGTCCGCAGGGTTCAATTTCCCTTGAATGAAATTCCATTGAGAAATGTCAGTAGCGTCCTTAATAACAGCAACTCTATTTGCTATGTCTGATAGCGCAAAGTATCATTTGATATATAATTCAAAACCGTACCGTACTACAATCAGTCCAAAAGAAAACTCTATCAACTGGAGTCTTCAGTTCATCCACTATCTTATTGTTCAACTTAACGGCAAATGTACCGGCCGTGAGCTCCATGCGTGGGATAGTAATGCGTTTTAAAGGCGCAACGCGAGCTTTTCCCATAATAAGTGAACAATTAATATGTCCTAGTCTATCCACAAGGCGCATATAACTAGCAACGCCATAGCCACTTTCACTGGCATCAGAGAAGTGATGCAACTGTGTAGATATTATGTCTGTTTGTTCTAAAGACTTGACACATCTTCTAAGACTGACGGATTCCAACATAGGCAAATCACCAATCAACATATTCACTTCTGTAGAATATAATTATCTAAAGTTTGATCCCATGAATAGCCTTGGTTACATATGTCTTTGAGAATCAATCTTGCTGGAAGGAGTGCAGGAGCTGCTTAACCTAGAGGGTCGAACACGGAACTTACAACTGAAAGAATACCTCTTCTAGTTTTAAGTTTATCCTGAACGTTTATTTGAAAGGTTAATGTATCCGACGAAACCTTCCAATTTACATCTAATGCCCTTTATAACAAGGTATCAGAATCTCCAAGTAATCGTGAGGAGATGTCTGCACATTCTGAAGCTGGCAAGGAGTCCAAAACAACTTGACTATTGGATATGAATTGATGGAGTCTAGATCCACCTAATTTCAAAAGTTTTATGAGATTGTTTGCAAGTTTAATAGCATTTGACTCACCATCAACTGACTTAAAACAGTCGTCCACATAAAAATTATCTAAAACAGACTTTATAACTTCACTGTCAAAAAGATGAGCATTGTCTATTGCAGTCTTCTGTAAAACGAAATTAGCTATGGATGGGGATGATACGGCGCCGAATATATGAGCTGTCATTCGGAACTGAAATTTGATTCACTAATATTTGACCAGCGTGAAATGTTTCTGAGCTTTCACCTTGATTCCGAATAGCATTCCACAGTATCTATCCTAGCTTAGTCTTTGACGCATGAGGTGTCCCACTTGGACCAGTCTGACAACAGATTGGGCTAAAGGCGTCTGGAATGTTATTGCCTATTAATAAATCAACATCAGCATTCAGTTCTGGGATCACAATGTCATTCAAGTGAAGATACATTTCAATGTCCTTCATATTTGGTACATCTTGTCTATTAGCAGGAATTGATTCAACTGAATAACATACCGGAATGTCCACGTTTCCACTATAATCTAAACTAAACGCCTGTAAATTTTTAGCTACAACTGAATTAACATACTTAGAAGATGACATAGATTCAACGCAAATTTTCTTGACATTACCAGATACACCAAGTTTATTTAATAAACTCTCAGTACAGAAACATACACTACTTCCACAGTCGTGAAAGGCATATGTTTTCACAGTTTTCAATCCATTTTTTACAATGACCAGTACAATTGGAAGAGTATAAAATCCTCCGGCCTCCGTATGAGCACATACATGACAAGATTGCTCAGTTTTAGTACTAGAGCTATCATAATGAAGCAAAGTCGGATGTCTTAAATCACACTTAGAACATTTCAGCTTTTTCCAGCATTTATGTTTTTGATGCCCACAATTCAAACACCCAAAACAAAGTCTTTCTTTACTAAGAACTGACATAATTTGATCGTGAGATGAGCTCAAAAGTTTCTTACAATCACCAATAAAATTTTCTGACTTACAAAACTGACAGAGTTTAGTCTCTTTAGTAGATTCACTGGTGGTGGTACTAAAGTTCTTCTTCGTAACAACTGGTTTAGTACTTTTTACTTGAGATTGGGTTTGAGGTTTCAAGCTAGAAATTGCTTCTTTACCAAAAATTGGGTCATTCAATTTTTTGGCTTCATCTTTTATAAAAGAAACAAAATGTTCAAAAACAATAGTATGACCTTTGTCCTGAAACTTCTTAATATAACCTCTCCACCTATCATGCAAATGAAATGGAATTTTACTTAATAACTTTTGAATATTTCCTGAATTATTCAAAGTGTCGAGATTATGAAAATGTGAAACAGCATGTAAACACTCCGAGAGAAAAATGCTGAAATTGTCCAATGCTAAAGCGTTGTTTGCTTTAATTTCTTCCCAATCTAACGCCTTCTTGATGAATGCAGTTGCCATGACATAAGGATTACCATATCGGTCTTGTAACTCTTTCATGGCTGTTTCAAAGCCAATTCTTGCCTCTGAATAGTTGTAACTGGAAACAATTTGATTTGGCTGCCCAAAGGTGTACATTTCAAGCGCGTTCAGTTTATCTTCATATGATGAACAGTGCACCAATACAACATAATTTAATTGACGGACAAATCTATTGTATTCAGTAGGGTCACCACCAAACTTTTTTTATTTCCAATACTGGTTTTCTTAAAGAATGTACAAGTTCTTGCAATTGTGTACCACTGTCATTGAGATTAACAACATTATCGATGCTACTAGTATTAAAATTAGTGTTAGCATGAGTGTTCAAGTTTCCACTTTGAGATTCGGGCAATGGTTTGATAAGGGTAGGGGAAATTTTATTTTCAGTGGGGTATCTCTCCATCACTGGGATCTGCACTTACTCTGTCACATAAATCACCCTTTTCCAAATTTAAAATTTTACGTGGAGAAAGTTTAAATGATATATCTTTGTCAACCTGTGTATGGACAGAAGGTGACTTAACAACCAACACTTTAGAACGAGCATTGGAAACTGCTAATTTTTCTTGAAGCTCCAACCTTTCATTCTCTTGTTTGAAAATGAAATCCTCCTGCTCACGTTTTAATCTTATTTCAAATTTTCTTTTCTCTAAAGCCTGTCGTTGTGATAACAGCTTTTGTTTTTCCACCAACTCAGCTTGAACAGCAACTTCTTTCGCTAATAAACTGTCACGATTAGAATGCCTGGTGTGCTGACTAACCTGTTGCGAAACACTATCATAAGCAGCAACATCCTCTATAGAAGCTCGTGCAGGATTTAAAACAGGTAGGTCTACTGAACCAATAACCTGATCAACAACACCATTTTGAGTTATTACATTTTGATCTGCAGCTTGATGTACATCAGCATTAATCACTATACCAGTAGTGTTTCGGTTATCTGTTAAAACACCTTGATTAACCACATCAGCATTCTCAGTATCAATAACATTCTGGACATCAGATACATCTTGATTGTCAGTAGAACAACAGGAACTTCTGCACTGGCTCTGTCAACAATCCCAAACCGGATCAGCATTACCATCAGACATACTTCTCTAATGATTGGTAATAAACTTGTTAATTATGTAGATGTTTGCTAATGCGTCTCACCCTTTAGGTACACCCACTTCGAGACGATATCTAGAGAAATCAACCCTTTATAAGGAACAGGCATAAAAGGTTAAATGGTAATATGTTTAATGGACGAAACGATTTACTGAAAATACACAAAATACAATAATAAGTATCAAGGTCACAATAAGATTCATTTATATCGATAAATTATAAAACAAAAGAAACGTAACCGTTTTTTATATGATCTAATATGATGCGTTAGCAGTAAAATAATTAGAAACTTAACAGTGACCGCCAGCAAAAGCAAATAATTCTACTCAACCACTTCAAAGTCCCATCACTTCCAGTTTCGATGTAAGTACTTCCGATGGAATTGAGCCGTTCAGCAATGAAAACATCAGCCAATATTAAATCCCTCAATCGGACATTGCTCTCTAGGGTTACGTAGGTTCTGATCGACAATTAACAAACCAGAAACTGACCACCATTCGTAGCAAGTCTCTATCATCACCTGCCAGAGTCAATAGATTGATAACAGAAAATGTTCATTCAAATTTCATTTAACTGATATATTTATTTAATTATATAGAATAATGAACAAGAGTCAATAGATTGATAATAGAAAATGTTATTACATTCAAATTTCACTCAACTGATATATTTATTTAATTATATAGAATATTGAACAAGACTCAGTAGATTGATAATAGAAAATGTTATTTCATTCAAATTTCATTCAATTGATATATTTATTTAATTATATAGAATATTGAACAAGTAAGTAGATTGATAATAGAAAATGTTATTTCATTCAACTGATATATTCATTTAATTATATAGAATATTGAACAAGTCAATAGATTGATAATAGAAAATGTTACTTCATTCAAATTTCATTCAACTGATATATTTATATTACTATATAGAGAATATTGAACAAGAGTCAATAGATTGATAATAGAAAATGTTATTTTATTCAAATTCCATTCAACTGATATATGTATTTAATTATATAGAATATTGAACAAGAGTCAGTAAATTGATAGTAGAAAATGTTATTTCATTCAAATTTCATTCAAATGATATATTTATTTAATTATATAGAATATTGAACAAGAGCCAATAGATTGATAATAGAAAATGTAACTTCATTCAAATTTCTTTCAACTGATATATATATTAAATAACATAGAATATTGAAGAAGAGTCAATAGATTGATAATAGAAAATGTTGTTTCATTCAAATTTCATTTAACTGATATATTTATTTAATTGAATAGAATATGGAACAAGAGTCAATAGATTTATAATAGAAAATGTTATTACATTCAAATTTCACTCAACTGATATATATATTAAATAACATAGAATATTGAACAAGAGTCAATAGATTGATAATAGAAAATGTTATTTCATTCAAATTTCATTCAACTGATATATTTATTTAGCTATATAGAATATTGAACAAGTCAATAGATGATAATAGAAAATGTTACTTCATTCAAATTTCATTCAACTGATATATATATATTTATATTACTATAATATATAGAGAATATTGAACAAGAGTCAATAGATTGATAATAGAAAATGTTATTTCATTCAAATTTCACTCAACTGATATATTTACTCAATTATATAGAATATTGAACAAGTCAATAGATTGATAATAGAAAATGTTATTTCATTCAAATTTCATTCAACTGATATATTTATTCAATAACATAGAATATTGAAGAAGAGTCAATAGATTGATAATAGAAAATGTTATTTCATTCAACTGATATATTTATTTAATGGTATAGAATATTGAGCAAGTCAGTAGATTGATAATAGAAAATGTTATTTCATTCAAATGATATATTCATTTAGTTATATAGAATATTGAACAAATCAATAGATTGATAATAGAAAATGTTACTTCATTCAAATTTCATTCAACTGATATATTTATATTACTATATAGAGAATATTGAACAAGAGTCAATAGATTGATAATAGAAAATGTTATTTTATTCAAATTTCATTCAACTGATATATGTATTTAATTATATAGAATATTGAACAAGAGTCAGTAAATTG
>NW_008707425.1:2520047-2522980 GCF_000327385.1 Lottia gigantea
TCGTGCATCTGAATGTTCGAAGCATCAAAAAAAGAAAACAAGAAGAGATTTGATAATTGCTGAATTTTCCGAAAAGTTTGATTTTATTCTATTAACTGAGACATGGCTTGACAAAACTATATCTTCCAGTACTCTTTCTATCCCAGATTTTTATGCACCTATCAGGAAGGACATGTCTGACGGGATGGGTGTAATGTTGTTGCTCTTTTTATTAGAAATAGCTTTTTTGTTAAGAAGAAAAGACTTGGAAACCGACAATACAGAGGCCATATGGGTAGAAACTAAATTTAATAAATTGAAAATTTTAATTGGAACATTTTATAGACCACCAAATTCGGGAAATTTAACCAATAATTCTATACTTAATTCGATTTCACTTGCAGCATCTGACCAAATTTTCATTTTTGGCGATTTTAACATTGACTTCTTCAAAATAAACGATTCTTTTATTCACACCTAGATGAACCTTTTCGACATGAAACAAATTATAAACGAACCTACGCGCATTGATACAAAATTAAACACCCAAACTTTAATAGACTTGATAATAACAAATTGCCCAGGCATGGTGCTTGAATCCGGCTGTCTTGATCGAATTTGTGGTGACCATAGGCCTGTGTATTGTCGTTTACAACTATCAAAACCAAAATTGGCAAAAGACTTATTTGGGACTATAGGAACTTTGACATATTACTAAAGGACTAAGACAAGATGTACTCAGTACAAGGTGGGATACCATTGTTGACCGGGATAATATTGATCTTTCAGTTGCCTCCTTTACAGGTGTGTTGATGAGGATAGCCAAATCCAATATTCCAAATAAATTTGTAACAATTCGATATAAACTTTGGATGAACAATGCAATTAGAATCATGAGCAGAAAGAAAAGCAAAATTCACCAAAAAGCTGTCAGATCGAATTCTGAAGAAAATTGGGTAAAAAATTTAGATTAATCAGGAACCAGTACATTAAACTTATTAGAAAAAGCGAAAAAGATTACTATGACAAAATTGATAATAAAATAAATGAACAGAATAATTATGGATCTAAGGATTGGTGGCAACTTATCAATTCATATGTAAAGGATCGCAATATCTCAAAATCTGAAATACCGCCTTTGGTCAACAATGGTTTCGTAGCTTGTACTGCCATAGAAAAAGCAAATTGTTTGAACGAATTTTTCATTAACCAACCACAGCTAGACACAATGAACGCACAGCTCTCCGAACTTTCGCAATGTCACAAATCCATCACTCAAATAATACTAAAACCACAGGAAGTTAGAGACATGCTTGTTAATATCGACACTTCTAAGGCATCTGGACCAGACGAAATAAGCGGAAAAATATTAAAATCAATATCAAATGAAATATCCATACCACTCTGTAATTTATTCAATTTATCTTTAGAAATTAAAAAAGTACCTGTTCTGTGGAAATTAGCCAATGTGAGAGCCATTTATAAAAAAGGTGATCCATCTGAATGTAGTAATTATAGACCCGTATCTCTTCTTAGCTTTAAAATCAAAATTTTTGAAAAATGTATTTACAAACATGTATTTAACTTCCTACGAGCCAACACTAGAATAACTAACTTGCAAAGCGGTTTTCTGCACGGCGACTCAACTGTCTATCAACTAATAGATCTTACGCACTTCTTTTGTCAAGCCATCGATCAAGGTTCATATACAAGGACAGTGTTCTGCGACATAAGCAAAGCTTTCGACAGAGTCTGGCATGATGGACTCTGTCGTAAGGTTGGTGCAGCTGGAATTAGAGGAGACTTACTTGAATGATTTAATAATTATCTATCTAATAGAAAACAAAAAGTGGTGGTTAGTGGAGTCTCCTCTGATCACAGGACTGTACAGTCTTTATCTGAAAATTGGTGACCCAACTGCTTGAGCGAATGTCCTAAATGAAGATGTTGAAACCATAAATATTTGGGCAAAGACGTGGTTGGTGTCCTTTAACCCGTTGGAAACTGAAACACTAGCACTAACTACTAAACAAAACCCGGTTTTACCTACACTGAAATTAGACAATGTTCCCATTAAAGAAGTTGATTTTCATAAACATTTAGGTCTTACTTTTCAAATAAACTGTCAGTGGGATAAGCATATAAATGAGATTTTAGACGCACTCAGTACTATATGCAGTGCTGTGTTGCCCCTCTGTCCATTTGACCCACTTTTTTATGGACGCTTTTTGGATGGCATTTTTATGGTTTGGACTTATTCTATCGAACAGTTTTGGGAATTCTTTGAAATTCTCAACAACAACCATCCTTCTATCAAACTAACTGCAAACGTGAGTGACAAAAGCATAGACTTTCTCGATACCACAGTCTTTAAGGGAGATTCCATAGCAGAAACAAATAAACTGGATATTAAAGTGTATTTCAAAGAAACCGATACTCATTAACTCTTGCACAAGAGCTCCTTTCACCCAAAACATACCTTTTCTGGTATAATTAAGTCACAAGTTTTACGATTTCATCGAATTTGTACAAGATCTTCTGATTTCAACCAAGCCTGTACGATTGTTTTCTCAAAACTAAAAGAGCGTGGGGGGTACTCTAAACGATTTTTACGAAACATAAAAAATTCCACCTTAGCACAGATAGCAGCTAAAAACATACTTCATGCAGAAGTACCTCCAGGTTTAAGAAGTGCTCCATGTATGTCCAGTAGATGCAAAACATGTCCCTTTATATCAGAAACTCATTATTTTGTAAGCAACTCTACGAATAAAAGGTACCCGATCCAGGAACATCTAACATGTGAACATTCGAATGTAATATATTTAATTTCATGCAAGAAATGCCCCAAACAATATTAAGGAGAAACTAAGAATAATTTAGGAACTCGCTTTAATGCTCATAGGTCAGACTTCAAATTAAAGAAAGACAAGTCTGTTTCTAATCATTTCAAC